>NC_090443.1:750288288-750591318 GCF_031143425.1 Pleurodeles waltl | reverse complement strand
GTAAAACTAACAAAAACTTACCTCCCCCAGGAACTGTGAAAATTGCACTGTGTCCACTTTTAAAACAGCTATTTGTCAATAACTTGAAAAGTATACATGCAATTTTGATGATTTGAAGTTCCTAAAGTACTTACCTGCAATACCTTTCGAATGAGATATTCCATGTAGAATTTGAACCTGTGGTTCTTAAAATAAACTAAGAAAAGATATTTTTCTATATAAAAACCTATTGGCTGGATTTGTCTCTGAGTGTGTGTACCTCATTTATTGTCTTGTGTATGTGCAACAAATGCTTAACACTACTCCTTGGATAAGTCTACTGCTCGACCACACTACCACAAAATAGAGCATTAGTATTATCTATTTTTACCACTATTTTACCTCTAAGGGGAACCCTTGGACTCTGTGCATGCTATTCCTTACTTTGAAATAGCACATACAGAGCCAACTTCCTACAAGGCCCTTGTAAAGTGGGCCTGTAAATTAAATGCTACCAGTGGCCTGCAGCACTTTTTGTGCCACCGTCTTAAGTAGCACCTTCAAACATGTCTCAGGTCTGACACTGCAGCCTGAATGAGGTTTTAAACTGCCAGTTCACCAATTCGGAAATATAAACCTCTTTCCAAACTATAAACTCACCTTTTAATGCACATACGTCATCTCTAAGGTAGGTCCTAGGAAGCCCATGGGGCAGAGTGCTTTGTAAATAAAAGGAAAAACATGTACTTTTAAGTTTTACATGTCCCGGTGGTCAAAACATCTAAATTTGTTTTTCACTACATTGAGGCCTACCTCTCCCATAGGATAACATTGGCCTACCCCCCATAGGATAACATTGGGGGTGGCTTATTACATGTAATAAGTGGTAATTTCCAGTTGGGAGTAGGTAGCGATATCATGTTAGGTGTGTTTGGAATTGTAGTGAAATACCCTATTTAATGGGAAAGTCATGCTTTAGATTACAGTTCTAAAAATTGCTTTTTTATTTTTAGAAATTTGGCATTTTTCTGCCCTGAGCCCTTTTTTGCCTGTAGTCTGGCCTGAGACACATGACTGGTTGTAACTGACAGACCTTGTGAATTACCCCCAGAAAGACACACAATAGAGGGATTAAGTGTGCTTGAATGGGTCATCTGCTGGGAGAATGGTGGGGAGGGGGAGCTGAGCAGATTCCTTCTTGCAGCTGAATAGCCCATGCTCTGCCTAAACACAAAGGACTGAATAACCTCATGTTGTCACTGCAGCCAGCTTGGAGACAGGGCAGAGAAGTCAGAAATTCCATGCACTTCTTTTTTTTAATAAAAACAAAAAGAAAATTTTGAGGAGTAAATTTCATATAGTGTAATAGCATATATCCATATACAAGAATAACATATTTTAAAAAATAGAAATATACAGTTAAAAAGGCATAATTCATAAGAACCATCAAGCATACAGAAGAGCAATCAAGAGTCCCTGAAACCATGACTTCAAACCCTCAGGTCACGACCAGGTAAATGATCTAACACTGTCCGCCTGACAGGTGCACACATTTTTCTCAGATTATGATGACGTGGATGATGATAATTGTAAGTTCCAGACCAGAGAGAGAAACAGACTCCCTCCACCAAGAAAGAGAGTCCGGGGCTTCCTTTTTTGCAGCCACATTTGAGCAATCATAAGCCTTCCAGAGGTCACAGCGAAGAAGAAGACCCCGCTACATCCATCGAAACATCTGACGAGTGTCCAAACAAAACATTTTTTCCATTAGGATTGACCTTAGTCTTACAAAGTTGATTAATCGTTGTAAACACCTGCTTCCAAAAATGTGAGATAGAGTGACTTGTAACAAAAATGGGTACTGTGTCCGCATCAAGTGCCACATAACTAAAACAAGCTGATGTTTCCCTCAACCCCCACTTATACATCTTAAATGGTGTATAATAGTTATCATATAGGATTTTAAAGGAATGCTTCTTGAGTCGGGAGACATTAAGGGTGCACTGAGCCAATGTGTTGGTGTTCCATATCACGGACACAGAACCATTACACAACAAACATCTAGACCATAAAGCAGCAAGTACATCAAATATGTTGCTTCCACCCGCTTGATGCCTAAGAATTGAATAGAATATATGTAAGTGGCCACCTCCTCATGTTTATAAAGCTCTCAAGTAATGTGTTGCAGTTAACAGTCATATCCCTGTTTGATAGCCGCATCACAATTTTCCCCAGTTGTATATAACAAAATACCCTAAAGTTTAGGAGCCCAAAATCCCTATTTAAGTCTTAAAAAGTTATAATGGTTCCATTATTAAAGAACTGACCCAAATACATAGTTTTAGCTTTACCCCAGCACCTGAGAAAACTATCTTGTAAGGAGGACGGAACATTTGGATTAAACTCCAGTGTGGTAAAGCGATTAAAGCGGGATACCCAACAAGTAGACCTGATGGCCTGCTAGACCCAATGTTATACCAATAGCACCTTAAACCGTGTATGTTTGAAGTAAGCCGTGTCTACAGTCCCTTGCAGAGTCATGATTGTGAGGGGAAAGGTCCGGTATTCAGGGAATAGTCCAGCCAAATCTCAGACAGGGAGCCTGATAACAGTAAGGAGCTGAGAAATAAATGCAGACAAATAAATATTTCCACAAGAATGGCAGAGCTAACCCACCTTCGCTAGCAGATAGTTGAAGGTAGCGAATTGTGCTGCAGGTTTTTTATAAGCCCAAATAAATTTTTGCCGGCTGCTTTCCACTTTGTGAAAGAAGCTTTTGTATATATATAAAGGAATAGTTCTGAACAGGTATAAATAGCGAGGCAATATGGTCATTTTAATGACATCAAATCTCTCAACCAGACCCAAAGGGAGCCGATCCCACTTCCTGAATAACAAAATGGATTCTACATATAATGTATTGTAGTTCAAAGCTATAACTTCATTTATGTCCAATGACAGTTGAATCCCTGGATATTTAGTTGACTTTACAAAACATTGATCTGTTGATTGGAATTCCTTATCTACGATAACCTCTGTTTTGTGAGTGTTCAGCTTATAAAGTGAAATTCGCCCCAAAACTGTAGCAAAGTTTTCAATTACAGGAGTGCCTTTGCCGGGAATGATGTTAGTAAGGCAACGTCATCGGCGTAGGCAAAAACTTTAGCCTCAAAATTGTGCAGTCTCAATGGTTGAATAGAAGTCGTCAACTTTAATGTGCAACATAGGGATCCAAATACAGGGCAAATAAAAGCGGAGAAAGAGGACAGCCTTGCCTGGTTCTCAGACCAATCTTGATTGGCTCAGAGAGTGCACACATATACGAGATCCTGGCGGTCAAAGATGAATATACGACCCTACTCCAAGAGTTAAAGCCAGAACCTAAGCCCATCAGTAACGTCACAACCCAAAGATACTGCCCGGAGACCCTGTTGAAGGCTTTCTCTACATCCAGCAGGATCATCCCGGTGGCCCTGTTTAGCTCCCTTGCGACCTCTAACATCGTAGCTAGATTAACATGGGCAGTAAGATCCCGAGAGGGGATAAACAGACACTGCACTGGATCTATCAACGTGTGATGACAGCAGTGAGGCGATGCGAAAGGACCTGTGTATACATTTTAGAATCAGTTTAACAAAGATGAACTGCAAAGTAGAGGGTTCATATTCTTTTTTACAAAAATAGAAATATATGCCTCACCCCCAAGAAGGAGGAATTGATGTTAGAAAGGTCAGTGAATTAACCAACTCAGTAAATAAGGGAACCAAGATATCTTTAAAATGTTCATAAAATTCGGTTGGAATGACATTTGGGCCTGCGCCTTTCCATTAGAGACCTGCCTAATGACTCTTTCTACCTCGTCGCCAGTAATTGCACTGTCTAATACCAGTCTTTGCTCCTTTTTGAGCCGCCCCCAGAGCCGAGTTCGTAAATAGACATCTATCATCTCCTGTGAGGCATCAGATTCCTCGCTATATAAGTCTGAATAGAACTCTTGAAAGACAGCATGTATTGCCGGCCCACTGTGAACAACCCACCCAGGAGAACCCTGTATACCGAAAATCAAGATGCAATTTTCATTTTCCTTTAATTCAAAAACAAGAACATGCCCCTTCTCTTCACTATTCTCGAAGCACATCAGACGACTCGCATGATATTTGGCACATGCTCTGTTCCAAATATGTTTCTTTAGCTGCATCTGTAAAATCGTGATTTTTCGGTGTGCCCTTAAGGCATGTTCAGAGAGGTGGGGAGGCTGCAGATGGAAGTCTTCCCACTCACATTGCATAAGCTGTTTCTTTATCCTGGTCTCTAGTACGTGTTCCGCCTTACCTTTGCAAATCTCATCGCTAGTAATGTGCTTCACTGTGCCCTTATTATCTGAATGAATGCCTTCAACACAGCCCTCATGTAGTTAACAAAATAAGGATCTAGAAGTATCTTGCGATCAAAAGTTCGTCTACGTATGTCTTCAGACATCTTCTGCAGCCTTGCCCCACTGAACTTTACCTTCGCAGAACATTTATCTCAGAAGTTTTTTCTAAGACTGAATGTAAGCGCTAACCGGGCCTAACCCATTTCTTGTATTCGAACTGCACTCCTTTGAGGTCAGCCACATTTTTCGACTTTGACCAAGTTTTACACGACTAGATGTCCATGGTTGGCACTTTGATCTTGTATTCGCTAGTTTTATACTAAAAACTCAGAACTCTGGTTCTACTGATTGGATTTTTGTCATTTTGTGCCAAATAATTTATCAAAACTTACTTTATTTTTCTAAATTGGTGTGTGATTATTATTGTGTTGTGTTTTCATTTTATTACTCTTTGTGTGCTGCATAAATGTTTTACTCGTTGCCTGTAAGTTAAGCCCAACTGCTTTTTGTGCCAAGCTACCGAGGGTTACATAACTCTTTGTGGTTAATTTAGTGACTCTTTGTGGCTCACTGTGCAAGGGATTGTGGGCCTCATTCTGACTTTGGCGGGCGGCGGAGGCCGCCCGCCAAAGTACCGCCGTCAGAATACTGCTGCGCGGTCAAAAGACCGCTGCGGTAATTCTGAGTTTCCCACTGGGCTGGCGGGCGACCGCCTGAAGGCCGCCCGCCAGCCCAGCGGGAAACCCCCTTTCACGAGGATGCCGGCTCCGAATGGAGCCGGCGGAGTGGAAAGGGTGCGACGGGTGCAGTTGCACCCGTCGCGATTTTCAGTGTCTGCTATGCAGACACTGAAAATCTTAGTGGGGCCCTGTTAGGGGGCCCCTGCAGTGCCCATGCCATTAGCATGGGCACTGCAGGGGCCCCCAGGGGCCCCACGACACCCGTTACCGGCAACCAGGTTCTGGCGGTCAAAACCGCCAGAACCAGGCTGGCGGTAAGGGGATCGGAATCCCCATGGCGGCGCTGCCTGCAGCGCCGCCATGGAGGATTCCTCAGGCCAGGGGAAAACCGGCAGGAAACCGCCGGTTTCCCTTTTCTGACCGCGGCTTTACCGCCACGGTCAGAATAGGCCTGGATGCACCGCCAGCCTGTTGGTGGTGCATCCGCGGTCCCCGGCCCTGGCGGTCCATGACCGCCAGGGTCGTAATGACCCCCTGTGTCTGTTCCTTGACCACGGCTCACACCCCAGTCAATCAAGAACCTAATTTTCAACAGGTTCCAATCACACATTGCATCAGCCTATGGGAATTCCTGCTTCCTATTGAATCTTGACCAGTTGTTCATGTTTCGATGCAGTGCTGTCCCACATGCAGTCGCTCTGGCAAGATAGCATTTTTTCTGCAGCAGGTTGTTCAGCTTCCGCCTATGACAGGTGCACCCAGTGAGGGTGCACATTAGTACACACCATAACTGAGTGCTCATACAGCAGCAAGCACTAAATGTTGAAATATACAATACATAAATGTAGCACACAGCATACAAACAGGATTACAAAAAGAGCCTTTATACTATTTTAGTGTTTTGCCCGCCTCAGTTAAACAATTTTGTATATAATATAAGGCAAATTTCCCAATTTGTATTTTTGTGAATTTGTACTTAGGCTTGCCTCCATTTTGGTATGGGGGCCTGCAAGTCAATTTCAAATGGATGGTGACATCTTAGTCATGAGACAATAATTTCATTTATGTTGACTTTTTGATAGTCCTGTATGGACAACATTATGAAAAACAAATGGTTTAATTGTTGAATACTTTAGATAAATAATTAGACCACAGGTATAGATAAAAAATTAGACCATGGATATGCCCCCCAAAATAACTAACAATGGAGCTGTAACATACCAATGTAGCTATTGTCCAGTTTTAATGGCACTCAATTTTCTGACCTCTAAAAGATGGAAGGTTGAGAGTGCTGTGCCACGATTTGAACTAATGATCGCAAACTCCCTCTGGATGTATATGAAATAGGCAAGTGGCCACAGCACCAGATAGTGGGCCCTGGAGACAGGTGCAGGCCGATCAGATCAGACCGGTCAGGGTCGGCGGCCACGGATGGCCTTGTTGTTTCAACCTTTTGCTGGCTTTATCCTGCGGTGTTCAACCATTGGTTGCAGGTCGGGCCTCTTGGGCTGTCAGCAAGGGCAGTGGGGCAGGTTTGAATAGTGGGCAACCACAGTACAAAAAACGTGATGCTCCCTTTCCGCCCCGCTGACGGCTACCAGCGCCACTCATCCTGCCCTTTGCAGCTCAGATCACTTTCTTAAAGAGTTTCTGCCTTTCGTCTGTTCCTGCCCGCCTGTTCATGTACGATCCAGGATAGTTCTTGTGTCCCCTGCTAGTACCGCAGGTTGAGAGTGACGTGCAATGATTGGAACTGATGATAACAAAGTCCCTCTGGATGTGAAACAGAAGCGATAACTTACTGAGCCATCCCGCTGGCAAGGGAAGCATGTGCACTCTCTCTTCCATTTTTGTATCATAAGATTTAAAATGCAGTCTCTAAAATCAGCACTGGGAACCTGTCCATGTTACATTTATATTTCACCCACATTTGTTCTGGTTGATCTCTGGGTGTTTGAATTTGAGTTGACGTTCTGTACTCTTTACCCTTTTTAATGACATTTATACTTTTAAAAGCCTCAAATGATTCTTAAAGGTTGGTTTTATATGGAATGCAATGTGAACAATTTCAAAGTCTACCACTTAAGGAGCTTTGGGGCGGAAATCATTTTCAACAAATGACATACTCCAGCCATAGAGGAGTCTAGCATCTTGGAAAACATTCAACATTGTGGTCAAGGTTCCTTATTCACTGGAATGCAGTCTTTCATGCCGACTTCAACTGTGCATTGAAAATCTGCTCTTTTTTCATCCAACCCTTATATTAGCTGTTACCATAATAATGTAAGCTGTTTTTAAAGCAGCCTATCTCAGAGAAATGCACCATGCTGTTGTTCTTGAGATACTGTGTCCTGGTCTGCTAGGCGCACCACATCATAGACTGGGAGACTGAACGTAGTCATAAAAAACACGCTCTCCATAGAGCATGTGCTGTCAGTTTGCGCAAGTGCTTGAGACAGCATGACTGTGAAAGATAGAGCCATGCTTTGAAACCAAAGATCAGTTTTTCAGTGTTAGAAAACATGGCTGCATTTTTCAAGATGGGCAGTGATCCCCTCCCGCTGGCATGTTCAATTTGTGATGACCCCCAAAGGCAGGGTTATGTCTGACGATCCATGGGGATCCGTGTGGTCCCGTTCTAAAGGGGCATAATAAGTGCCTGTACCAATTGCTTCATTGCCCTTGAGCCCACAGCTGCAATACGATGCGGATGGAGGGTCAAAGATGTTCCTTCATTTGCATGCGACCTTTCCATGCAAATGAGCTAGTACCCCCTCAGGATTGCACTGAACTCAAATGTGTGCATGTGTGGATGTGGAATCCACAATATAGAAGGCCCCATACCCATGTCTGAGGCTCCTCTTGTAATGTTAAAGAGTGCCGGGGGAGACAAAAGTGGATGCAAATGCTTCCCGAAGGGAACCTTTGGAGCTACATCCACAGGTGCCCTTTTTGGGTTAAAAGGAGTGCATTTTGCTTAGTGTTTCACTGGCCTCTCTCTGTTCATCTGTACAATGTGACAAAGTCTTTGCAGTCTAAATATTGAAATTGACTGGTGGGTACCGGTTATAATTGGGATATGTTAGTTCCTTTTAACCCAAACATTTCTTGCTTAAGTGGAAGAGAAACATTCTTTTGAGGCTACCATTCACAACTTGCTGCCGTAAGTCATGAAGTGTCTTGCTCTAGAGTCTCTCTGTTCATCTGTACAATGTGACAAAGTCTTTGCAGTCTAAATATTGAAATTGACTGGTGGGTACCGGTTATAATTGGGATATGTTAGTTCCTTTTAACCCAAACATTTCTTGCTTAAGTGGAAGAGAAACATTCTTTTGAGGCTACCATTCACAACTTGCTGCCGTAAGTCATGAAGTGTCTTGCTCTAGAGTCTTCCTGCAGTGTCTCTTACCAGGGTGTTCCTGAGACAGGTAGGTGCTCCCTTCCAAACGTCAGCAGAGACTGGCTCATCATTTCTTGTCTCTGATTTTGGAGAGGGTTTTGCACCCTTGGAGTGAAAAAGGGCCTCCAAATAGGTTTCCTAGCAGCGATAAATGAGACCATACTGCAATGCATATATTCCAGTTAAAGGTATCATTTGGCAAGATTATTTCTTTTAGTATCCTGTTAAGTGCTTTAATAACATTCTCAATGAAATTGTGCAATAGGAAATTAAACATAGTGGGATCACAGCGTAATTGAGTGTGTCATTCCAAACTGGCCTCAAGCGCTCCTGGAGTTGGAGCTTAACCGCTGTCATTTAATGAGTACAAGCGCGCATGATTCCTCCGCACTCATACAAACCTGCTCTGATTTAGGGCCTAATTATGTTGTCTTTTGTAATTCCCAACCAATTTTGGAAAATATCTTACAATGTCTTCTGAAATAATTTGGTGCAATTGGAGGATAGCATGGCAACAAGTGAGAAAGATAAGTCCCAAATTGTTTGAAGATTAGTAATTTACTTTTTCTTGTGCTTGAATAAATTACGTTTTTCTGAGGCACACAGGGCATATGGTGTTTGCATTCTTCTTTTGTTAATGAATTATTAAACAGACCATGCTGAGATTTCCTCAGTAATTTGGCAGGACGCTTATGGAGGACCCTGCTGAAAATGATTCCAGTTACAACTGTGCGAGCCTGTCATTTCCTTTCTCCCTTTGTAAAGGGAATAGGAACAACCACTCCATTTGAGCCAGATACGGCGTATGGTGTCTGACCATCCCTTGTTTCAGCATCATCTATAGAGGTGAGCGAGCCAACAAATTAACATGGGGAGCCGAGCCAGAACTAACGCTCTAACAGACAGTGCACTAGCTGAGTTTGGACAATAATTGTCATGTAAATCATGCAAGGAACATTATGTAAGAGCATGAGAAGGTGTTTTCAACATTCAAGAAAGTGTATTTCTTAAACACAGAACATTTTCGCTTTTGTGCAACAGATTATCTGTTAATAATGACATTAAACATTCACTGAGAAACATGTCTGCCCCACCCTGCTGACAATGCTGTTAATGGACTAAAAGGCAAGTCAGCTGTCACATATACCTTAAATGTTACCTATGTTCTTACCATAGTTGGAGCAACTTTATAAGCTATTAAACCAAACACAAGGCATGTGATAATGAACACAGAGGAAGCTTGGTGAAATAAAGTATTTGCCTAGTACCACACAGTTTTTACAAGCAGAGAAGGTGGGATTGACACCAGACTACATGAATATATCTTACTGATATCAAAGGTTAATACTTTACTTGCAGAGGATCATATAGAGTGCAGGTGAAAGGCAGTTTTCACTTTTTATTTTAGGCAGTTTTACTTAGGTCGAACTTTGCCCAAAGACATAACAGCTCTTAACAAGAGACACAGTCTATGTTAAATTTTATTTTTCTGGAATGGGGAGATTAGCTGGGATTCATGAGGTGTTCAGCAGACATCGGGATAGAAACCCAATATCTGGTTAGCAGATGTTGCCAATAGGTTACATTGCCTCCTTTGAAAGGTTGGCTCATTTTGGGCTCGAGGTTCCCAGAAGTCCTCAAGATGAGCTAGACATTTGACTCGAGCCTGGCTCGAGCTTTTGGTGCTCGCACACCTCTAGTCATCCAGGAAATATTTGTCTGTACAGCCAACGTGGCTCCTAAACACACATGGAATGATTACTGAGGTATGCATGCCTTTATTGTTTTATTGTACTATGGCCATTCACATACCGGATATTGGCTAACTAGGGACAAAATCAAGACAGAAACTAAGTAGAGGAATTTAGAAAAAACAAGCATTTCCTAAAACTGTGAATAACACAAAAAAATAAGTTGGAAAGCATGTGCAGTTCAATACGGTGGCTCAAATTTCCACATTGCAGTAAACAAATAGTAAATACCAATGAAACGTCCTCTGGTATGAAGTTTAATTTGCATGTAATTTCCATATTTCTTTGGGGTCTTCTTTTGATCCTGTGCATATTTCCTCTTCCCTTTGTATTGTACCTGATTATAATTCGCCGAAAGGGCGTTCTCTTAGGAAACCCTTGGAGAAGGTCAGGAAATGACTAACTGAATGGCAGTTTCTGGATCTGCTTTTATGTGCATTGGCCACTTTTCCCTTTGATCCCTCTCTGGGGATGCAGGTTACTCAGCGCTCGAATGGTATCTCAAGAATATTTCTACAAACAGCCTCCAGCAATTTTTACTGAAGCCTCTGCACGTTTATATTGGTTCCTTTGTGAAATCTCGCTGTATCTTCCTTGCCGTCCACATTCTCAGAAATCCTCAGGAACAAAGATCTAAACAGCAAGTTTTTGTTTAATTAAAATTATGTCAATGCACCACACACTATGGAGAATACCCTATATGCAGCCTGTGGACGATTGTCAATGTGAAAAGAGAGACAGGGGTTCACAAAATGATTCTCCGAAGTAAGTAGGTGAAATAATGGTAACCCTGTTGTCAAATGACATAATGTTTATCTGGATTGTATTTTCTTTTTGAACAGCACTGCTCTTTCTCTCAAAAGTTAATTTAAGTGATTATATTGTGTGTTGGATATTAGAACAGAAACGTATCAGGCTTACATGTCAAATAAGGCAACATCTATGTGCTTTTTACACACTTAAGGTAGAGCGAGAGGAAATGGCCCCTACGTACAGCCCCCTAGCCTTTAGCACCATACTGATCCTGCTTCCCTTTTCTGTAATGTAATTCTAAATGTGAGTCCAGCTGTTCCTGTAGCAATGTATATGAATTGTAGTGTTTGATTCCAGGTCTGAGATAAAAAACCCAAGAAACATTGAATTTTGTTTTTAGGTCGAGCTTGCTAGACAAGGCTGTTACTTATTGTGGTTTACCAAGAACATAGAGGGGCTTGGACCCACCCATTGTTTACCATTCATTGGCTTTCCTTGTCACTCCCATTTGCTTTGCTTCTTATTTGTTTCCCAACTTGTCAATATTGTGTTTGTCTCTTCCATGGAGCATTGCCTCTTTACCGTTTGTTTGACTGGCTGGCATCGCAGCTTTCAGTTCTTGTTTTTCAAGCACAGCTTTTATCTTTTGTATCAAACACTCCATTAAAGTGTGTGTATTTTCAGGAGTCTCCCTCATGTACATCTCACCTTAAAGTCTGTATTGCTTACTGTTGCCAAACTGCTTCTCTCCTCCTCCATCCTCTTGTGCCCACCCCTGTGCTTCTCCCCATTGCTTTTCCCTACCACCATCTTCTGTGTTGCTTTTCCCCAACCACTGTTTTCGCTTCAGCTTCCCTGTTGATATCACTTCCCTTTCAGTCCTCCATCCTGTTGCTTTTGCATCCATCCTCTCCTGTGTTTCTTCAGTGTTCCCCCACCATCCCCTGTATTGCTTCACCATTGCGCAAACCTCCCCAGTGTTGCATTGCCATTCTCCTCACTCTCCTCCGTGTTGCTTCTGCTCCTCGCCTTGCCGCCAAAAAAAACCCACTTTGCACATTTTCTTTTCTTTTTGGTTATCAATTCAATTTGAAATTGTAACTAAAAAGGAAAAAAGTACAACCGCTCCAAAGACTTTTTTTTTACTTTGACACACTGCAGAGCATCAGAAATGCTATGCAGTGTTTAGTAGGTTACAAACAACGGCACAACTTATTGGTTTTGCCAAATCTTTTTAATTATGTGTTTATTTTTACGAAACCTATGTAATAGGTAGTAGGAGGTTAAAAGTAATAAAACATATGTTTGCAAAGAAGAAAAAAGTAAAAAAATGATCAATCATAAAACTAAATAAAACAACAACAAATGAAAGCAGAAATGGAACCAGAGCCAATAACTGTCTGTCTGTCTATCTATCTATGCAGATCCCGGGGGAAGGTGGGCCCTGCCTTGCCCCCTTATATCTTTTCTTTTTTTAAATTGAAGGACACAAGGATAGAGTCCCCTAGTCCTGTAATGGTGGATGCAACATTTTTGTTCAGATTGCGACCAGCCAACCAAATTCATTTTGCTCTCGTGGGAGCAAGACATCCCACTAGAAAAAAGCCCTCTTGGCCATTTGGAACACCTTCTTTTTTTAAATCATGGTCCATTGGGTTCCCACAGGTCTTCAGCTGGACCATTTGTCACTACATTTTCTGAATTTTAATTTCTAAATATTGAACAGCTTTACACTAAATCACAAAAAGTGTGCTTTGTAGATAAAGATCTAGCTTTTTGCTTAATCTGTTCAGTCATGCTCTCTGTATCGTTGTCTAATTTTTCTGCTGCACAAATCATATTTAGTATCCATGCCATTGCCATAAAAAAGTAACTCACCCCAAAATGTTCTGCCTATGACCTCACACGGTGTAGAAGAAGCCATCAGAAATGACATCAATTACATCATTGGTAGTACTATTGATCCCTTTACCTTTGAGAAGAACACTGTATCATATTTTGTATGTGTGTTATTATTTATTGATGTTTTGTTGTTAAGCTCAGTTGTATATTATTAGTTTACAAACAACCCATTTGAG
Organism: Pleurodeles waltl; assembly: GCF_031143425.1. NCBI lineage: Eukaryota > Metazoa > Chordata > Amphibia > Caudata > Salamandridae > Pleurodeles > Pleurodeles waltl. The sequence goes on along the minus strand of NC_090443.1, from coordinate 750,578,302 downwards.
GATGAGTTATGATTCTGATAGCAGATGCTTGAGGTATGTTTTGTATGGTGGAAGACAACTGGTGAATTAAATTGATTTTAGGTATTGACGTGGCACCATATTATTAGTTTAACTGTGATTTATTTTAGTGAATTTCTTTTTGTACGTGTGCACCTTTTGCATTACCTGAACCACAAAGCGACTTTAAATGTGTTGTACTGTGTGAATTTCTGAGGTATTTTTAAAAGGAACGTTAGCAGTTGGTTTCATGGTCACCTCCTGCATACCCAGTCCCTGCTACACATGGGCGAGGGCCATTCATGGTGGGGGCTGGATGCACGGTCTGATCTAAGGAAGCCATGTGTCCAACTGTTTGTGGCTGCAACTCCTGCTTGGCATGGCCATGGACAAGCACATATGCATCCCAAGGAGGGCTGGAGTGGGAACCCAATGCAGCCCTGACAATAATTTTCAAAACAGCCTCCATCACGTCTTTCCCAGTGCTTAATTTGTGCTTGTTGTTTCCGGTGCTGAGCATCGGCACTTATTTTTGAGGGCCGGCGCTAAATTTTCTGCCTCAAGCATTTATTGCGAGCAAAAGACACATTTGGGAAAGACGGAGGAATAGAAAAACGACAAAGCGTTCCAAGGGGGGAGAGCAGAAAGCTGCAAGAGTGAGCTAAAGGGGCATGGAGTGGCCTATAAATGGAGTAAAGAGGCCCGAGATGGTTTCAGGATTATGCTGCCACAGGGTTTGCACATTTAATTGCAGCAGCTGCATATTTAAGAGGAGGGCTTTGGGCACCGGCACATTTTTATATACAAACTAAGCACTGGTCTTTCCCCACTCTCTCTTTCACTTATGCCTCCCACTGTTTCTGCTGCATTTAAAGTGGCCGAGGCCCAGAAGAAGCCCTTTGGCTAAAATACGTGCTCCAATTTCTCCAGCCCACTGGGCAAATACTTGATGAAAAGCTATCTGTCTCTGATCCAAAGAGGACCTGCAGTCAACCGGAAGCCTTATCACTTCATTTCTTTTCTAAAAGTATTAATTTCTTGATACTCTTGAGTTCAAGAATGCACATTTTTATTGTCTTAAGAGATTTTGTATGCAGTGGCTCCCGTTTCAAAGTACAAAAAGTCAGCTACAGGCTCTCAAATGTTTGAAAATTTGCAAGTTTACCTTCTATTAAATGTATTTTCCTTATTTTGTGTAATTTAACAAATCCTCTGGGTACCTGCATGCACTCCTTTTTGGGCTAGAATTGGTTATCAGTTCCCCACTCTTGTGGATGATTTTATTTTGCCACAGAGGAAAACGTCTAGGATTTTCCAAACTGGTGAATTTCAAAATGTCTGACATAAAACATAATTAAAGCCCTTCATCAGCCAATCAAATTACATGAACATTTTAAACGAGATTGACAGAATTTGCAGGTTTCCTGCTTGTGAGTGTAAATCCAGGACATCTCGAAAATATAAATTGTGATGCTGGTCCGTCCCATTTTTCAAATGCTAATGCCTCAAAACTACTAAATGGATGTACACCAACTGCTAGTGTTCCTTTTAAAAATAGCTCAGAAATTCAAAGTACAACACATTTAAAATAGCCTTGTGGTTCAGGTAAGGCAAAAAGTGCACACACACAAAACTAAGAAATTAACTGAAATAAATCTCAGTTAAACTAGCAATATGGTGCCACGTCAATACCGAAAATCAATTTAATTCACCAGTTAGCTTCCATCATACAAAAAATACCTCAAGCATCTGCTATCGGGATCATAACTCATACACCAAATCAAAAATAGCACGCTTTCTGAGTGAAGTTCAACTTCTTGCCAAATTTGATGTAAATCTGTTCTTGGTTTTTGCGGTACTGGAGAACAATATTTCCTATGGGAGCTAAAATGAGAAATGCATTTTGTGACACCCTCCTACCCCCAGATTTGTGAAATTGCCCCAAACTTTGAACCATAACTACAGCATCACTATTGCCAACTCTGTAATATGCATTTTTATTATGATTTAAAAAAAATACATGAGCAGCAGCAAGCAGATGAACTCCAGTGTGGTCTCTCTGATGTTTTTATTCTAAGCTAAATGTTGCAGTAACAAGTATTAATAATAGCATTTACTTTGTACCACCTCACAGAAGCTAAGTCAAAAATTAGAAGGGGCTGCAGGGCAGCGAAACAGTCCTCGAGGCTTTATATGCCAGCGTTCTAGCGTGTGGGCGGGCCCTGGATTACTGTGACTGACAGTTCAAAAATGCAGTGATCTGTTGTGTCTGGCCGACTCCATGCAAGAGAATATTTAAATCAATAAGAATGCTATCAGAACTGGAAATCAAATGCAAACTAATTCCCCGGGCTTCCTGTGTATAATGACATTTGCTCTTATGATGAATTGCTAATGTGTTTTTGGACTGAAGAATCCTAGAATAGGCAGGGCTGGGATATAAATGAAAGGGCTGGATTTGTGATGTTTTTATTGCTCTGAGATATTTACTGCCAAGAACAAATGACAGAATCTTGCATTCTGCACATCTCTGGTTTAAGAACCAACAATACTTATTTCCGTAAAAGATGAACTTATTTCGAAGAGGCATCTCCTCACATTTAGGACTGCTTTGTTTAAAGCAAATGCAGCAATTCAAAACTATTCGATTTGTATGTCCTGATGTGGGCCGAATGAAATGTTTAGTGCAACCAGCACTGATTTGTCACACCACAGACAGCAAATGAAGTGTTTATGTTGATGTAAGGTTTCACTTTTTTTAAGCATACAATAGCTTACTGTTTTGATACAAGACTGAAATCATTAGAAGAAAATTAGAAGAGGCTGACCACTCCCTCATGCTGTTTATGTCTTGCCTACTAGTTGCATGGCATACCGTGGGCATGGAGCCCAGCCATTGCTCACCATTGGTTGTCTTCATTGTCATTCTCGTTTGCGTGCTTCTTAGTCATCAGTGTGTATGGGGTTTTCTTCATCTTCTTGCGTTTATCTCTTTTCAAGAGCATGGATTAATTACTGTGCCTTTACACTGCTTCCTTTTTTTGTGCTACTTTTTTCTTTATGTTTAAGCATAAGCACTCTACAAGAGTGCATGTGTTTTCCAGCTGTCTCCCTAGTGTACTCCTCTTCCCCTATCCACACTACTGTCTCTCACCCATGTGCTTCTCACTTCCTCCCTTAGTGATTGACTGTCCCTAGTGTGCTCCCTCATCCTCTTGCTTTTTTGCCCATGTGCTCCTTTTTCCTCCCTGCACCATAATGCTCTCTCTTGCACTCTCTCTCTGCTGTTTGCTTTTCTCCCCCACTGTCCAAGTTCCACATTGCTTTTCTTCTCACCCGTTTGCTTGCCCTACATCCTCCATTTTGCTCTTCCCAGACTGCACCCTGCATGTTGCTTCCAACTCCCTATTTTGCTTGAGTCCACACAGGTCCCCTACGTTGCTTCCACACCCCTCAACGACTTCACCTCTGTGGTGCTTCTGTCCCCACGCCTACGTTGATTCCTTTCAATCACTTCCCCCTAAAAGAACACCTCTGAACGTTTTTTTACTTTTTACTTGTTCATCAGAGTTGGATCAGCAAATTGAAAGAAAAGAGAAAGAAATAAAGGAGCTGTGCCGGTTGGTACAGCACACGCATGTGTGGTGCTTGTGCCTACAACATGATGCAGTAGGCTTTCTTTTGCCATTTAGCCCTGCTGAACAGCATTGGGTTACAGTACTGCAAATCTACAAGGTGTTGGCAAAGTCAATAGTTCACAAAGGCGAGACCTAATGGATTTGCCAGTGCTCGTTTTTATTAAACATTCATGGACCTACTTACACCAACTCAGCAAATAGTGCATGCATCGCTGACCTCAAGGCAAGGAAAGGCATGGTTACTGCACTTTGTGAGCTGACATTTCGGGAGCTCATGCAACAAATTTAGAACCACAGTTAATGCATGCGCTCTAGGCACTGCAATTGTTTCAAAACTTTGTCTTCTTCTGTGTACAGGCACAGAAGCAGATATCGAAACAGCTGGAGTTATCACTGAGCCAAAGCACAAAACAATGTATGCAGCTAAATAACATTAAGATGTGCAATTAGAGAATATTTTCTACTGCCGAATCCAGCATACCATCCTACAATCAACATTTCATACAACATTCTAGCAAGTAAAGTCAAACTAGAAGATAGTAGAAGGTGGTAGAAGATACCGCCCACCGCCTTACACATAAGAGTTGCATCAAACAAATACATTACATACAATAAAGCACAACACAAATATATGGAAGTAGCAAGTTAACATCAATACAAAGAGAATGAAACTGAAATAGTAAACTTATCACATTGCAGACTCCTTGAATTTGTCATAATATTCCTTTTCCCTGCACTTTCTCTTGCTGTCCTTCCATCATTTTCCAATTCTCTCCACTCCTCTCCCTTCTTTCCTTTTTTCCATTCAGTTAACGTTGGAAATGTCATCCTTCCCAAGTTTCACTTCTTTCTCATAAGAAGACCTTACAACCCTGTACATTTTCTTTGAGTTATATTGGATTAGAGAATGCATGTTCACCTTCATTCACATTTCTCAGATGGTTATATGCACCAAATCTTCCTCTTTCAAACATTTGTCCTGTGCTGACCTCCCGATAGCCACTCTCGCCATTGCTCTGTCTACTTCTCAAATCATCTTTATCCGGTATAACATTGAAAAATTATTCCAACCTACCGCTGCACAGCCTAGTGTATGGTTCACAACCTCTGGACATCTCAAATGGAACAAAACCAGTAGTATCATGAGGTTCTCTTCTCAAAAGTAAAAACCCAGCACAGTTCCTCCACAAGTAAATCCTGTTGTATATACCTGCTGATATGCTCTCCTCTTGCCTCGTGATTGAGCATGCCAAGTGGACCATGACACCTAAACGTCATCTTGGTGCCTCGCCCACTGCTCTTACATCTAGATTGCTGAATTATATTGCTAGAGCAGATTTATTAAAACTGTGGATCGCAATCCACTGGTGGGTTGTGAGCCAATTATTGGTGGGTCGGGAACATCTGAGCAATAAATAAAGATGCCTATAAATTATGTGTTTGTCTTGTCACATTTACAAGTGCTTCAAAGGCAGAGGTCAACTATCAAGCTATGTCTTCTGACTAATTCCTGCTTAATCTTTTAATATGGGGATTGGTGTTTACTTTTCTTACTCAGGCAGCAAAGTGAGAGGAGTTTTTAAAGTCAAATATGTGACACTCTTGCTGGAGTATAGAGTGTGTGAAAGGAAAGACTATAGGATTTTTTTGTTCAACACACAACACAATGTTAATCCTGTAACTGAACTGTATGCATTTTAGTAGTTTGAAAAGCAAAAATGAAGCCCTTTTTGTAATTCGGAAGAGTGCTGGAAACAGAGATTTTAATAGGATCACAACAATGTAAGATACTTTACTTGGTGCTGCATAAATTATAAATATTCACAGAATCCAGATTTCCACACACTCTCATTTGTGTGCTATCTACTTTTATCAGTAAAACTGCATGTCTGTGCAAATGTAATATCTGTAAATGACAGTGTGCTAACACGTAAATCTTTAGTTGTATTCAAAATTGCCCTACCTCTTGTCCATTAATGATAGCTGAGTCCCAAATATTTTTTGTTATAAAAATTGGGTAGTGTTCCAAAATGTTTGGGAAGCACTGAGCTACATACAGCATTTTGAGGGCCACCCACCTTGAGGGAAATATGCACTAGGCCTCATCAAAAATATTAATCTCCCCTGACTATACAAAGCAAGTGAAATGTCAGTGGAAGTCCTCCTTGGATATTAAACAAAAACTCTGCACCATGAACCCTGAGTACATGCTGTTTTATCCGAGAGGATGAGAGTGATCTTTACAGACAAGGCCTTCTTCTTCAGCTCACCCAGAAGTGCATGGGATTGGGTGGAGGAGAGGACAAAGCTTTGGAGAACTGCAGCCAGAGAGGTTTTACCCCTCGGTTTGCCCCAGTTTGGATCCTAGGAGAGGTGGTGGTGCAGATGGCATAGGAGATCCATCTCTGAGAATCCGCAGACAGGCAGGGGGGGAGGTGGTAGCCCATTGGTATCAGCAATCAAGAGTGTCCAGGTGAGGGACATCCCACTGGATACTGACTGTTCAATGGGACATTACAAAGACTGACATCAAGATGTACAAAATATAATTTTGCCTTTAAGACTAATACAGGTTCTCACTCTTCTCTTGTTTGGGTTTTTGTCCATATCTTTCTCTGTCTTTGCCTGGGGGGGACCAGAGGTTGTGTGGCAGTTGTGGCCTATTCTGGGAGCTGAGTTCTGGCCTGCTCTGGTGCTGATGGACATTCCTGTAGGTCATACTTGAATTCTCCTGATACACTGGTTCAGTGTTGGGCTCCCTGCTTCCCTCTCCCCCTCAGGAGTGAGGGGGTGAAAGTAAGAAAGGAGGAATGGGAGTGGGAGTGGCCAGACTGAGTTCTATATTTCTGAGCGAGTGAGGGAACAATTTGAAGTTTTACCCGTGGTTGAGATTAAGTGGTCTATTGCACGCTGCCAGGTATAGATGATGCAAATTGTGAGTAACAGATTCTTCTGTGGTGGAAGTGTATCTTAGAAGACATACATGGTGCCCTCTAGTCCCTTCAGCCCAAGGATGCACAAGCTGCTGTTGCTGTCTGGCACATACATGGAAGCCTCAATGTGACTGGTATCCACCTGGCTACAGAGGGTCCCACTGCCCAATACCTCTTCTCACAATGAGGAAAAAACCCCATCACAAGCCATAACAGAATTGCAACTGAGGACCGGGCCCCACACTGAGATTCTATTAGGACATGTGACAAGAAGCACATCTGGCAGGTTTGACATCCTTAATGATACTCTGTTAACACTGCTCTCAGGAATATGTCTCAGGTTTCACGCCTATGCAAAAATACATACTATTTGAGGTGGGCTATTAGCTGTTACCTGAAATGAAAAAGATGACTGGTTTCTTAAAAGACCCCCATATTTAATACTAGCACATATTTTTCCCAATTCTGATGTTAGGTTCTAATTGGTTAATATTTACATTATCATTTGTCAAGTTAACATGATGTCATAATGAGGTAAAAGTAAACAACTGCCTAAACCACGAACCCATTGGATAGGTGGTTTTCTGCACAAGTGTCCAATCAGTTTGGAAAAGCTTTACATCTTACCTCAAAATGAATTTGGAAGGAATCACATGAACATTTTATTAGATTGTTTATTATTTAATATTTCTCTCTTTAATGACATACTACCATGGCATCTACATTCCTGAGTTACGGATTCGGCCAATACATGAATCGTATTTCCTGCTATCCAAATATCTTTTCATGGAATTTATCCTCACGTCCGTTGCATTTACTGAAGTTGTCATTAGGTTGTGGAAATATTTTGTTTACTCCCCCAAAAGCAATTTCTTTCAGCTGATAGTATTTTCTGTTCAGGGCCTTTCCGTATTAACATGCAAGGGAAAAGAAATCATTTTGTAGTATTGCACAGGGCTGGCAAAGGAAACGCACAGAAATCTTATTTGAGAAGAGGTAACCTCTCGTTGCAAGAGGTTGCCATACAGCAGTACTCCGCATGCAGCAGGAGAAAGCTTTTGATTTCCTAGAGTTAAGGTTGCTAAAGGGCTTCTAATTTACATTTCTGAGTCTTGATCAGAGCCCCAGGGGGCTTCTTAGAAATACCCTTTCTCCCCTAATCTCAATTTTCTGCAACTTCTAGTTTCTGGCTGGAGAGGAATTGGAGTTTTTTTTATCTTTGTGGTTGGGTTGCCACTGCGGAGCAGACTTATTTCGGTGCATCGCACTGTCAGGGAATTAATGTGACTGACCAAGCAACTGCGATTATTGGAAAACGTAATAATTTCGAAATGTTGCACAATTTGTCAAAACCACGGGCGAGATTCTTAAAATTATGCGTGAAAGGGGATTGCCAGTTGGATGTCTTCCATTAGAGTGTGCCCACTTCCATGACATCTGTGCAATCAATTGGTCTACAACTGGATCGGAGGGGTAAGAGTGCGTAATTGGTCTGCTAAATAGAGTAGCCATCCCATGCATCATAGGGCCTAGAGCTGCCCCCACACGGGTACGTCTTTGAAAACATGAGTTGGCTACTTTGCTTTCTATTGGGAAGCAAACTCGTGTAGGTTTCAAGGTTTATTCTTCCAGTCTGTGCACCCCAACAGCCTCTGCAAGCTAAGTCAGCTCGCAGTCTTCAACTGCCACAATTGGAATTGGCATCCATGGAGACCATGATAATTCCTAACGTGTGCCACTATAACAATTAAAGGAACAGTAATTACATAACTATACACATGGAGATACACTTTCTTATAACCCAGTTAACAAAATATGAATTTCATTGGCCGCTACAATGTCCATTCTTGCAACCAGAGGACGTTATGCACTTCATACATGCGGCCATTCTACTGGCTGAATGAATAGCCAATAGGATGGCTGCCCATGTCCTTACAAGCTAATTCACCACATTTGGCTCCGCAGTAATAAAATCAAACTCTTGTCCCCTCAGGGAAAGTGTAGGTCTTAACATCCTTGGCAAATTATATATAGCATTTCATGTAAAGCGTGTGGTCAAATTTATTTACTGTACCACTGTACTCATGAGCATATCATTGATTTACCCTGGTTCCCAGGGTTACGAGTTTGCTCCTTATTTCCTAATACATTTAGATCTCAGCGGAATTGAAAGGTACCTCTTTAAACACAAGTAAGTTGTGATGGGTGCTTCCCTTTCATATCCATCAACAAACTACTTGAATGTACAAAGAAAATTCTTACCATTGAGGTCTCAAAAGAAAAATTGATGTTGTGAAGTATATTCCCTCACTTGAACTGGCAAAACATATACCTAGTATTGCTTGCCGGTTTACCGTGAATTATAAATATGTGTGAGCCAATCATCACTGTTATCTGGCAGCCCCTCTGCTCTTTTAAAACATTCTCTTTAGTTCTCCTTCGCTATTTCTCGCACATGTCTCATCATGTAACTCACCATTCCTTCTCATATGCAACCATACCACGCATTGCACTGAGGCACCATAGGGTGGTTAAACGCGCTTTACAAAAATTCAAAATAGAATGAAATAGAATAAAATTAGTTCTTTCCCTGAAACTAAACATAAGTAGCTGCCCTGGGTTCGCTCTTTCTCCATGTGAATGGCAGCTTTGTAGGAGCGACAGCTGCTTTAATTTATTAAGGTAATTTGAGTTTCAGTGGAGACATTGCAGGACAAGCACAAAATGTGACTCACTGAAACGAATGCTGCAGACATTTAAGGAGATTCCTGCGTGCGGTGTGAGATGCACTGGCTCAAAGCCAAGAGATGTCATGTGAAAGGGAGAAGAACAGCCGTCATATCCGGGCTAAATATAGCATGTTTCTAATACCTGCACTATTTAAGGCTCTTTCATACGGTATTATAAATACTTTCAGGTTTATTATACAATCAACGCTTCGTCATGGTAATCAGTTCAGTTACAATTACAATGTGTAGTGGTCAAAATTATATTGCAATGCATACTGTTCATCTAGCATTCACACGTCAAGTTATGAATTCTATACTTGCTTAGTCCTCTAGAACTGATGGTCCAAAGACCTGATGGCATGAGCTAAGACAGTGGCAGTGGCAATGTGAAAATGCTCTTTTTGAGTGGCCATCTTGAACAGAGCGGCAGAAATGTCATTGTACACATTTATCAAGTATTGTCTACTTAAATGGTTCTGTTGCATTGGCCCAAAAACGTCTCCCCCTCCCGGTTCTCTGCATCCTGTTAGTGCAGCATAGACCTGTTTTTTGGCATTGGAAATGATTCTATTCCCTACATGCTGTGGTGTGTCTTGATATGACAGAACTCCTTTTGTTGTGATTGGCACTCTTTCCTTTATTTAAACATGTGTAATTGGCATTAACCTGTCGAGACGGTGTCTACACTGAGTCCTCCTTAAGAATTGGATGGCATCCAGATGACAAGCCCATCACTTCCACTTTGTAGGGAACAGACATTGTTCAGTGACATACTTCTGTGTGTTATTTAGAAGTAGACAACGAGAGAGAGCGAAATGATGGAAAGAGAGAGAGAGATAAGAGTCCCTAAAGCTCTTCATGCAAATGTTTTGATTGAGAATTGAACGCTGGATCAAGCTGCTTGTCTTGCTGCAGTACATCTGCTTTCAACCAATAATGTCAGAAGGGATCACACTTCTGCCAGCGTGGTAAAGACATGTCACAGTGTGAATTCTCGCTATTGGCTACTGTCATCACCTTGTAGCTATCATACTCTCTGCTTGCTGGTCTCCTCTGTTGCCATTGTCCTGTATGGTTTGCTTGAGTCATCACAGAAGTAGGTACATCGTTTTTTTCTCTTTGTTTAAGCAAGCTATAAGAGTTTGTTTTCCTGATGTCTCCTTCGTATGTATATCTCCATCTCAGCCGCACTCGCTGTTTGTGCACTTCCACCCATCTCTATGTGCCTATCCAACCCCACACATCGCTTCTTCCCCACCTCTGCTTTGGGTTCTTTCTCGTTTGTTTGCCCCCATACGCCTCTCTCTCTCCATTTGCTCCACCTCTGTGTTTCTCCCCATGCCCTCTGTGTTCCTTCCCCAACCTACAATTCCATGCTGCTTTGTACACCTTCTCCTGTTGGTTCTCCCCTCAGCATTGCACCCCCCATTACTTCACCTCTCCTGTGTTGCTTGTGTGCTACCTTTTGTTTTACCAATCCAACTTTGATCGGCGAACAGAAAATACATGTTTGAGTAGAGCATGGCTAGAACCATTGGCAAAATCAATAGGTCCAAAAAGCAAGACCTTTTGACTTTGGCAGTGATTCTTTTTCTTATCATGTCAGTAAATACCCAGGGCCAGACCTACTAAAGGGTGCTTTGGGCAGATATTCCGGGTTCCAGGCGCTGTGAGTAGCTCACAGACCTGCACAGGCAACAGTGTCTTTAGGGTTGGAGCAGCCAGAGATAACTCGGTCCCTCTGACTTCAAAGTGGCTGATTTCCATTCTTACAATTCTCCTCAAACTTCCTTTGGTATCCTCATTCCCAGACTGTCACATGAACTGTGCTTGAGAAGTCTGTGGTAAAAATATAGCATGTGTGAGCAGCATTTAGGGGTAGAACGGTGGGGCAGCAGATGCCACCCACGTTAATGTATGTGTCTACCCTAAGATGTGAGCAATCTACATTAAAAAGCCAAACACTCCGCAATCCTCTGTTGGCCGCTGAAATAGTGCCAGGCCCCAGAGAGCTAATAAAATCTGAACAAAACACCTGAGCGATTTATTTTGGTTTAGAATCCACCTTCATCAATACTTGTTTTTTGTCATACCAAGAATGTATTTTTGCATTTTTCTTACTTTGTATTTTCATACTTGAACTCTTCAGTTTGTAATGAAAACTCAACTACAAGTACCAGAATTGAAAAAGATATTCAAAGACATTTCCTGGCATGTCATGTGGTTTCTTCCCACATGCTTATTTGTGTTAGACACCATGCATTCAAATGGCACAGAAATGTAAATATGCCTCATTTCAGGCAGGAGGTTCATCTAATCTTTGTGTGTCAGTGTTTTTTGGTCTCTGTAGTGCTTACCTTAGATTACCTTAGCTAAAACCTGAACTGCAGCACATCTGCAAATAAATAAACAGGACTTTATTCATCACCAGCCAGCTCTAGTAGCTTTGTCAAACCTTTAATAGGCCTCTGCATCCAACACATTTAATCAATGTACTGGTTGAATTTAAGACAGTGATACAAAAAATAGAAAAGGATGCCATCTGAATAAACCAGAGCTACATTGGACGTGATTTGTACAAGTCAACATGCATCAGTTGACTCTTCAGCTTCCTTAGTACTTTTGCCATCCGTAAGAAGAAGGGTGCATGTAACACTGGTCAGTCTTCTTCGGGATCTTCTGTATCTTTTGAGGGTGCTAGAGGACAAATGAGTTAGTATCAAATCCACAATTACAATTCTGCGAAGCCCATTTAGCTACACAAATAGGACTGGGAATCAATATTTAAGTTTAGTAGGTCTATTACAAATTAGTAATCACTCCAAAAATTAGCATATCAAAACCAGATATTAAAGGTGCAAAATAAAAATCGGCAAACTGAAGGACTAAAACAAGTTAAATCTCTTCAGTGCATGGCATATAAGGATTACAGTCACGATGCAAGAAATAAGAAATGACATTTTATAAAGGAATTTTGTTTCCTTCATCAGTAAGAAGAAAAGTAGGGACATCTAGCTAGGTGCTAAGCTAAATTGGACTAGATATAAGGGTCTTGAGACAAAACAAAGTGGGTGTCAGCATTGCAGACTTTAGTAGAAGTCTTTAGAAAATAAAGAATCCAGTGGTGGCATAAAGCTATGCACTGTAGGGGGATGGGGTTTAAGAGGTCTGCACCTCTCAGAGTGTAAAATAATTCTGCAGCAATTGTAACAGTGTGAACGCTAAATTAATGTGGAAAGTTTCAGGAGCATTCTTATTTTCTGAACACATCATCATAAACCCAATTACTTCTCCTTCTTATGGATCATACTTCCAGCATTGAGTGATTCTCCGATCCCACAGAACACTAACAAACAGTTCGACCTTGATTTTCTACTTCTCAGATAGACAATGAATAGGAGGCACACCAAATCATCCTGTCTGTGCAAAGGTCTTCTTGTTCGGCCTTGCTATCTCTAATACACAATGCTCATTTCACTAGCTAAACAATCAAGAATGTGCACCTGCAAAGGAAAATCTTGTAAAACAAAGAGAATACATCTTACACATTAAACATAGTCCTGCTTATGCTAACTTAACAAGCCACAATTAATATGCACTTTTAAACATTCTATTATGATTGCAAGCACAATATCAGATAAATGCAAACACGAGTAGTAAATCATGAGCATTTGAGCATTACTCCTCTTTGATAAATGCAATACTTCAAAATACAAGTATAAATATGAATGAGAACTACAATTCTCATGTTAGAGCTAAACATTTGAAGTCATATATAAAGGAAAATCCTAATTTCTACAGTGAATGCGCTTTTTTTCGATAATGTAGTTTGATGCTTCACTTTACATTGATAAGGTTAATACTCACAGTGTATATAATATCAATTATATTGTTGAGTTACTTCTGTAATGTGGAGGGGGCAGCCAAAACTGAGCTGTTCCAGTCCCCCCGATGACTAATCAAGTAATCACAATCAAGATAAAGTTCTTGTCAGATGGACCAATCAAAACCTTATGGGTTTAAAAAATGTTCTTCTAGTCTCTTCCATCTGTTTAATTACATTATTGTATCTACACTGGCTCTCCTCCAATTCCATCTCTTCTCTCTTCCTCTTCACTCCTTTTCTTCCTTTTTCTCTCCTGTATGCCTTAAAGGTCGCAACTATTCCACTTCCCAAATTTCCAAGCTATCTGCCAACTGCAGCAAATCTATTCCCAATATCTTTCCAAGCACCTGTTGCTTCTAACTCCTTCAACTCTTCCTTCAACCCTGAAATGTCCTTAATATATGCCTTCAAATCCTTACTTTTATCAGGTAAGGTACAACACTGTTGAACCTTTATCATCCTGAAGACAGCACCTTCTTTGGTGGGCAGAATGTCTAACGCAAGACGATTCTACAAAACCATAGATCTTATGGCTACCATCTGAGTATCTACAACCAACAAAGCTCCTGCTATACTAGTGGACAGTTTATCAACTATAATAGACTGTTTCCTGATCTTCAAATCGTTCAACATCACACCTACAATTGATTAATTGAGCCAAAGATGGCTCTCACTACCTCTACAGCACTAATAACTTGTTTAGCCTTAGAACTAGTTTCCCATTTAGGAGTAATAAAATGCTCCACTTGACAGATCTTCGGGAAGTATTCAGCTTGATAACATATGCTATACCATCCCTGGGGCAAAATAAAATAAGCATGTACTTCAAAAATAAAAACCCTACAGGTATAACAGGGTCTTCTTCATCCAAGGATAACCTCCAAATTCCCCTAACTTCAAATGTATGATCACATTCACTTCTTCCTACAAGCACAGTGTCAACTGTATATTTCTCTGTACGTATTCCCAGTCTCCCCTTATGTTTCGAATACAACATCAGGACAGCTAGATTTCCTGTAACTTGATGTTCGATTCCCTCCTTAGCCCACCTGTGCTGGCTCTTAAGATCTTCATCTGCTTTTGACCTAGCCTCTAAATCTCTCCTTTTGTCTTCAACTAAGTTAAAAAAATCTCTTGTTCTGTCTTCAACTAAGCTCAACAATTTCTTCTGAACATCTGTTAGAATGCAAGTCAAATTGTTCCAATGTGTGTAGACTGTATCTAATGTCATAGTGGGTTTGCAGGTATCCCTATTTCGGGTCGAGGATTGAAATGCTCCAATGTAGAAATCTCTGAAAGGAATAAATCATAATTTTAAGAATAATATTTGAAATGTCCTGTTCCATATAAAAAGCTCAGCAAAGGACTACATGAAACTCCATATATCAAAGGAATATGATAATAAGTAATACCTTCTACAACTGATGCAGGTACTTGTGTACACACATAGCAACCCCTTCCATCCATACTGTCAATGTAGTCATAAAGCAGTTTTAAAAAAGCATTTGAAGAAAAATCGCCTCTAGAAGCATCTATGTGTAACTCCTACATGGAAATAATATCTACTATTATCTACGGGAGGTGAAGATGTGGGGTCAACTTTGAATTTCTCTTCTACTATACTAGATGTAGGTGATTATAGCCCTACCAGTAAAATGATTACTAGTACAACTCCAACTGTTAATATGCTTACCAGTATATTTCACCTTCTATTTATGGCATTGGTTTCCATGACTTCTCTACAACCAGACAATTGGGTAGAATACAGCAGCATAATTTTTCTGTTGGGTTTCACCTGTGCAAACGGCAAAACAAAGTCCATTAAATGCGAGGTTTTTATTTGCAGGTCTTCGTAAGACTTTCTTATCCCCACTCTGTTTTTCTAAATGGCAACCCTACACTCCTTCACCTATGCCTCGGGCCTCTGTGCTCTTCCTAATTCCCTATCAAAGTTCATCTAAAGTGTCTAATATGTACCCAGTTTGGAAATCACAATAATAACAAATTGAGCCAATTCATTCAGCACAACTTCAATACACAGTCCAGTCACAAAGTTCAGTTCAAGGAGGCTCTATTACATTTGCACTTTTATTTTCAATGTCCAAAAACTCTTTCTGGCATCAACATCAAAGTATGTCCATTCAGTTGAGGAGTACCTGCGACAGGGTACCCTTACTCTTTATGATTTCCTCAGTGCAGGTTCTTCATCTTCTTTGTAACTCAGGCCAGAATCCTCAGTATCTTCTGAAATAGTTTGAGACACACGTCCTTCAGGCAGGGTCAGTCTTTCTCTCTCCTGCCTCTTGGCCTCCATCTCCGGCTCATGTTCTCACAGCACTAGGGGCTAGATGTACGACCATTTCATTTTGCAAGTCACTAAGTGTGATAAATTGCAAATCACAATCAGAGACTTGCAAAATTAAATGTACAAATGTGTCAAATGACCTACCTCATTAATATTCATGAGGTAGGTCACAATTTGCGACCCCATTGTGAATGGACTCACTCACATGGATGGTGGCCTGCTGGGCTCAGCAGATCATCATGTCTGTGACTGTCCTACAGTGAAGCAGTTTTTTTTTTTAATGCGGCCCATTTTCCTTCAAGGAAAACAGGATGCATTTCAAAAAGAAAAATGAAAAGTTTTCTTTTCATTTTTTCAGAGTAGGCAGTTGTCCCTTGGACCACAGTCTGCTCTGAATTTTTTTTTTTGCATTCATTCACAAACCGCAAGGAGTCCCATGGGTTTTCAAATGGGTTAACACCAATTTGAAATTGGGGTTAGCTGCGATTGTTTAGCGACCGCAGTCAAGGTCACAAAACAATCATGTATACCACTGCCACTTGCAGTTAGGAAGGGATGCCCTCTCGCAAAATAATCCCTGACCTTTTTGCAGTCGCAAACAGTGATTTTTGCCATTTGTAATCGCAGCACGGCATCGTACATCGGCCCCTAGGTCCTTTGTCAGGGTCTGAATCTGCCTCATCCACCAACACTGGATGAGGCTCTCTTGTTGCAGTTTCAGCTGTTGATTAACTCAGACTTCCATTAGACCGAACATGTGCTGTTTTAGTTTCTGTTTGGTCCTCAACAGCTTCTCTAACCTGCTCCCTCTGTCTCTGTCGCCACTAGTATTTCTGGAACAGGTGCAGTCACATCATCATGGGGACATTCAGCTCTGTGAGTGTGGGAGGCATGGGTTCAGTTGGGGAGCGCCTCCAAACTTAACACCTGTAGTCGTCACCAGGATAACTTGGAAAGGCCCACACCAACGCAGTTCCAAGCCGGACTTCCTCACATGCTTTTTCACCAGGACCCAGTCACCTGGACTGAGGTCATGGCACTGCTCCTGATGCAGCAGGGCTGTGGCTGCTCCAACCTGGTGAGACACAGAATGCACCACATCAGCCAGTCCTTTGTAGAAGTCAAGAATCATATCATCTGTATTGTTAAAAAGCTAATTTCCAGGCACAGCTGGCAGTCACATTGCTCTGCTCACAATAGAGGACAATCCTATCCTCTGATCAGGAATGCTGCGAAGACTCATCAACACAAGGTGCAATGCATCATGCCATTTCAAAGATGTTGCAGAACACACGTTTAGCTAGCCCAGATTTCAGAGTTCCATTCACTGGCTCCAAGATGTCTGACCCTTCGGGAAGATAGCTGCAATGTAATCTTTCATCCACCTGCAATGCAACACACAACTTCAAGACTTGTTAAAATGGGTCCCCCCATCTTATTCCAGAGAAATCTGGAAACCAAACCTGTGTTATGTAGCCCCATGATGAAGGGCCACACTCCTTGAATCCGGGCAGTACTTTCCAGGCTCTGCACCAGACAAATCCAGTCTCCAGGTCCAATACTTAGTTCAGTGCTCACACCTCTGCTACCAGGTGGAATCCAGCAGACAACATAGACGTGTAGGTGGGCACCGTTCTCTAGATAACACAGTAGACAGTGTAGGTCTCTCACAGGAGGATGTTGATGTCCCTGAGACTTCCACACAGCACAGGGGGCAAGCCAAGAAGCCCTTGGAGAGCACACTTCAGAATGTCACAATGCAGCCAGCACTGTGCCCAGGCCAGCCAAGATGCAGTAAGGGTGAGCAATCCCTTCCCAGGACAGTAAATACTACTGTGCACAACAGATTCCTCTGGCAGTGTGCAACACACAGTACGGGGACTCCGTCCTGCATGTGTATCTACAAATTGCTGCAGTGTGATCCCCCTAGTTATAATAAAGTGGACCTTTGAAGTTGAGAGTACAAAAACATCTCCCCTACATTTCAGTCCCATCTGCAATGGGACCCTTGAATGTAGATCCTTATCTTTAGTGGTGTCATGACCTGACTCCGAGAGAACCAGTGTCAAAACCTCTCCCTCTATTCTATCCAGCCAAGCCCTCAGAAGGCAGAGGTCTGTTGTTTTGGTTTTCCAAGTTTAATAGCTGTCAGTGGGGAATGCACATATGCTTTTCCCCCTGCCCCCAGTGAAATTAAGTTTGAATTGTAAAGCCACCCTAAAGGGATTTTAGAAGATGGAAATTCCCACTTTCTAGAAGTGGCTTTCCAAGGTATTACTGAGAAAACCATCTTTACAATTGGAAAAGGGTTTGTTTTTGGGAATCTAATGATAGTAAACATGATGAGGCTGCGCCACTGCAATCCACGATTGCAGCTAGGATTAATTATAAACTTTCCCCCATATTGACCTATGGGCAGAACAGCTCTCAATGGCAGTGAAAACACACATGGGCATTCTTCACTCCATAGGCACGTGTCCTGGCACATGCACAAGCCTGCAGGGGCAGCCTTGACACAACCTTTGAGAACACCACAAGGGTGCAAGTCTGCCCATACAAGCCTGCTTTGTCAGACCCAGTACATATATAAAATCCCTAATGTGCAAGCGTGCATATACTTACAAGTTGTGCCAGGCTCGGTGCTGGACCTGGCCCTTTTTGCAGGGTCATCCCGAACGTTTTGCCTTCTTTCTCCTATTTTTTCTGACCTGTTTTTGTTGGCTTTAGGACTCTGGACACTTTACCACTGCTAACCAGTGCTAAGGTGCAAATGCTCTCTGTCTAAATTGCATTGGTGATTGTTTTATCCACGATTACCATATTTGATTTACTAGTAAGTCCCTAGTAAAGTGCACAAGAGATGCCCAGGGTCTGTAAACCAAATGCTACTAGTGGACCTGCAGCACTGATTGTGCCACCCACATGAGTATCCCTGTAAACATGTCTCAGACCTGTTATTGCTGTGTCTATGTGTGCAGTTTTAAACTGCCATGTCTACCTGGCAGATGCACCCTCTTGCCATGCCTAAACCCTCCCTTTTACTACATGTAAGTCACCCTTAAGGTAGGCCCAAGTCAGCTCCATGGTCTGGGTGCAGTATATTGAAAGGTAGGACAGGACATGAACAACTGTGTTTTGCATGTTCTGATAGTGAAATATTGCTAAATTTGTTTTTACAGTTGCAAGGCCTATCTCTCCCATAGGCTAAAAGGGGGATTGCCTTGAAATATCTCTTAAGTGTAATTTCCCATTGGGAACAGATAGAGATAAGGAGATTGGGGTCTCTATCCTCACAATTTAAAAATACATCTCTTAGTGAAGGTGGTTTTTAAATTGCATGTTTGAAAAATTCCACTTTTAAAAAGTCGGCATTTTCTTGCTTAACCATTCTGTGCCTCTGCCTGGTTGTTGAATACACGTCTGGGTCAGGATGACAGTTGGGCTGGTTGTGAATTCACTCTAGACAGTCACACAAAGGGTGCTGAGGTGTGCCCTGCATATCCTGATGGGTCTTCCTGGACTAGTGTAGTGGGAGGAGCTGACACTTGCACCTGAATTGGGCTGTGTCTGTCCTTACACAATGCAGTCTCCAACACCGTGGAGTGTGTCTGGGAGCAGAGCAGGAAAGGCAGGGTCTTGTGCACTAGAAAGACTTTCCTTTGAGGTTTGCATACTTCAAAGGCAGAGATGAATGTAAATATTGGACCCAAAACCTCAGACTTTTAGAACACTTCTGAAAACTCTGTGCTTTGCTGGGTTGGCCTCCAGTTGCAGCTTCTGCTTTGGAGAGGACAAAGATGGGACTTTGCTGTGCATCCTACTTGTGAAGCTTCTTCAAGGGCTTGGACTGAGCTTGCCTCCTGTTAAGAAGGCTCAGGGACAGCAAAGACTTCACCTACCAGCCTCTGAGTTCTCGTGCTGAGGACCCTGACTTGCCAGTCCTTGGCCTTTGGGAGTGAAAGATGCCACAAAAACAAGAGGAACCAGGCACATTGATTCTGGACGACTCCGGAACTGGCACCGCTGCCTGACTCCGCCCGCTGCCTGCACTCGAAGGCGTGGTCTCCACTGAAGTGCAACCACCACAACCGATGCCGCAGGCACGCTGGCCCGACACCACTGCAGCACTTCTGAAGTCCACCAACATTGTGAGTGCCAAGTGCTGTGTCATGAACGTCCATGATGCCTGATGGCCTGTGGTGTGACCACGACCCTGTGAAGTTGCCTTATCGCATCTTGACCTGCTGGACTCATCAACCCCGCCGGATCGTCAGGAACCGATGCCTCTCAGCAGACGCCACCTCACCTCCACTGCCTCCGCAAGAAACCAACGCCTCACCTCCATAAGGAATGGATGCCTCACCTCCTGCGTAGGAGCATGAAAACAATGCTGCACAGGCTCCAGCGACTCCTCACCTCACCAACTCCATGCTACGTCTTTGACACTGCCCCTTTTCTAAGGTACTGTACCTGGGGTTTGCGCGACTCCATGACCGGCGCTGCACTCCCTTGCGAGTAGTGTCGGACTGTTGAGAAAGACTCTGTCACGATGCCGTGATAGCACCAGTTGGAGCTTTTGTGTTTCTTAGTGCTTTTATTGGGATTGAATCTTTAAAAAATCATATGTTTGCTTGTGTACGTTGGATATTTGTCATTTTGGTTTAGTTTTACTTAGATAAATATTGGCTATTTTTCTAAACTTGTGTGGTGTCCATTTCTAGTGTTTTCACTGTGTTACTGTGTGTGGGTACAAACACTTAACACATTGCCTTTGAGATAAGCCTGACTGCTCATGCCAAGCTACCAAGGGGGTGAACAAGGGTTATCATAGGAGTGTGACTCCCTTACCCTGACTAGAGTGAAGGTCCCTAATTGGACTTGGTGTAAGCTGACTGCCAACTAGAGACCCCATTCCTAGCACTCAGTATACATATGAAAACAACAATATGCAAGTGTGCACATAGTTGCAGGTGCCACTTCCTAGCAGATGCAGGAGGGGGGCGTTCACTTTCACACTGTACTCACAGTGGGAAAGTGTCCTGGGCTTGAGGGACACTCAAAAAAACCAGCAAAACCACCTAGCAAAAGCAAAAAAAAGTTTGGGAAACCACTACCTTAGCGTTACATGTCTAACACCCCCTCAGGCACTGTCATAAGGGCAAGTCTGGATCATCATCCTCAAACACTTCAAACATAGAGAACTGCTGAAAAGAACCCTGAGTTTGGGAAAAATCTTGCTTCAGATTCAGGACCTGCTTCAAATTCATTCTGGGACCATATATGTTCTGCTGTGGCATTGAAGCTTGGAGCACATGTATTGCTGGAGCTTGGGTCACATTGAAATTCTGTGTTGTCTGTCTCTGCATGTTTTGTGACTTTATGGGATTATTGTTCTGAGATCCTGTAAACCCTGAATTTTGAGGATTCATACAACATTCCAGCTTACAGTGACCCCGCTTATTACAATAACGCCAAGGATTTGTTTTTTGAAAAGTGGCCACATCAATTCCAGTACTTGAATCAATTGGAACACCCCACCCTCTACCCTGCTGTGGAAACCATTTCCACTTTGCATCATCAGAGCTTCCTGTTGATACACTCCTTGCACAGTACTGACATTACCCACAAAAGGTTGATTTTGATTTCCTCTCTGTGCAGCCTTCATCTGTGCCACCATCAGCTTCTCTTTAAATCTTTTCTGCTTCATTTCCATTTCATAACTATAATAGTTTGCATATCTCGAACTGTCATTGACTAACTTATTCTGTCAACAAATCAAATGCTGCTGAATCATCAAGCTAACCTCAAGTCTTAATACCATCACAAATTTGGACCCAAATTTTCCCATGTTGTTAGGTTCAAGAGTCTCCAATCCACTATGTTGTTCAAACAACTGCAACAATCTCTTATAAAAAGCAAGCATCGACTCTTTGGTCTCTTGTGCCACCTTCTCAATTTTAAGCCTATACATATCATTGACTGCTATTTTCCCTTTCAAAAAGGTCATCATCTGTTGGTACTTTTTCATCACCAGTTTCTCTCAGGTTCTCTCTCTGGCCATTCTATAGCCACTTTACACTTTGCCCACAAGACACTCAATGCCACAATCTCAAAGAACATGCTGTACTCCACCCACAAAGCCTGCAAAATCTTCACAAATGGCTCAACCTGCTTATACCATTCGACATGGCTCATTCCTCGAGATTGAGTTTCTCTGTATTGCGGTGGACATGTTGATAACAATGTATCTTAAATTTCATCAGTAGAGTCACTGCTACTATCTTCGTCTATATATTCCATATTCTTCACCTTCTCCCCTTTCAATTTCCTTGACTTTTCTTTCTTCTTAACTCTTTGCTTGTTAATGCTGGGTACAATCTGGCTCCCTCCATCAGGTCAGTTCTCCACCTTTTCTGTTCTGCATCTTGTTAGAAATGGGGTACCTAGTTGGCAGTCGGTTTGCATCCTGTCTAAGTAAGCACCCTCACTCTAGTCAGGATAAGGGAGATACCCGCTCAGATAACCTCTGCTCACCCCCTTGGTAGCTTGGCACGAGCAGTCAGGCTTATCTCAGAAGCAATATGTAAAGCATTTGCACATAACACACAGTAACACAGTGAAAACACTACAAAAAGACACCACACCAGTTTTAGAAAAATACCCAATATTTATCTATTTAAAACAAGACCAAATGCAATAAAAATCCAACATACAGTAATAAAACTAAGAATTCTGCAAGATTTACTAAAAAATACAGCTCCTTGAAGTTAATAGCTCCACCTGGGGCTATCACGGTGTAGTGAGCAACAAAACCAACAGTTGAGGCCGGTCGTGGGCCAGCCTGGGGTCGAGAAGACCCGCAAACAGTACCTTGGATTTGTAGGGTGTTGTGATCCTCATGGAGAGCTCTGGAGAGCGGCGTCACTGACATCACACGCCTTGCAGATCACAATCCGGGCTGATGAAGTCAGATGCGCCTGCGTTGATGGCGTCGGGGCTGCGGTGTGAAGCAGGGCGGTGCAACGTGCGAAGTCCACAGGTCACGATGCAGGCAGCTTCATCGTCATTGGAGAAGCACTGTCGTCGGTAGACTCAAGCCAGCGGTGCAGGACAGGACAGTGCTAGGTTACCCTCACGAGCGGTGTCCACATGACACAGTGCAGGCAGTGATGCCTTTTGACAACATTGGAGTCAATGGTGCTGGCGTCAGTGGACAGGGGCAGCGGTGCAGGACAGGACGGTGCTTCATGCTCCTCACGAACGGTGCCCACAGGCCACAGTGCAGGCGACGGCGTCGGTGTCAGCAGGAGCGTTGTCGTTGGGGAGGCCAAGGCTGTGGTTTGAGCAGGCAATGCCGGAGTGCAGGGCCCACAGGTCGCGGTGAAGGCATATGATGATGGCGCAGGTGAGACCAGGGTCACAGTGTGAAGCAGGGCAATGCGACTCCGTGTGGCGTCGGCAGGTCACGGTGCAGGCCAGCGGCTTCGTTGTACAGCACAGAACACACAGTTCTCAGTGCTGCAGGTCAGGGAAACTGAAGTCTTTGGTGTCCCTGAGACTTCCAACAGGAGGCAAGCTCTACTCCAAGCCATTGAAGAACTTTCTCAAGCAGGACACATAGCAAAATTCTTCCTTTGTACTCCTTTCAGGCAGAAAGCAGCAACTGGAGGCCAGTTCAGCAAAGCAACACAGCAAAAGGACAGTACTCCTCCTCCAGCTCTTCAGCTCTTCTCCTTGTCAAAGGTTCCTCTTGAATCCAGGAAGATTCTACAAATTTGGGGTTTTGGGTCTTCTTCTTATACCCCTTTCTGCCTATGAAGTAGGCAAACTACAAAGCAAATTCTCAAGTGTTTGCAAGATCCTTCCTTGTCCAGGCCAGACCCCCACACGTCAGGGGGTCGGAGACTGCATTGTGTGAGGGCAGACACAGTCCTTTCAGGTGTGAGTGACCACTCCTCCCCTACCTTCCAGCACAGATGGCTTATCAGGATATGCAGGCTGCACCCCAGCCCCCTTTGTGTCACTGTCTAGAGGAGAGGTGTGAACAGCCCAACTGTCAAACTGACCCAGACGGGAAATCTACAAATAGGCAGAGTTGCAGAATGGATTAAGCAAAAAAATACCTACTTCCTAAAAGAGGCATTATCAAACTAACAATCTAAAAACCAACTTCACTAAAATATATTTTTAAATTGTAAATTCAGAGACCCTAAACTACAGATCTCTAACATCTCCCAAAGGAAATCTGCACTTTAAAGTTATTTAAAGGCAGCCCACATGTTAACCTATGAAAGAGATAGGCATTGCAACAGTGAAAAACGAATTTGGCAGTATTTCACTGTTAGGACATGTAAAACACACCAGTACATGCCCTACCTTAAACATACACTGCACCCTGCCCATAGGGCTAATTAGGGCCTACCTTACGGGTGCCTTGCATGTATAAAAAGGGAAGGATTAGGCCTGGCAAGTTGGTACACTTGTCGAGCCAAATTGGCAGTTTACAACTGCACATACAGACACTGCAGTGGCAGGTCTGAGCCATGGTCACAGGGCTACTAATGTGGGTGGCACAACTAGTGCTGCAGGCCCACTAGTAGCATTTGATTTACAGGCCCGGGGCACTGCTAGTGCACTTTACTAGAGACTTACCAGTAAATCAAATATGCCAATCATGGATAAACCAATCAACAGTACAATTTACACAGAGAGCATATGCACTTATGCACTGTTTTAGCAGTGGTAAAGTGCCCAGAGTCCTAAAGCCAACAAAAACTGGTCAGAAAAAGTAGGAAGAAGGAGGCAAAAAGACTGGGGATGACCCTGCAAAAAGGTCCAGGTGCAACAAAGCCAGGTGCAACACATCTCATCTAGCATCTGTGCGAGTGTGCATTGCCTTTTGGACCCTTCACTGAAATTTCTCTCTCTGCTTGGTTTGAGCCACACATTCCCAAGCATTAGTGCTTCATAGTGTGCAGGTCTAGGTCTTGGTATACATAAATGAAAACCCTAATTTCTACAGTGAATGCTGTGATTATTTAGTATTTCGATGAGTCCTTCTCTCTCCATGATGAACCACATTGTGTCTTGATTCAGAATCCCTTCTCAATGAATAAAAGACCCTCCCACCCTCCTCAATTCCTGTTCTGTGCCAAGCCCAAACAACACACAGTTGGACTGGTCGATAGGGCGGGAGGGAGGGCCTAAAGAATCACGGCGAGAGAAGGACTCACAGTAATGCTATTACTGGTAACTAATCACAGCATTACCTCATCGTCCCTCTCGTCATGATGAGATATACCCAAGCAAAAATTACGGACCGGGACAACTGCACTGAACATGCAACACAAGCACATGCCAGAAGCAAAAACTGGTCACAACACAGACACCAGGAAAGGAAAACCCCACAAATCCAGAATCCCCAGACCACCCAAGACGGAGACACAGAGGATGATGGCACCGCCCAAGAGGCAGCCCAACAGAATCCCTGCAAGCAGCCAAGGAGTCATCCTTGACCCAGCCGACCACCCAGGGACCCCAGAGGAGAAGACAGACAAACTGCAGAGACAGCAGCAGAACACCGGCATGACCCACTGGCACAAAGCAGAGAGGAAGGCATACCCCCTCAATCACTCGTGACCAAAAGGTACAAACAGAGCAGAGGTGACAACCAGACAGCTCAGTTCCCCAAGGAGATGGGGTCAGAGTAAATGTTCCCAGAAAAGACTCCGCAAATGCTAGAAATGCAACCCCACGGAACACAAGGGCCCAAAGGGAGGAAACAGACGAGCCCGTAACACCAACCACAGAAAGGACACCCCCCGGGACAAGACAGAGAACCAGAAAAAACCCAGAAGATCCAGGAGACAGAACCCTGGGTGACCAGAGCACCCCAGAAGGAGAAAAACGCGTCACTCCTGAGGAAGAACATATCCACCTGAGCACACCAGCCCGGAAGTAACTTCTAGTGCTGAGCACCAGAACACCCAAGTGACAAAGGGCCAGACATCCACAACCAGAACAACTGGTGCCCACACCATCTGAACCGGAAGCAGGCAGTACAGCCAGGGAAGAAAATCCTCAAAAGGCCCAAAAACCAAGGACATGATAGCAGAGAAACCCCCAAGTGCACAACTTCCAAATCCCCAGAAAACTAGGAATGATGGGCAGAACAAGGCAAGCAACAGAACCAGCAGAGCGTGACCCCACAGCCCACATAGCCAAAGGCCAGAGGCCGAAGAGAATGGAACTCCCCGCACAGGTGAACAGCCAGACAGGGAAGAACTCCCAGAAGAAATAGGGCCCTGAGCAACAAAGAGAAGGAGGAACATCCAAATGCCTCCAATTGGTACCAGCCGTCTGTGCCTGTCTGCCCCTGGACCGCACCCAGCGCCAGGAACGACTCAGTTTTGACTACGAGACCCTCCTCTGCCTCAACACCGGACGTCTCAACAACTGCTGCACCATCTCCCCCAAGGACACCCAAGGACACCCTCGGACCTTTCACCTGCAGGAACTTCAACTTCAGCTCCAACCTCAACAAACCGAAGGTACTGTCCACACACAAAGATACCACCAACCTCTACAACCCCATCAACTCCTGCTCCTGAACATCCGCTCCCTCCACAAACATGCCACCGTACTCTGGGATCTGATCGACACCACTCGACCGGACATCACCTTCCTCACTGAGACCTGGACCAACCCACCACGGATCTAGACATCGTCATCACCATTCCCATTGGTTACAGCATCCTAAGGAGGGACCAGCCTCCCGCCTGGGTGGAGGACTCGCCATTGTACACAAGTCCTCACTATGTGTCAAGGTCGTCCAAGAAGAACATTGCACCACCATAGAACACCTTCACTTCCTGGTCCACTCCAACCACAACTCTTCCACCTGCGACACCCTGGTGTACAGACCACCCGGCCCCCACCCAGTTTTCATAGATGACATCATAGACATCAATACCCCCCAGGTCCTGGCGTCAGTCGACTACCTCCTCCTCTGTGACCTGAAATTCCACCTCAAGGACCGCACTGACCCAAACACCACCACTCTACTCGACAACCTCACCACTCTCTGCCTCAGACAGCTGGTCTCCACAGACATTGCAGGATACACACTGGTCCCCATCTTCACCTCAAGCGACCGGATCACCATCAAGACCATCTCCACCCTAGACTGGACCGACCACCACTACATACACTTCACAATCACCGCACCCAGCAGCCGCACCCGCACCTCCAGGAAATGGAACAAAATCACCAACGAGCAACTCACCTCATCGCTCGCCAAATCCCTCCTACCCCCCTCTGATGACGCCAACTCAGCAGTGCGCAATCTCAACGCATGGATCACCAAATGCACCGACACTCTAGCCCCTCTCCAGCTGACATAAGCCAAAGGCGTACCTAAAAGGCAAGCTGGTTCACCACCGAACTCCAAGAATCAAAGCGTACCCGCAGATGTTTAGAGAAAAAATTGAGAAACAGGCAATTCAGCAAAGACCTCGCCTCATTCAGAGCCACAACCACTGCCCACCGACGAAAAATCAAGAACGCAAGGACGGACGCACTCCAGGAGCTCATCAACTCCTCCACGCACAACTCGAAGGAACTCTTCTCAGTCATCAACGAGTTCAAAGATCCCCTCACAAGTATCCCCCCATCGCAGGACCTCTGTGTCAAACCCGCCTCCTTTTTCCACCACAAAATCCAGGACATCTACGACAGCTTCCTGTCACCTGGCACCGGAACCTGTGACTGACCCCCGCAGAACCCACCCAGACCATCCACGACTGGTCCACGCTTACCACAGAGGAAACAGTCAACATCATGAACAGGACCCACTCCGGAGCCCCCTCGGTCCCTGCCCGCACCACATACGCATCAGAGCCAGCGCATCCATCGCCCGAGCTTCGTAGCACAATTAACTGCTCCATCAGCATGGGCACCTTCCCTGAGGACTGGAAACACGACGAAATATGCCCTATTCTGAAGAAACTTTCGGCCGACCCATCAGAACTAAATAATTTCTGGCCCATCTTGCTGCAACCCTACCCCGCCAAAGTACTAGAGAAAGCAATCAACACACAAATACGGAATTTTATTGAGGCCAACAACTCCCTGGACAGTTCCCAGTCTGGCCCCGCAGCAATCACAGCATGGAGACAGCACTCTTGGCAGCCACCGACGACATCTGATTACTCTTAGACCGCGGACACACCCCAGCACTCATACTCCTCGACCTCCCATCAGCTTTAGACACAGTCTCCCACAGCTCTCTGCTCATCAGGCACCAAAACATAGGAATCTGTGGAAGAGCCCTGGAATGACTCCACTCCTTCCTCTCAGACTCCCGCCCTACACCTCCATACCCACAGGAGTCAACTGCGGAGTCCCCCAAGGATCCTCACTGAGTCCCACACTGTTCAATTTATACATGGCCCCTCTTGCTGCCATCGTCAGAAGCCATAGTATAAATATCATGTCATATGCCGATGAAACACAACTCACCATTACCCTCACCGAAGGCCCGGCTGAAAGGAACTTTCATACAGGAATTGAAGGCGTCGCCACCTGGATGAGAGAAAGCTACCTCAAGCTCAACTCTGAGAAGATGTGGGCCATCATCTTTGGAAACGCCACCGCTGCTTGGGATAACTCCTTGTTGCCCACATCCCTCAGCACCCCCCCTGCACTGACCGAGCACGTCCACAACTTAGGAATCATCCTTGACTCCTCCCTATCCGTGACCCGCCAGATAAAATCTTTTGCCTCCTCCTGCTGGCACACACACTACGCAGACTCCGGAAGATCTTCAGATGGATCCCAGCAGACTATCACAAGACAGTCACCCATGCCTCAGTCATGATCAAGTTCGACTATGGCAATGCCCTCTACACCAGCACCTCAAATAGGAATGTCAAAAAACTTCAACTCATCCAGAACGCCGCCGCCAGACTCATTCTGGACCTCCCTCGCTGAGAACACATCTCTCAATACCTGAGGACCCTCCACTGGCTACTGGTCAAGAAGCAAATTACCTTCAAGCTTCTCACCCACACGTACAAGGCCATACACAACGTAGGACAAGCCTACCTGAACCACTGCGTCTCCTTCCACACCCCCACCAGACAAAGCCTGTTGCTCACCATCTTCAGGAAGAACCTCAAGATATGGCTCTTCAGATGAGGCCCTTCCCTTCCCCCTCAGTGCCTTGAGACACTCACAGGTGAGTAGCTGCGCTTTACAAATACTGATTGATTGATTGATTGATTGATTGACCTATGACAAACCTAGACCGGAGCCCTCAATCTTTATTGGGGTCATATAGGGTCTGAGGTCGAAATCACCAGGCCACAGGTGACACCTTGGCAGAAGACCAGCACAGCTGAAGTACCCCAAACCAACAGAGAAAAATGATAACATTTGCAGAAGAAGGAGTACAGGGATGCCAAGCAATGTGGGCAGCACGAATTACCAAAAACATGTAAAAGGGAGTGAATTGAGTGCAGGCAACACCCAGCAGAGCACCAGGCAACTAAAACATTAAGGGGGTTATTACAACTTTGGAGGAGGGGTTAATCCGTCCCAAAAGTGACGGTAAAGTGACGGATATACCATCAGCCATATTACGAGTCCATTATATCCTATGGAACTAATAATACGGCTGGTGGTATATCCGTCACTTTACCGTCACTTTTGGGACGGATTAACACCTCCTCCAAAGTTGTAATAACCCCCTAAATGTTGCCTTTTGAATATTGCAAGAAAGCAGCTCACTGCCTGTCAGCACTGTGAAGCAGACATGAGCAATGTAAAACCAGGCAAGAGACCCAAATAATTAACAAGGAAGAAGTTAAGGGATACTGTGATTGCTGTTGACTCCCAGAGGAGGGATTGAACTGCAAGGCCACAGGCACACGTCTACACCACTGAGCAACAGCTCCTGGCTAGTAGAAACCCATACTTGCCTCCCCCAGCCGTCTGGAGATAAGCACAGCAGGCCTCCAGCCCGGGAGCACAAGAACAAAAAGGAAAGGGAGAAGGCTCAGACAGTGTTGCACTGCCGGCAGACACCTCCTCCCTCAATCACCATACTCCCTGCCAGCTCTCACTGAACCAGTCTCACCGGGCACCGCAGGCATCTACCCCAATCCGGCTGCTTCCCTCATGATGGCCCCACCGCAGGTCTCAAGGAATGACCATGCTAAAAGGGTCCGCGCTGCCCCATAACCCCACTGGCACCACATGGCAACAAAGGAGCTGGGAACCAAAACTGCTGGAGCAGGCGCACCGCTCCTGCCCTGTAATGAAGTACACAAAAAAGGAAGAGGAAGTGAGGAGGGTGGGAAGATCTTTTATGCGTTGGGAAGAGACTGTGAATGGAGGCACAGGAGCCTCACTATGAGATTCATCGTGCACAGAAGGACAATGAGGTAATGCACTTTTTGATAATGTAGTTTGATGCTTCACTTTCAATTAATAAAGTTAAGGCACACAGTGTATATGATATCAATTACATTGTCGATTCCCATTAGTAACGTGGAGGGGTGCAGCCAAAACTGAGCTGTTGCAACTGAATTTCCTGTAAACACAATATATCGTAGCTCTTTTATTCTGTCAGATCATCTTGTTGACAGAGTAATATCTACCCTGGTTGATTAAAGATAATGCTGTTTCATTAGGCTGATTATATATATGCATACAGATTGCTCGGCCCTTTAGCATGCAACCCACTTGACCTACTCTTCTGTGTGATATTTAAAGCCATAATAATTGAAGCTATAATTTGCATATGGCTCAAAGAATACCATAGCGATGGAACACAATGCTCACTCTCAGTTTAATTAATATGGTACAGAGGCAGAAATATTACTAAACGATGGTGCTGGTGGAGGAAAGCAGACAAGGGTTCATGGCAGCCACAAAGCTGTATGTACCGCCAGTAGTTTAAGACACACTGCAATCTTAACATGAAATGATTCAGCCCCTTGGGTGCTTCTCTTTGATGACCTGTGGCCCTGCTCAAGCTTACACATTAGCCAAGCAATCCCTTAAAGGGAACCTGAGCCAAAACTGCTGTACAACGAAGGAGGTTAAACCCGTCGTCCACTGTGGTTTTCATTGGTACCTGAAACAGAATCACGTAAATGAGTGTTTTTGCCTCTCAGTTGAACTCCCTGCTTGGAAGGGCTTTTAAAATGCTCTTGTTATCAGTTTTTGGACGGAGTATTTCTATCATTTCTACATATCCTGGGACTTCTTTTCATATGGTACTAGGAATTCTCATTGACACAAGTCATGGTTGTCTGGAGGCTTTTTGTGTGGGATCTAGATAGCTGTCTGCACAATCTACTGCTCCTATTGGTTAATGTGGAAAATACATTGTGAATGAGTCCCACTTATTGCTTGCTTGCATTATTGACACTAGAGGGAGCTAATTGATGATGCCCGGTCTCTATTTTCACACTGGTTGCAATGCTGAGCAGTGAGTACATGGGGATCCTGATCACTTCCTATTTTTCTTATGCACTTTTGCATTCTTAATATGTTTTTGAGGTAGATAAGAGAGAAGCCCTTACATCATTATTGGTGGGTGAGCCAGAGAAGAAGCTCAAGCCAGAGGCGAGACTCCACTCGAGGTCTTTTTGAACTCTCCAGCCCAAAGTTAACCAAGCTTCCATGCGACGTCTGCAGCAAGACCTCATCTGTTTTTGTTACTCCCCTGGCTTCAGCTCGAACAAGAATTGCCATGCGCTGGAGAGACAGAGAGAGGAAAAGAGAGAGAATGAGAGACAGAGAGAGAGTGTGTGTGGGTTAGGGGAGCACAAACTTTCAAAAGGGATACTCACCCACAGGCCGATAAGAAGCCTAAAAAAGTGAAGTACCTTTTGCGAAGTAATTGCCAGGAGCACCGCGGATGTGGGGTTGGGCACTTGTACTGTTTTTGGAAGGGTTCTATGAGCTAAGCTCTGCACTTCTTGAAGACGGGTTGTTATGAAAGATGGAATGCCTCATGCTTTGCCAGTTTGTTACGCCTTATGAATAAGTGATGGAAGTGACATAATTAGAATAGAATGATTTATTTTTTGTAATTAAGCTCCACATGTTTAAAAGCATTAAATCAAGAAAACACAGCAATATTCTGGCGTGCAGTGTATTTTCAGCAGCACCATTATAAGGGGACGCCGTGTGTTCGCAGTTCCTATACTCATACCTTTGGCCCTTTACCCTGTCAGTGTCCGACACTAAAAAGGTACCTACAGAAAGGAAGTCCCGCAAAACCCACTGCATGTGGTATTACTTCGCATGCCTCCTTCCTCAAATGCTAAGAACATCCTTTATGCTAATGGGAATGTGTTGGAACTCATTTGCTCAGACAGTGCTGTGTCCTTACATGACAATTAGGGTAATGAATGCGCCGTTTGCATTTTAAGATGAATGCCTGTAGGAGAGCTGCAAAGAACATTACATTTATGGAGGCAGCGGATTGTTTCGTTGATTGAAGTGATATTTTAGGGAGTTGTTGACATCTCAGGCTTATAGCATATTGGCCTATTATTTCACCGTTGTGGGTATCTTAAATGGCTAGTAATATCTAACACGGTGTTGTCGCACTATCACATCAAATCTCCAGCAATGCATTATGGTAGAGGCAGTTCTGCTTACTCACATTTCACCTAAATACTTTCTTGGTCATGCCGGAAATCTTCTGACACGTTTCATGACGGATGCTGTTCTACAGATGAAAATATTCCTTCTAATCGGGTATACTTACAATATTACATGCTGCATTCAAATTATTATGATGAAATCAAATAAAGCTAATGGGTTATGTTTCCAGACAGGAATAAATTGGCATCTAATATTCACTGACTGCTTTTAGTTCTAATGGAGAATTCCACATAGCAAGATTTATGCATAATACCGGGCAGGAGTTGGAGGCCGTGGCATCAGCGACCACCAGCATCACTACAAAGCCCATCGCCTTGAGAGTATAATCCCATTTTCAAGAGCACAATTTAAGATTTACCATCAAATAAAGCTGGTGAACACATGGCAGTTACGAAAAGCACCAGGACCAAATCGCCTATGGCACCATATCTACCCACATCACATCAGTGCAGCAGGAGGGGGACAAAGCGTGGGGCTCTGACAATACTGATTGCGCTGAAGAGCAAGAGATTCTCCAGCAGTGTTGCAGCTGATGCTGGACAATATAGCCCATCCAGCATTCACTGTAATCTATGAAGCCACAGCAAGAAGAGGAAATTAAACAAGTTTAACAGATAAAGAACAATGTAGTCTAACATCATAAAACTAATCTAGCAACATAAGGTCATAAACATGGCAAGCATATGCGTGCAATACAAAATAAGTGAAAATAAAACCAGCCATTGTGGACTAAATTGTGAATATTATATCAATGCATCGATCCAAGGTGGCAGTCATGATGCCTTTACATGGAGTAGCCATCTTGGAATAGTATAACAATGATTCTTTTAAGATAATATCCATCCAACATGGCTGCCCAGTTTGAAAGTAGTGAATGCACAAAACACAGCACACTGCAGGTGAAATGAGTGGCAAGCAGCCTGGTGACACTGTCTTGGGACCTGACAGTTGCTCTAGTAAAAATAACAATACAATGAAAAAAGAAGAAAAGAAATGGGAGTAGCCTTTAAAAGAAGAGGGAAAACAACAACAAAAATGCCCTGGCAGTGAAACACACTACATTTCAGGCAGATGCACATATGTGATCAGGCTGTAGAAGAATAGAACCAATGACTGTAGTAGGCTGACTCATTGACCCATGTTGTATAATGTTATGTTATGGGTGGAAGCAGAATGTGAATAACACCCAAGAAAGAACAAAGGTTGACCCATAGCCATATGTGTGAATGTATGTTTATTTGTTGTTATTACAAAGTCCACCAGACAGCAAAAGCTGTCATGCCAGATCTAAAAACTATTTTAATGCACACACACACAAAATACTAGACATGAATTACAAATACGTTCACAATTGCAGTTGGAAAAACAACATAAAGCCCTTGTTAAGATGGTCTGGGGTCATAGCAGTGCAACACTTCTACCTACAGGATTTGTCAGAGAGGGTAAGCCACACCAAAGTCATTGACTACTAATATAACCTGTGAGATTCAGTTAAAAAAATACATGTTAACAGGCTCTTGCATTGAAAATGAAAATCCCCATTAAATGGCTGTTGGGTTTAATATAAGAATTTCACAATAAATAAGTCAGCCCTACTGCCTTTGTCCTAACCTTTCATGATAAACAGATCAAACCCTTGGCATCTGAAATAATGTTTCCAAATAAACCAACCTGGAATATAGCCTTTATCACTAGCTTTTCATAAACTTGAAAATATATAGAAAATTATAGTTGACAACACGTTATTTGTTTCCTCCTAAGAGGGATCGCAGGGCAGTCTCCTACTTTTGTGTTTGTCAAAGGGATTAGACAACACCACAATTCTTGCCTGCTACGATAATCTTTCAGACTCCATATAACAAAATACCTCACTAAAGGCCTTACTACATAGCAATAACAATCCATTCTTAACCCCTTCGCTGCCAGGCCTTTTTCCCCTCAGGTGCCAGGCCTTTTCTTTGCTATTTGGGGCAGGGCGCGCTTAGGCCCTCGTAACTTTTTGACCACATAAGCTACCCATGCCACATTTGCATCCTTTTTTCTAACATCCTAGGGATTCTGGCGGTACCCAGACTTTGTGGGTTCCCCTGAAGGAGACCAAGAAATTAGCCAAAATACAGTGAACATTTTATTTTTAAAAAGAAAATGGGAAAAAAGGGCTGCAGAAGAAGGCGTGTGTTTTTTTTCCTGAAATTGGCATCAACAAAGGGTTTGCAGTGCTAAAATCACCAGCTTCCCAGCTTTCAGGAACAGGCAGGCGTGAATCAGAAAACCCAATTTTTCCACACAATTTTGACATTTTACTGGGACATTCCCCATTTTTACGATTTTTTGTGCTTTCCCCCCTCGTTCCAGTCACTGACAGAAATGGGTGTGAAACCAATACTGGATCCCAGAAAACTAAACATTTCTGAAAAGTAGACAAAATTCTGAATTCAGTAATGGGTAATTTGTGTAGATCCTACAGAAAATAACAACTGAAATAAAAACATATTTAAATTGAGGTAAAAAACTGCAATTTTTCTCTACGTTTTACTCTGTAACATTTTCCTGCAAAGTTAGATTTTTTAAAGCAATATACCGTTATGTCTGCTGGACTCTTCTGGTTGTGGGGATATATAGGGATTGTAGGTTCTTCAAGAACCCTAGGTACCTAGAGCCAATAAATGAGCTTCAGCTTGCAGTGGGTTTTCATTCTAAACCGGGTATACAGCAATTCATTTGCTGAAATATAAAGAGTGAAAAATAGGTATCAAGAAAACCTTTGTATTTCCAAAATGGGCACAAGATAAGGTGTTGAGGAGCAGTGGTTATTTGCACATCTCTGAATTCTGGGGTGCCCATACTAGCATGTGAATTACAGGGCATTTCTCAAATAGACGTCTTTTTTACACACTGTCTTAAATTTGGAAGAAAAAAATGTAGAGAAGGGGCAATAACACTTGTTTTGCTATTCTATGCTCCCCCAAGTCTCCTGAGGAACATGGTACCTCACTTGTGTGGGTAGGCCTAGCGCCTGCGTCAGGAAATTCCCCAAAACACAAAGTGGATACCACATTTTCCCAAAGAAAACAGAGGTGTTTTTTGCAAAGTGCCTACCTGTGGATTTTGGCCTCTAGCTCAGCCGGCACCTAGGGAAACCTACCAAACCTGTGCATTTTTGAAAACTAGAGACCAGGGGAATCCAAGATGGGGTGACTTGTGGGGCTCTCACTAACTTCTGTTACCCAGAATCCTTTGCAAACCTCAAACTTTGGCTAAAAAAACACGTTTTCCTCACATTTCGGTGACAGAAAGTTCTGGAATCTGAGAGGAGCCACGAATTTCCTTCCACCCAGCGTTCCCCCAAGAATCCCACAAAAATGGTACCTCACTTGTGTGGGTAGGCCTTGTGCTCGCAACAGGAAATGCCCCAAAACACTATCTGGACACATCAAAATTATCAAATAGAAAACTACCTGTTTTTGCGGGGGGGACACCTGCGTTTTTGGTCCTGGGCTCAGAAGCCATCTAGGGAAAGCTACCAAACCCAGACATTTCTGAAAACTAGACACTCGATTGAGTTCAGGGAGGTGTGACTTGCGTGGATCCCTCAATGTTTTCTTACCCAGAATCCTCAGCAAACCTCAAATTTAGCTAACAAAATCAAATTGTTCCCACATTTCTTTGTGGGATCACTGCACCGGGACATATTTCCTACCACCCAACGTTCCCCCGGTAAAAATGATACCTCACTTGTGTAGGTAGGCCAAGTGTTTGTGACAGGGAAGAGCCAAAAACACGTCAAAATTGAGGGGGAACCAAAGTGGGTCCAAAAGGGCAGTTTGGAAAAAAAACATTTTTAGGCCGACAAGTGCAGCAGAAATTGTATCGGTATAGATGAGACAATGCTAGGTGGTAGGAATTTTGTGGATTCCTGCAGATTCCGGGAGGTTCCATCACAAAAATTTGGGAAAAATGTGTGCTTTCCAGCAAAGTTGCAGGTTTGCAGGGCATTGTGGGTAAGGAAATGGTGCGGGGTGCATTTGAAGCACACCACCCTGGAATCAACTATTTGTTTAGTTTTTAGATGTGTCTAGGTCTTGTGGATTTTTCTACATGGCAGCGTCCCAAAGTAAAAAAAAGTGCATCCCTCACCATTCCAAGTGGGACGTTTTTAAGAGTTACCAAGCTCTCATGGCCCAAATGTAAAACAAAAACTAAAAATAATCAAATGTCCTCTTGCTTGTCATGGGATAAGATGTTTTAGTGTGCGGGGGAGAGCAGAAAGACTGTTAACCCCTTCATTTCAGGTGGCGGCATAACCAGGCCCATACTGGTTGGTAACCACCACCCCACTATTTTTTTTATTTTTTTTATTCCCTGGCATCTAGTAGACTTTCTGTCCCCCTGGGGTGTGGATCGGTGGTAATTGCCCACTCTGCCCACTGGTTGGCAGAAGAACTTTGGCCCCATTTATTTGGGGTGGGGGTATGGCATGGTATCTTCTTATTTTGAAAAACAAATCTTCCCTGGTCTCTGGTGGGCTTTCTGCCCCCCTTGGGGGCAGATGGGCCTTCCAAAAATAGGCCAATCTGCCCCCAAGGGGGGTAGTTATGGCCAACAGTAATGTGCCACCAGGGTTAGCAACCCTTGCCCAAGGGGCTGCCCCCCAAACAAAACACACAAATACACACACACCAATCCATGGTGTCTAGAGGTTTCTGCCCCCTTTGGGGGCAGATTGGCCTAACAAAAATAGGCCGATCTGCCCCCAAGGGGGGCAGAAATGTCCTAAATACAATTTTACCCCCAGGGGGTGTGGGGCAGTTATGGCCAACAGTAATGTGCCCCCATGGGGAGCGACCCTTGCCCAAGAGGCTGCCTCCCCAAACAAAACACACAAATACACACACACCAATCCATGGTGTCTAGAGGTTTCTGCCCCCTTTGGGGGCAGATTGGCCTAACAAAAATAGGCCGATTTGCCCCAAGGGGGGCAGAATTGGCCTAAATACAATTTTGCCCCTAGGGGAGTGACCCTTGTCTAAGGGGTCGCTCCCCATACATTAAAACATATAGTAAATAAAAAAAGACATATATCCCTGGCAGATCCGCCTAATTATATTAGGCCAATCTGCCTCCAGGGGGGGGCAGAAAAGGCCTAAAAATATGTTGCCCCCCCGGGGAGTGGCCCTTGCCTAAGGGGCCGCTCCCCTTATTCGTTAGTATAAAAAAATAAAAATTCCCTTGTGTCTTGTGGTTGGGGGCAGAAATGGCCTAAAAATCATTTGCCCCCCATGGGGAGTGGTCCTTGCCCAAGGGGCTGCTCCCTTTATTGAAATACATAACAAAAAGAAATTCCCGCTGGAAGCTGAGCTTCCAGCGCCGGGGGGAAGGCCTCTGATGAGGTCAGCGCTCAAAGGCACGGTGATGTCATCAGATGCCACGGGGGTAGGGTGGCGGTGGTCAAAGGGGAAGTGATTACCCTTCCATCTCTGCCCAGGGGAGGGGGGTGCTTGGCCATGTGGGGGAGCGCTAGTGCTCCCCCCGGGGGCCCATAGCAGGACGAGCTGGTCTCGTCCTCAGCACCGGGCAACCGGTGCCGAGGGCAAGACCAGCTCGTCCTGGGCACCCCAGGGGTTAAAGGACTTTAGAGTCAATATATACTTTTTACAGTAAACTGGTCAGACATAATCCGCTGTTTGTAAGATTTCATAATAAACATGCATATGCATATGATGTAACTTTTTAGGCCTAAAGCCTTTATCATGCGATTGTTCCCATAACCAACTCAGTCCTACTGTACCGAGTGAATGCTTTCCCACAAAGCAACCATCGGACAACATTCATAAAATCACAAATATGTACATGATTTTAGTAGTATCATACCCTGCTTAAAAACCCTCAGGAGTATTACCATAGTCCAAATCTTCTACCCACAGGGCTTGTCACAAGAGCAAAAGCCTTGCTTTCTAAGGTTCTCTGTGAGATTCCTTGTAACAAAATTACTATCTGCACAGCTGCTGCCCAATTATAAACTTGTTGAAACATCTAGGCAACATTTGTTTAATCTGTGTTTCTGGTAATCAAGTAAGCGTTGTTAACAAATGTACTGTCAAACTTGTTTGTTAGCACAGACTACCAAATGAAAGCTCAAAACACTAAATAAAAAAAATGAGTTTACCCGATTAGATGAGTTCATTAATTCACCTTCAAACAATAGGATCCTTGCTTACGAAAGAAATCACACAACTGCGTTACTGCAGAGCCAAGCATAAGAAAGACGCGCCCTTCTTTTCTGAACCCATCCTTCCCCAAAAAATACCCTGGTTTGCCAGTAATGCACTGTAGGACTTTGTTCTGATATGAAACTCTTCAGACCTGTTTTCGAGTTTGGCAGGCAGCGGAGAACAACTGCACACTCTTTCGTACAGAAAAATGCCACTGCAGTTTTACACCCACCAGCCCTATTATGAGTTTTCTGCTGGGCCAGCAGGCAGAAACAGCATTTCTGCCTGCTGGCCCAGTAGAATGCTCACCACAACATCGTAATCGAGCTGGCGGCAACGTTGTGGTGCGTCGGCTGCAGCAGCACCCGTAATTTGGGCAGCGAAAAGCACAATCGGATTGTCCATGGGGCCCTCTGCACTGCCCATGCCAGCCTTTGCATGGCAGTGGGACTGCCATGAAAAGACTGGTGGAAAGCGGACTCGTAATCCGGATGGAGACCACCAGCACCGCCAGGCTGGCAGCTAGTGGCAACCTGGTTGTGCCACAATCGTAATGTGGAGGCCAGACCATGGCTTTTGTGGCGGTCCGACCTCCTTTGCGGTGCAGTCGGTCTCATGACTGCCAGGGTCATAATAAGCACCTTATTGTCTTTCTGTAGGTGCTCATAAGTAGGTGGGCAGGCTATTCCCCATTACTAGCCTCCCACCCCCACCTGTGTTTGTTAAACTGAGCCTTATCAACCCAATGATGTCTTCAATGGTATATATGAAGAAGTCCTTTGTGAACCCCCTGCCCTCGGCAAAGAAAAGCCTAAAGTCCCATATATGAAAGACCTTTTTTTCCAGGAGGCAATTGCGAGATGTGTGAGACCTCAATATATGCATATTGCTGACCACTTCTTGCAGGAAACAATCACATCAAACAGAGTTAGAGGGGAGCAAGCTAGTTACCTTACAGACCTCAAGCAAAACCCCAAAGCCTTCCCATTTTAGATTTTAAGGTGGCAAACAAAAAAACCAACATAGTTATATGCCCTTCTTCAGAAATATCACTTACATCCCAAAAGTGAAAGAGAACTTGTAGTAAAAGTCCACTTTCAGATGTGCACTTTTTGTGTTTTCAATATTCACTGCTGAATGTGGATAGGAAACCTTTTACGAAACATTTGCTAATCCATCTCCAGAAATGGACAGAAGAGTCCAAGACACTAATGGCCTGATTTTATACTTTTTTTAGCGCTGCATTTGCGTCATTTTTTTGACGCAAAAGTGGTGCAAATGTACAAAATATAATTGAATTTTTTAAGTTTGCACCGCTTTTGCGTAAAAAAATTACTCAAATGAGGTGCTAAAAAGTATAAATCAGGCCCTCATGCCGTGATTTACACTTTTTTTATGCCGCATTTGCGTCATTTTTCTACGCAAAAGCGGCGCAAACTTAAAAAATAAAAGTAAAAAAATGATGTAAATGTGGTGCAAAAAAAGTATAAATCAGGGCCCAAATTTTCATCAGATGGGTTCCGCCCAAAAAGCTCTACCAGAGACAGCACACTGGCTCTGTCCATTTCAGCACAGAACGCAAGCCTTAATAAGACGAATAAGCTTTGTGCATGCTTAATTGATTTTTCTACTGCGTTTGATAAATTATATAGATCAAAACTGTGAACTAAGCTGGACTCTGATGACAACACTTAAAGCCTTCAATAGATGAAAACAAATTTGCGTTCTGGCCCCACTATTATTTAGTTTATTCATTTTCGACCTTTCGGTTGTTGTACAAGAATAGGAGAGACATACCTACATTTGCTAATATCAATGTGCCCTACACGGCTCATAGTCCTTTCCCCCTCACAGATCAGCCGCAACTACAAGCGGCCAGGGTGCCGGCCTTTCATATGGACAACAATGTGCCGATTAACATCAGTAAAACAAAGGTCATGTCATTTGGATGCCAAAATGCTAAATAGGTCTGACCCTAATAAAAATCGCCATGTGCTAAATTACATGTGCTTAGGTGCCATAATAGATCGCTAATCTGGAACTCTCACATATTATAGCTGCGTCACAAAGCTTCTACAAACACTATAGCAATAAAAAGATTTCCATTAAAATATGGTGGGTGTGCGATTGGTCTAACACTAACGGCTGCCAAAATCAGTAGAAACACCATTTCTGAACTGCATCATGGAGTTATTGAATTTACGTGTCTCAACACCGCAAAGTCATGTAAGTCTCAAGTTTGGAATCACGTTTTTTCTCGAGGTGGCCATTATCAACCATATCAATTATTTTACTGACTGTCTTCTGGCAGAGGATGGTATCTTAAAATTCGTTATCAAGGCAGAGCTGTCAAACCTATACACTGAAGTACTGTTATGGGAACACTTTATTAAGGATCTCCAGATCAAACGCAACTTACCTACTTTGAATCAGTTATGCAAATGGACCGGGGCAGGGTACAAGCTTGTGTTTAAACAAGAAATAAGAACTTCCTGCTGCATATTAGATATTGAGATATTTCCAAATATAAAATCACCAACTACACCTTGAGATCATATATTATGCAACAACAACCTTATCTAGATTTTAATATGAACGCCAAGGTGAAAAAAATATTTCAAAGTTTTAGATTTTTTGCTTTCCTTTATCCAATTTGACAGGTAATGGAAGACCCCTTGAGAGTCATCAACATGTGAGTTCTGGATCAGGAAATATTGAAGCACAGTCCTTTATCAATGCCAGTGCTTTCCAAGCTTTTTAGAACCACAACTCATTTTTCAGCATGACAAACGTTTGTGACCCTTTAACAACACAAAAGGATGATGGACAGGGGGGTGCTGAACAATGCAAACACTCACCCCCAGTCACAGATCTGGGTTTAATCCATCATTCTTTTGCTCACCATACCACCCCAGTTTGAACCCAGCCATATGGAAATCAGTCTTGACCCTGTTCCTCATTTGAACAGTCCAGCCCAAACTGCCTTGCCAGGTCCTACCTGGACCGGAAACAAGCATCCTGGAACTGGTTTCAGGATATCACCCTGCATCAGCCAGGCTAGCTTGAATCCAGTGGCAGAGTGAGCATAGGACCGATGTCTCAGTATACCCATCCCACTTAGGGCAACTTTAGCAACACAAAAGGATGATGGACGGAGTGCTGAACAATGCAAACACTCACCCCCAGTCACCAATTTGGGTTTAATCCATAATTCTTTTGCTCACCACGCCACCCCAGTTTGGACCCAGCCATATGCAAATCAGTCTTGACCCTGTTCCTCATGGAACAGTCCAACCCAAACTGCCAGGCCAGGTCCTCCCTGGACCGGAAACAAGCATCATGGGAGCGGTTTCAGGGTATCACCCTTCATCAGCCAGGCTAGCTTGAATCCAGTGGCACAGTGAGCATGGGACCCACGTCTGGGCATTCCCTTCCCACTTAGGGCAACATTAGCAACACAAAAGGATGATGGATGGAGTGCTGAACAATGAAAACACTCCCCCCATTCACAGATCTGGGTTTAAACCATTGTTCATTTGCTCCCAATGCCACCCCAGTTTGGGCACAGCCATATGCAAATCAGTCTTGACCCTGTTCCTCATGGGAACAGTCCAGTCTGAACTGCCAGGCCAGGTCCCCCCTGGACTGGAAACAAGCATTCTGGGACTGGTTTCAGGGTATCACCCTTCACCAGACAGGCTAGCTTGAGTCCAGTGGCACAGGGAACACGGGACCCACGTCTGGGCATACCCTTCCCACTTAGGGCAACTTTAGCAACACAAAAGAATGATGGGCAGAGTGACACTCACCCTGAGTCACAGATCTGGGTTTAATCCATTGTTCTTTTGCTCACCATGCCACCCCACTTTGGACCCAGCCACATGCAAATCAGTCTTGACCCTGTTCCTCATGGGAACACTCCTCCATGGACTGAAAACAAGCATCCTGAGACCAGTTTCAGAGCATCACTCTTCATCAGTCAGGCTAGCTTGAATCCAGTGGTACAGTGAGCACAGGACCACGTCTGGGCATACCCTTTCCACTTCGGGCAACTTTAGCAACACAAAAGGATGATGGAAGGAGTGCTGAATAATGCAAAAACTCACCCCCAGTCACAGATCTGGGTTTAATCCATTGTTCATTTGCTCACCATGCCACCCCAGTTTGGACACAGACATATGCAAATCAGTTTGACCCTGTTCCTCATGTGAAGACCCACCTACTTTTATTGGACACAAAACAGGTGTTTTGTGACCCACCTAAATTTAATGGACATGAAGCAGGTGGTTTTTAATGTAACTAAATCTAAATCATTGTATGGTACAGCACTGTCATTAAACAGACAGCACATTTTCCACTGAAATGGCCACTACATTTTCACAGATATACAGTTCTACTGATAAAACTATATTGGACACAAATGATAATGTTGAAAATTGGGTTTCAGTGAAAATGTTTCATTTGTGCACCACCAAGTAAAGTGTTTTGATCCCATAACAATTTTTGCTTCCATCACACTAAATAATTACAGAAAATGTGCTTTATTTTTGCTTTCCAAACCGCAGAATGTGCATCATTTATTTACAGGTATTTACATTTTTGTTGTATGTTACAAAAAAGGACATCTTAAAAGGCTTTCCTTTCACACTGGTATACCCCAGTAAGACTGTCACACAATTCACCTTCTTTTTGTCTCTGACTTCAAAGTGAGAGGGAACTGTAAACACCATTCTCAATGTTAAAAAAAAGATAAGCAGCAATTTGTCAAAAGACATAGGCTGACATTTGATGTCTGTCACTGAAGCACAACAAATCTAACAAGATAAAACAGAATTGAAAAACA
This sequence comes from Pleurodeles waltl, assembly GCF_031143425.1. Lineage (NCBI taxonomy): Eukaryota > Metazoa > Chordata > Amphibia > Caudata > Salamandridae > Pleurodeles > Pleurodeles waltl. The sequence continues at coordinate 750,535,076 of NC_090443.1, read as the reverse complement.
TCTTTATTTATTGTTTGGACTTTCAGGACCCAACAAAATTTGGCTTCCAAACCACCAATGGGTGGCGACTCACAGTTTGGGATACACTGGTCTAGGCCTTGAGTTGCTCAATCTCCGCAGGGAGTACCTGAAACTAGTTTTGAAGATGGAAGGCATTATGCAATTTTATTCTGTTTTAGGAAACTACTCCAAACATGTAGGACACATTACAAAATACTTACCTTTGGAAATCAAGATGCAGGAAAATAGGTCAATGGGGTGGAGGGGGGAATTCACAGCACCAAAGTCAGAACCTTTGGTATAATGTTTTCTTCTTTTTTTCTCTTGCTCCATTTTAACGTTGTAGGCATGTATTTATGTATTAGATTGTTAATGGTTTTAAGAAACTGAGACAGTAAAAAAACAAATCTACTTAATAAATATCCACTAACACAGGGCTGGCCTCTGTTCAGCACCCATGATGACTCTTTGAACTCTAGGTATCTTAGCACCCAAATTTTCTCTTACAGTTTCTTCTTTTCTGTATCTATAGAAAGAACAACTTTATGCTCTCTCTCAGCTACCTTGTCACTTGATCTGTGTCCCTATGTCACTTGGAGCTTAACTTTTTGTCTGTAATAATCTTTGTCCATCTTGACTATTCTCATCCTCTCCGTGATTAACTGTTTCTTATTCATAAAGGATGTAGTGGGGTTGAAAACTCTCTCCTTTGAGGTAATAGCTCTAGACAGCTACAAATGTCCCCCTCATTACCTTCAGTAACCCAATATGTCTATTATTATTATTTTTTATAATGGGGGGCTATCAAAGCAGCCTGCTATCTATATATCCTATGGTTTATCTCTGCAACATAAAGTAGTAGAACACAAGACTAAAGGCATGTGTGTGCTGTCCAAATGCTAGTGGGTAAATATATATATTTATGATTTACTTTCATCATGTTGAACAAAATACCTTGTTATGGTGTTGTGGTGTCTGCGGCCTGAGGTCCACCAGAGATTTCCCTAGCCACCAGTAAACTGCTGCAACACTGGTAACTGAAACAATAAAAACACATACATACTCTACTGCTGATGCCAGAGCCACTGGAATTGTATGATTTTGCAGTTCTGTATTTTGTGCATTGTTGGACCTGGCCCATCTGCAGGGTCATCCCCAAACATTTTGCCTTCCTCCTCCTGTTTTCCTGACCCTCTTTTGTTGCCTTAGGATCTGGGACCTTTATCACTGCTTATCTGTGCTAAAGTTTATGTGCTCTCTCCTTTAAACATGGTATAATTACAGCTATTTGGCACCTTTAATTGGCTTATAAGTCCCTTGTTCAGTGGTACCCCATATACCGAGGGTCTTTAAATGAAATGCTACTAGTGGGCCTGCAGTGCAGCTTGTGCTACCCACAACAGTAGCCTTTCAAACCTGTCTAAGGCCTGCCACTGCAAGGCCTGCATGAGCAGTTTGCTGCCACATCGGCTTGGCATCTAAAATTACTTGCCAAGCCTGGAACTCCCCTTTTAGTCATATAGATCACTCCTATGGTAGGCCATTGGGAGCGCTATGGGTAGGGTGCTGCGCAGGTAAAAGGTAGGATATGTACCTTCCTTGGGCGACATGTCCTGGTAGTGATATACAGCCTATTTGGTTTGTTACTGCTGTGAGTGCTGTGCCTCTCATATGTTTACATTAGGAATTGCCTTATACCTGAAGTAGTAATTTATGATCTATGAGGAGTAGCGTGGGCATGTTTGGTATACTTGGAATGCTAATGAGAAATCCTGCTTATTGTTGTAGGTGGATTTTTTATTACTATTGTGGTAATATCACTTATAGAAAGTGGGCATTCCATTGTGCTTATGATTCTTGTGCTTGGCAGCCTGACTCCAATCCACGTGTGGGGTAGAGTGACACCTGGGCTTTGTACATACTTTCCTGACAGCCATCACACAGGGAAGGTGGAGGTGTAACAGGATTACATCTTCCTGGGCTGGGAGAATGGGAGGTGAGGCACACTTACATTTGTATAGGCTGTGTCCTTCCCTCACACAAAGGGCTTGTTTACCCCCTACTGATGGGCGAACCAGGGCTGGGGTTGGAAAGGGTTGGTGTGCACTTCTGAAGTTCTTTTGAAGTGCCTCCTAGATCAAAGACATTTTCAGTATAAGTACAGTGGCTGTTGCCACATCTTTTTAGTCCATGAGTGAGACATGTAACTAGATGCTGCTGGTTCTTCACATTACCAGAAGGACTTGATATACTGCTAGGTGGAACCGCCATTAGGACTGATCTGCTTGTTGTGCTTACCTGTTGCATGTTAGGCTACAAAGAAGATTGACCCTCTGCCCAAGGACCCTGATGAGCTGGCCTGCTGCTTTTCCCCCAACGTGTGTGCCCCCAGTGATCTTCCAGGGGCCAGTGCTGAATTTCTGGTGTTCCACTGAGGCCCCTGGACTTGCAGCTATAGTGCTTGGGGAGCGCAAGGATCTTCTTTTACTAGAGTGCACGGTGAGCGCCGTATTACTGTTTCCTCAGTGAGAGGGAAAGGTTCTATTAGGCTTCATGACTTTCTGGATGCGCAGAGATCAGATGCCAGATGGGGCTGTGCTGGGCCCGGGTCAGTGTTAGCTGAGGGGGCGGCGACATCCCCCCAAGAGGAGATGCATTTCCTGCAGCAACGACACTATCTGCGAAGGATCTCTTTAATCAGGCCCCTCTTCCCCTGCCCACTGAAAGAAGCCAACATTGCCTGCTCAGTAGAACTGAGCGCAGTGTATCTGACGACTTCCCTGGCTGCCCTGAGTCTGCAGCTTGGGCCTTGCAGCCCTCCGGGGGAGGCATACCAATGTGACTGCGGTCCCCAGATCCCCCTAGAGAAGTGCTAAGGTGTGAGTTGAGCCTCGGGGGAAGTTTGGTAGCCATTGCACTACTTTTGTGGGTGGCCCCGCCCATTGGATGAGAAAGCTAAATTCCTGAGAGCTGCTGCGATGGCACGCTCATGGGCAGAGCCTCCGAGCATGCTCATCTCCAGAAGGAGGAGACTCCGGGGGGTGTCCCTATTGCAGGCAGCTGCCTGCCACTCCGGGAGAAGAGAGGGGCAACCAATGAGGTCTCCCAGCAACACAGGGAGTTGTGTGTGCCTCCTCCCCTATATTTTGTGACTCACCTTGGGGGTCACTCCATCGTCAGATAGTGGATCACCACGGTAACCCTCCTTAAGAGGAGTGAAGGGGTTACCTCTTTGACGGCCCACTCCGTGTACCATGTTGAGCCTGATAGGAGTGCAAGTGCGCTGAGTCCATGCCAGTACTGTCATGTGGAGGAAAACTGGAGACTTGCTGGGTTCAGGATGATTTATCTTCCTTTTGAGTACTGTGAACGATATTGGGAGATTGGTGCACCTTCTCCTGTCTACTGCTGTAGTGTCTTTCCCTGCTCTAAGTAAGTCAAGGTTGACTACTGCATTACCCAAGGTAATAGGTATTGTTCTAGTGGCACTGTTGCATTTATTATGTTTGTGCATCAGGGCCTTGGGAGCAATGGTTTATGCACAGTAATATTTTGTTAGTGATTTTCATGGTGATTGCTGGATATACTGCATTTCACACTGATCTAATATACCCTCAGTGTTTATACTGTCTGTCAGGACCTGCTGTAACATTATATGTCGTTTTTGCCTCGTTAGGGTAAAGAGAATATTCTCAGGATCTGCTTTGTGTACATGGGGAGGTTGTTTTTTTATGACATGTGCAATGAGGAAATAATTTTTTTATTTGCACTTGGAGGATGTGGCGATTGCCTAGTTAGCAAAGTAATTATTGGTCTATGTTTTATACGTAATACAGTTCATTTCCCCATAATTCTGTGTGGAGTCTCTTTTGTGGTATGTTTATTGTGTCACTGGTGTGTGTTGTGCAAATGCTTTACACATTGCCTCTGCGATACGCCTGACTGCTTGTGCCAAGCTACCAAGGGAGAGTGCAGGGGTTATCTTGGGTGTCTAGCTCCCTTACCTGACTAGAGTGGTGGGTTCTGCCTGGCTTGGGTAAATATCCCAGCCAACCAGAAACTTCATTCCTAACATGCATAATTATGGATTTACCTCACTTGCTACATAATACAGCATCCGCCGCTTAATTCGCAAATGTGAACAAAAGAGAATGTTGGTTTTAGCTTGCACGAGTCCAATGCACCTTTAAAAACAACACACCTGGTGCTCCATAGTAGCAGGGGAAATCTTTGAGTTTCTGATTGCTGTGTATTTGGTCTTAAATGTTTATTACCGAAGTGAAACATTTGCTCAGACGCTATTGATTTGTGATAAAGATAATAAAATAATACTGCCACAGAATATGTTTTATCAGCCACATAATTCGCCTTAACATTCCACATAATTTAGTCAACCATGAGGTATAGTTTTGTCATCGATTTCAACATATTTCCAGTGGCGCTGGTCATCGTGGTCATGTTTTTTTTTGCTGCTATCCCTTTTGTTTTGTCTAAACGCTGATGTTAATTATCTTGATTCTATTTAGGTCTACGTTCTTAAGCAAGTATGCTTCTTCTATAAATTACAAAACAATCTCTGTATGTTTCAAAACCTTCTCCCTGAATCCAGTCTACCGCATGTTGAGACATATGCCCATAAAAGATGATACCGCAAAGGTTGCAGTTTTTTTGCTTGTCTTCCATTAGGAATCCAGTCGGTGGATCTCCCTGCTTCCTCAGCATCTGCTGAGGCGTCCAGGTTTCCTTTTACTCCATGCTTGCCTACTATCTCACTTGTCTATCTCAGTGTTAATGCACAATGCAGCCCTGTGTGTTCTGGCGTGTGAGTGGAAGCCTGAGATTGGCTAATCCTTGTATCTGCTGCATCGGCACTGAACACTGCTGAGAGAGGTAAAACAGTTTTGTATGAATGTTCATTCAGGCATCACCGAAAAGCTGTCAAGGAAACCCCATTCAAATGCCAATTTTGGAGCCTTCATTAAACTGTGGAATTCCCTTGGGGCTTTCCTCATTCCTCTACCTGATGAGTAATCCCAAACTAGGGGCAATGCAGTCTGTAGGGGGCAATGTAGTCTACTGAGACAAATAGCATCAAGGATTTCAGGTGATGTCCTTACCCCACTATCCTGGACCCTGTGTGGGGTTGAGCTACTAGGGTTGTGTCCTTGAAAGGTATCCCATTGTGAACGTCTTAGTGTATGACCCAAAACAACATGCAGACGATCAGGGTAGGTCTTATTCCTCTGGATAAGGATCACTGAATTGTTACGCATAACTTCCTGTAAAAGCAGCCAGCATCCATACCTCTGACTCCCCAGTTAAATGATTGTTGGCACAGTGATTTTGTGACTGTGGCCCTTTTGGAAACATGCAGGAGCGGGGCTGCAACTACACCAGAAGAGGCTTTAATTCTCTTCAGGTTGTCGAACGACACTATGCCGTGAGGACACATACCCATTCCCCCCTTCCTTGCGACTGTTCGCCCCTTCCACCACAGATTGCACCACGCTGGGTCATTTCCTTGTGGCACACAGGCCACATAAGGGAACCAGTAAGTCCCAGACCAATAATGGAAAGACTGATCAGGAAAGGCTAAGGAAAGACAAGGTCTTGTAGTATGTTCGTCACTGCCGTTTTAAAGGTGTATCGGTTTGTATTTATGGTGTCAGTAAATACAGCAAGAAGTGTCTTTCCCTAGTTATTTGCCCAATGTGTATGTCAATCATGACATGATGAGCATGCCAGGAATCACTTGCTGCATCTGACTTAGGTGACGCTTTCGAACCACTCAGCTGTGAGATTTATTTTTTAACTCGGCTTTTTTAATGGGGTGTGTGGGGCACAACACAAAACATAAATATAATTTCTAGGGTACATGCTGTTTTCTAATTTAATAAGGTATTCGTTGTAAATTGTTTGGTTAAAAACCGTATGGTGGTGTTCTCATAAAATTGTTCTTATGAAAAGTCTTCCTCTATAAAAAGAATTGAACACTCCACACTCCCACAGACACATTGGACTTCTGTCTGAAAGGGACTTGCAGAAATGGAGTGCACTTGTTGAGAAAGTTCTTTTGTAGCATTCTCAAACCCTTTATACATCGCTCTACACCCACTGGTGCCGTGCCCCCTGCAAACACACAGTTATTTCCATTGTGGCAGGGACTATTAAAATGTGCGCTGGTGCTAAGTCTGTGTGCTGTACCTCACCACGCTTTAAAATGACATGAGTCAGTGTGGGGGAGACAGGTAGCCTCCCTTGCGCTCCATCCACCATTTCTTTCAGTTCGTCCTGTCTGTTTGTATTCCACATGTAGAAAGTCCTTCACCCGTCTGCTCCCCAATAGGTAGAGAATGATAGAGCGTTCCGTCCTAATAAATTACCTGTATTTGGACGCTCTTGGGTCGATGAATCTTTTGACCAAGTGGGGCTCTCTTCACCCGAGATTAGTCAATTTAATCAAATCAATAATCAATAACGAACATAAGCAATGCCCTGATCAACATAACACTTCACAATTAATCCAGAAAACATTTCGGCGAACCATGACCTTTCGGCCATGAATAACCACACCAGTTCATTCAAAGTTAATGAATTTATTTCCCTATATTAACAAAGCTAGCACGATATAAATTTGTCTCAACACCAAATGGTATATGTAAATGAACATTAATAGCTGTCCATAGGCGAAAAAGATGCAATCTATGCAGCATCTGAATAACAATGCATTCGATAATAGCAACGCAAACCACTAAAACTATAATCTGTAATGGGCTAATTGCATACATTAGTCAGCATAACAAGGTCTCAAATTGCATCGTGCAACAAATGAATCCTCATCTAACCTCAAATTAGCATCTGCATGTGGGATTTCATGCAAAAAAACAATTTAGCAGCATTGATTTGGAAAACTCCTAACTAGGGCTCTTATCAAAAATCAGCAGTTGGTTCCCTAAAAAGAAACACAATGCAATTGTACATTTTCCTTTCATATTTACCAAATTCAATCAGCATTCAAGGAAGTCTTCGTCTCACAGGTACCGGTTTCGATCAGCATGGGACGGGGGCAAAGGGGGCAGGGTGGACGGGGCAATTGCCTCACAGCGGCAAGATAAAAGGACAAAACTACTACTTTATGCAAAGGGGCAAATCAAAGTTAAAGTCTCTAGAGCGAGAATTACTTAAAGTCTCTTTCTCTCGATTAGAGAAAGCATCAAAGTCTCATTCAAAATGGCGTCGAACATCAATTGGCATCGTTGAAGGTGGCAAAATGACGAGGTCGGCAAGATGGGCCATAATGGCTGCAATGGGCAATAATGTCCTCAATGGGTGCAATGGGTATGGCTAATGGCTAATGGCTAATGGCTAATGGCTGCTTTCTTCTTGTGCACCAGGTTTAAATAATCAACAGCTCAAATCCAGTAGGGTCTTCCATTGGAGGGTTCATAGGTTGGCTTCAAATTGTCCAATCAAAAACAACAATTCACAAGCTTCTACCTAGGCATACATTATCCTTGGAGTCGGGAACGTAAGTTGCAACATATTTTACCAATTAACTCACTTTCAGAGCATCCATTGTCTGCACCTGCAGATTGACCTTGGAGCAAAGAAGAAGATGCCAGGCTGGCACGAAACCTTAAAGATAAGCATGTGAACCGATCTCACTGGAAAAGTACAGCTTCAAGCAAGAATACACGTTTCATTAGCACATTAGAAAAACACGAGCATCTAAACCATGAGACAAGGCAACTAGGCCGAAGCCTCCACTAAAGTTATGCTAAGTTAAAACATTTCAAACAAGCAAATCATGGCACACGTTTACGGTTATGTCAGATTAGTACAATTCTAATACATCACGTTATATAAAGCACGCTTATAAATGTTGGCGAACTACTCTGAGGGCACATTTGTCCCCGTACAATCTTTATTAGTTCGGTTAAAGTCACACTTGATTATTGCAGCACTACGTTTTATGCGCTAATGTAAAACCTTCATTTCTGCGTCATCAAGAACTATGAGGTAGGTAGGGCCTCATTAAGTGCCAGGGTTGAGTACATTTTATGGCAAGAAAAGGCAAATTATGCATCTTATTGCGGCACATTTTGTGATAGTATTGCTTCATTATTTTGACATTGCTAAACTTGATAAAGCTGCTTTGGCATTGGTTGCACCTCATTAGTACCACTTTGACACTCAAATATAGCAATAAGCAACAAAAAGGTGACCAACCAAACTTTGCAAAGGGCTTTTCCATTGTGTAGCAGCACGTGTTGCTGTATTTTTAGTAGTCAAGTCAAAACAATCTTTATTTGGTTTGCAACAAACCATAAAAGTTAAAACAAGTATATCATAATAGCGCTCATATAAAAATAGTAAGATAAAAAAACAATAAAAGATACCCAGCACTTAAAATACATGTCTCCTTAAAGTGTATTCATTACAATAAAACACATGCAAAAAGGCAAAAAAAATAAATCACAAGCCCAGGTAAATATCATCCACTCTTCAGCAATAATTGCACTCTATCAGCAAATTCAACTTAAGGCCCTCACATGGTTTTCCTACTCTGTACTGCTGATTTAAAAAAGGAACAGACACTAAAACATACCTCCGGTCTTCCTAAAAGCTGCAGGCACAATAGGACTGTATTACACTTCACAATTGCTGTAGTAATTTGACTCTTGCTCTAGGCAAGACTGCTGGTTCAAGGATGACAGCACTTATGTTTGTAGGAGACTATGCCAATCCTACAACAAGTCGCAACTGTCGTCCCAACCCTCCTGGCTCACAAGCAGCACCTCACTAAAAACCCAAAACAGTAAACAGTGATCTGTGGCAGCCTTTACGCATGGGCTCAAGAGTGTGACATCTCAGGGAGTGTAGTGGTTAAACAGAGATTACCCCTTTCTCACATAAACAACATGTCTCAATCAAACACAGGTGATAAAGAAGATGCAGTAAGGTTTCAATAGATTTTATTTAACAAAAACTGCAATCTGAAATAAGTTGCATGGGCTCAATGATTAGGATAATGAACAGTGCAAGAAACAGAATGGTAAAGACACGAGTCATTATTACAAAGACCCCCGCCATCTTGCAATGACTTGAAGTGACATGCGATATAATATATTTCATAACACCCTAAAGTCATGTACCTAATCTCTAAACTAAAAGAGAGTTAGATGTGATAAATCTAATCTGCCAATGCCATGTCCATGATAAGAGTGCCCCAACCCTCATTACCTTGGAATGAGGTCTCTAGCTCAGACTCCGTAGGGACACGAATACTAGGTCAGCGTCAAGGCGACGTGCGGCATCGATAACAGTGATGGCATCTGGTCGCAGTCCCTCTGACTATCTGTTTTAAGTGAGGACCATTTACATAGATCTGCTTGGACTCCTGTCGTAGTTCTGTTCTCAAACAATAGATAGCAAGACATGCTTGGGAAGGTAATTTATATAAACAATTCCCTCAAAGGCATGAAGAGGGAAAGTACCTAATGTGAACACCTACAGATTGTTTATCTTTGTCGCTTGATGTTGACGCCTTAGCGCGGTGGCACTGATAATGCAAAACAAAAACATGGCCCTAACTAAAAATAGGGCAGCCATCTTAAAAGATTTAATTAAATAAATGAGCTAAAACAGAGCAAGCTACGTAGCATAAAAGTCACTAGGTGACGGGGGAATGAGTCTGCAAGCCAAAGGCTAAGCAAACTACTGTTTCCCATTAAAACAAACTAGGATTCACTACATTGCTACATTTTCTAAAATCAGTTTAAGAAATAGGATAAAATAATGCCTTTAAAGTGTACAGAAATCCACAAGAACTGCAGCAAAGATTGAGAGGAGGGCCCATCACAGGACAGGCAGGTAAACTAGTTATCCTTTGGTAAGCTTCATCCTGGAAACATAGTAACCTTGACACTGTACCTCCCCTGTAGCGGAAGAGAAGGTATCTTTTCCATCTGGTGAATTGCAAGGGAAGATAAAATGCTGTAATCTGTTGATGCTAAGACTACAAAGTAGTATTTGACAAAGGATTTAGTTTATTCCAGCCATTGGTTCAAAAACAATCCCTAAAACTGGTTTTAACTAGTAGCTTATCTGATCTGACAAAAGTGAGTGGTGTACGAAATAAATCAGGCAAACCTAACTCATTAAAAGTCCTGTAAACGTAATTCAACCAAGGGATATAGAGACCTTTTTCATGTCTGAGACAATCTAGGATTTCCTAACTATTAAATCTAGCCTCAGTGTTGGTCCAGACACTAACCCATAACAGAAGTGGGGCTAAACCTATCCTTTCAGAAACGTAGGGTAGTTTCAGCTCTGCATGTAAAATAAAATGAGAACTTGAAGGTGGGAAATTAAAAAGGTGCCTGCAAACAAGATTTTCTTCACTCTGCAAAGTGGATGGGTTTTGATATCCCCCAAACCCCTGCCCTATACACATTGCTGTTTATATATTTTAAGAAATGGTGAAAATGGGCCCCTAAGAGTGGTCTGTAAAAGATTCAAAACGGCCCAAGCCGCCCTACTTAATTTCATATATGAGATGTTAATCTGTGGCTGCCAAGAATCACCTGAGGTAAAAGTGACTCCAAGATAACACAAATTGCTCACACAACTCAGGGACTGACCCCTGACTGTCAAAGTTACCTTACATCTCTTCCCTGAGCCACACATCATAACATTAGATTTCTCATAATTCATAGCTACATCCAGACTACCCATAAAGGAAACTAAAGGCCACTAGGCTATGCAGGATTCTTGGGGTCCTAGCCATCAAGACAATCTCATCGGCATAGAGTAACACCGGGACTGGAAAGTTAGCAATTTTGGGGACATCATCAGTAGCAGCTCCCAGGGCTCAAATTATCTTTGATACACAGAACCTGGAAAGCAACACAATCTGTGTTGATCACAGCCACTTTTACTTTGGGATTCAATTGGAACCAAACTGAGAGTCCACTCCTAGCTCTGCACTGTGTAGATGGTACAGCAGGACTTGAATAATAGGCAAAACCGGAGCATGAGAGTAGTAAGGTGTTCCAGGTCTCCTATTGTAATTTGCTATGGAATTGAACCCATCTGGGTAAATTTGTATTGCCCTTAAGAACTGCAGTGTTCCAACTCAGGAAAGAAAAGTGGCACCTGGCACATCTAGAATTCAAAGAGCCAATCCTTGTTCGGACAACTTAACTTAACTTAACTGTGCACTAATGACAGCGATATTGACCAACTTGATACTGGTCAGTGAGTATCAGATAGGGTTTCAAATGAGTTAACAACCAGCACCAAACACTGATCCCTTGTAAGACCCAAAGAAGTGATAAGTTGTGTGAAGATCCCACTTGCTCAAAAACCTCCCATTTCTCTTCCTTCCTAGAGAAGCCAAGTAATGCAGATATCAGTCTGAAGGATGATTGAGGGGAGCCAGGTGGTGAATTAGAGCACAGGGCATCAACACAAGAGTATGAGATCACATGACGTCCTGGGTGTAACACAGGCCCTAATGTTTAAGGGCCTTTTGACCTGTTTCAACGAGGTGGTGTGGCTCAACTCACACAGCAGCAGTTACACCCAGGGATATGTAATACTAGGAGGAGGTGTCACCCTCATCACTATAAGGCTCAGCAGGTCCAGTGACAATAATGTGGATGTCAGCTGCTTTTTAAGGAACATTACCACACAAGTGTGTGGTGACATCAGTAACTTTGACATATGCATATCCTTGGTAAGACAGCAAAATGTGTGAAGTGGCTTTACTTCATCCTAGCTGAAAATTCATGGTTGTTTGTTTATAGGGCCATTCCAGTATAAAAGAAATAAGATCCAGCTCTCTTTAACCATTACTAAATCATAATCATTAAGGGTGTCATATTTAACCTTTGCTTGATTGTTTCTGGTTGAGAAAGATGCTTCCAACTTCACTGATGTGCAGTTGTCTGTTGTTGCTTGTTATATTACAATATCAATCCTAGCGAGCGTAAAAGGAAGAGGCATCACACCCATATCTATTGGTGTTTATCCAAAGGGTGTCCTATTCTATTGTTGAATGATTAAAAGCTGCAGATTGTAACTCTACTGCAAAGCATGCACATGCTACTCTTAAATGATGCACTTGGATGCCATGTAAACAACTATTTCCTCAATCACTCACTGGACTGCCACTCTCAAATATGCCTCTTTGATCACGCAATGATCTACTGTGCATGTATTTGTCTCTCTGGTCATTTGCTGGATTAGCTTAGATAGATCTTTCCCCCATTATGCACTGGCCTGCCAGGCAGATATGTGTAGATAAGTGCAGTTTTTATTATAATCTGGTTAACCATGCAAATATCTACATCTTTCATCAAGCATTGTTTCTGCAAGCATAACACAGTCTCCTAGATCATACACTTGTCATCTCACAGAAACGATTCAGTGCCCTGTCAGGGGTAGTAAGCACTATATAAATGCCAATCTAATCCAATCCAGTTCAGTCTAATCCTGTCCAATACAATCCAGTACAATACAATATAATACTTTACAGTACAATACATCTGCCTCTTCAGCCATTCACTGGATTGCTATGGTTATGTATTCTACTTTGTCCATGCACTGGCCTGCCATGTGTTATTCTGTCATCTTAAATCATGCACAGGTCTGCACATCAAATATCTGCCTTATTGATTTTGGTCATGCATGTACTGACTTCCTCCATCTTGCACTAATCTGCAATGCATGTATTACCATCTTTCATCATGCATTGGACTGCCATGCATGCATGAAGCTGCCTACAAGTATTAGCCTATGTGTTTTTTGGACTGGTCTGTTATGGATAGATCTCCTAATGTGATCATTCCCTGGCTGCCGCCCACATATCCACTCCCTGGATCATACACTGGTCTCCAAAACAGTCTTTTGGATCACACGCTTTTTGTCATGCTTCTTAGATCATCCACTGGTCTGTCAGGTATATATCAGCTTCTTGTGGCAGCAGGGTTGTACTGCGAAAGTGTGCTGAGTATGTAATCCATATGTCAGTGGTTCAAAACCATCCTCTACTACCATATTTGGTGGAGCATATTCTGTATGCTCTAATCAAGATCAACGGATCTTGACATCCTAACAGGGGTTGGTCAGTAGTTGACATGGGTCAGACTACAAAACACAGGGGAAAAAGGTAAAGAGCACATAAAGGACAAAAAGAACCTGGAAAAAAGGACATATGAGGCAAAATGGTGCTAACTAATGAGGGCAGAAGCTCAGTCAAGAGTCTTCTCAAAAGCGCCATGTATAAGGCTAACTAATGGAGAGTTGGGAAAATGTGGGGGAAGGGAAAAGAGGTCTGTACCTCTCCAAGTCCAAGTCCCAGGGAATGTGATCTGCCCTTAATTAGTGAAAGTCCTAGTTAATACAGTGATTAGCCCATTTAGTGACGCCTAAAAATCAAGCTATCATGTAGTTCAGTGTCCTTACATCGTATGACAACTTAAAACATTCTTCTGCATTCCCAAGACCATCCTGGGAAGGTAGCTGTCCTTGGTCTCCTGTACGCCTTTGCAACATCATGAATAGTGTCAGCCTTCACATTCTCAGTCTCTCCATGTACCTTCTCCAAGGTTGTTTTCTCAGGCTCTCTATGAGTAAGACAATAGCACATCTATTTCCAAACTAACATTTCATGTGAAAATGTTTGCAATGAAATTACACGTTAGCTGAAATGGAAAACAGTTTCTCACATTATGAAAAATTTAGCCCTACAACAGTCAAGATAACACAGAATGTGAATTGCACGTGTAATTCATTTTACTTTTAGCATTTGACGTTTGAATTATAAATGTCAATCACATTGCTACACATTACAGTTAATACAAAACAATATAAAACTGTTAATACATGTAAATGAATATGATGGAGAACTACACTTCTCATCATTAGCCTACAACATTAATACACGTTATGAAATTATTATTGTTTGAAAGGTAAGCACTCTCTAATACAATGAGGTTTAAAATAGAACAAAAATCATTGATCATGGTTCACTTAATATGGTTATACCACAAACATATTTTCTCTAGCACTATAGTGAATGCACTTCATTATTGACTTTGAGTCCCCCTCTTTCAATTAGTTCAACATTAGTTCACACATAATATTTTCGGTATGGTCGCACATAGTTCAACATTGTGACATCAAAGGTACAGCCATCTCGTTGCTTCACCAATATCATGTACTGGTCTGTCAGGAATATATCTGCATCTTAGATCTTGTACTGGTCTGTCAAGACAAGGTCTGCATTTAGATCATGTCCTGCTGTTGTAGGACTCTCATTGTAGGAACAAGACTGTTCCTTTTGGGTGGCAGCACCACTGAGCATGGGGTACTGAGTCGGATCCCACGCTATGTGACATCTGTAGGCCTAACCCATTCAGCTAGTTAGCAGCACCTCAACAGTACCCAAAAGGTAAAAGTGATTTTTGGCAGCCTATTGCATGACACTCTAAGACTTCTCAGGGAAGTTGTGGTGGAACAGATCTTACCTCTTTCCCTCAGTTATACACGTCTCATACAAGTGAAGACAAATAGAATTTGTAAAGTATTTGTACAATCCCACACAGTAACACAGTGAAAACACCACAAAAGCACTCAACACCAGTTTAGAAAAATAGCCAATATTTATCTGAAAAAAGACCAAAATGAAAATAATCCAACATACATAAACTAAATTATGAATTTTCAAAGATTAAACTTTAATATAGTGCTTAGAAACACACATGCTTCAATTTGGTGTTATCACACCATCGTGACTGAGTCGTTTCCAACAATCCAACACTTCTTAGAACACGGCAGCGTTATCAGGCGCTGCGGGTCACTACACACGCCGTCTTCCTCTGTTTTCCCGGATTCTCGGGGCAGCACAGGTTGGGTCTACTTAGACCTTTCAGATAGTGTTTTCCTACACTGCGGATACACTACAGGATGCAGAACTGTTGCATGAGAGGAATACCTGTCCCTTTTACTTAAGGGACGCATATATACCTTTTTGGACTATCTAGTTGTTGATAAAGTATCACCATTTGGATTTGCAACAGAAGTACTTTAGTTACTCTAATGTCTGTTTTTGAGCCTTGAAAAAGTCTGTGAGGACGAAACACGTGTTGGCTGTTTCTGTAACTCATATATACCTGTTCATTATGTGGACTCGGACTGTTTCTGTAACTCGTATATACCTGTTCATTTGTGGACTTGAATATCTTTGAACTTCCATTCAACTACCGATCAAAAAGGATTAAAGTATCTCATATAAATCCACTCATTTTGGACTTATCATTTTGGAGTGCCCTGGTTGCTCTTTTTTCCTACAATCCAACACCAATGTCACCATCACGGAGGTGCACGGACCCCCAGTTACAGTACCGTTTGAAAGTGAGGAAACAAGCTGATGCACAGAGCCAGGGGTTGAGGCATCACTGGATCCAGGGCGGCATTGGTTCCGGTGCAGCGGAGAAGTGGAGTAGAGGTGTTGGTGCTAGGCATTGGGACCTTGCTGTGGAGCAGTGAAGATGAGGCAGTGCGAAGCGGTGTTTCCTTCTGTTTCCGACGGGGTCGATATCCGGACGGTCAAGACGCAGTGGGGCGACCTCACGGGTTGCGTTTACGCCATGGGGCTACAGGTGCCGTGGCCGAGTTGGGTGTCACAGATGTCGGTGACAAGGCACTCTGGACTTATGAGGTCACAGGACATCAGTGAGGCTGCAGCAGTGTCAAGCCTGCGATATCACTCAGGGTCATCGCACTCCAGCAGGAACCACAGTTTCAGCTGCAGGCCGCATCGCAGAGTCAAGCTGCGGGATCAGTCCGGGAAATGCCCAGTGTCAGTGCACTTGTTTTTTTTTGGTTTTCAACCAGATTTCACTCCCAAGGACCCAGAAACTAGAATAGGTACCACCTGGCGAGTTAGGGTCCACAGCAAGTGAACCCAGAGGCAGGTAGATGAAGTCTTTGCTGTCCCTGAGACTTCTTAACAGGATGCAAGCTCGGTCCAAGCCCTTGGAGAAACTTCACAAGTAGGATACACAGCAAAGTCCAGTCTATGTCCTCTCTAAGCAGAAGCAGCAACTGCAGGCCAACACAGCAAAGCACACACAGTAAAAGGTCAGTACTCCTCCTCCAGCTCTTCAGCTCTTCCCCTTGGCAGAGGTACCTCTTGATCCAGAAGTGTTCTAAAAGTCTGGGGTTTTGGGTCCACTACTTATACTAATTTTTGCCTTTGAAGTAGGCAAACGTCAAAGGAAAGTCTCTGTTGTTTACAGGATCCTGCCTTGCCCAGGTCTGGCCCCAGACACACACCAGGGGGTCGGGATTTCCATTGTGTGAGAACAGGCACAGCCCTTTCAGGTGCAGGTGTCAGCTCCTCCATCCCTAC
Source organism: Pleurodeles waltl (assembly GCF_031143425.1). Lineage (NCBI taxonomy): Eukaryota > Metazoa > Chordata > Amphibia > Caudata > Salamandridae > Pleurodeles > Pleurodeles waltl. Next base: position 750,518,656 of record NC_090443.1, on the reverse strand, counting down.
TCTAGCCCAGGAGACTCATCAGGATATGCAGGACACACCTCACCTCCCTTTGTGTCTCTGTCTATAGGGAATACACAAACAGCCCAACTATCTGTCTGACCCATATGTGGATTCCACCGGCAGGCAGAGGCACTGACGGGTTAAGCAAGAAAATGCCCCCTTTCTAAAAGTGGCATTTTCAAACAGACAATCTAAAAACCAACACTACTAAAAGATGTATTTTTTAATTGTAATTTCAGAGACCCCAAACATCACATCTCTATCTGCTCTCAATGGGAAACTGCACTTAAAAGATACTTAAAGACAGTCTCCATGTTAACCTAAGGTAGGGATAGGCCTTGCAATAGAGAAAAACGAATTTGACAGTATTTCACTATCAGGACATGTAAAACACACCAGTACATCCCCTACCTATTAAATACACTGCATCCTGCCTATGGGCTACCTAGGGCCTACCTTAGGGGTGACTTACATGTAGTACGCTTGCCAGGTCCAATTGGCAGTGCAAGACTGCAAACACAGACACTGCAGTGGCAGGTCTGAGACATGTTTACAGGGCTACTCATGTGCTTGGCACAATCAGTGCTACAGACCCACTAGTAGCATTTGATTTACAGGCCCTGGGCACCTGTAGTCTACTTTACTAGGGACTTACTGGTAAATCAAATATGCCAATCATGGATAAACCAATCACCAATACAATTTATGAACGTTAGCCCTGCTCTGCAGAGGTAAATTGTGCAGAGTCATAATGCCAACAAAAACTGGTCAGAAAAAATAGGAGGAAGTAGGCAAAAAGTTTGAAGTTGACCCTGCAAAAAGGGCCAGGTCCAACAGCATGAACTGTGATTATTAGGATAATGAAACACAACACCATTAGAGTGGTGACTAGAAAAGTGAAACAGATGGAAAATCTCACCATACTGTCACAATCGTGCTTTTAGAATCCCTACCTGCACTACTAAGATTCTAAATGAGGGCCGTAGCAGTGTTAGCCTCAATCTGCCCATCTAGTCCCTGGAAGGAAACCCATGTTCTATAGATAGAGAAAAGGTCTGTTGATCTGCTAGAAGTCATCCCCCATGGATGAAGAAAAGATGCAGAGATTTAGCAAAAACTGTGACAACAATGTGCAGCATGAGATGGCAAGCTGGCTGTAATGTCCCCTCTAAGGTGGTGAGGGCAGTGTGGTGTTTTATAATAAAACTTCTGATGTTCTAAGAACTACCCAGGTGTGACAAGATGTATTTTTCTGTGTAGGGTAGACATTGTACTCTTTGTTACGGCAATACCCAGTAAGCTATAGTGTGCAGCCTTGGGTTGAGCACAGGATGAAAATGTTATGCAAATAAATGAAAACCAAATCCTTCATGGAAGGCAACTGATAAAAAAAAATAAAAAATATCTACTAAAATGAAGCTTTGCTAAAATAATAAAGAGGAATAGAAAAGAAATGTAACTAGGTGAAAGCGCATAGGCCAGAGGCCCAGAGCTAAAATAATGTCCCCATATAAATGTTAAAATAACCTCATGACACTGCTCTGTCACACTTTTATCCACCTCTTTGCTCATGCAGTGCTCTGTCTGGAACATGCCTGCATCTTAGATCATGTACTGAACTGCCAAGTATATTTCTGAATCTTTTGTCATGCACCCCCTTGTCAGTTATGCATGTATCTGCATCTTAGTGTATTCTCTTGTCTGTTATGCATGTATCTGCATCTTAGAGCATTCCCTTATCTGTCACACATGTATCTGCATGTTAGATCATTCCCTTGCCTGTAATGTATGTATCTGCATCTTAGAGGTTTCCTTTGTCTGTCACGCATGTATCTGCATCTTAGAGCATCCTTTTGTCTGGTAGAGCATTCCCTTATTTGTTATTTAGAGCTAGTTTTTCCTTGTCTGTCATGTATCTGCATCTTAGAGGATTCCCTTGTCTGTCACACATATATCTGCCATCTTAATGCATTCCCTTGTATGTCACGCATGTATCTTCATCATAGAGTATTGCTGTGCTTGTTAGAGCACTGCCTGGTCTGTCACGCATGTATTTGCATCATAGTGCATTCCATTGGCTGTCTTGCATGTATCTGCAACTTAGTGCCTACCCTTGTCTGTCAAACATTTACCTGCATTTTAGAGCTCTCTCTTGTCTGCCATGATTGTATCTACATCTACATCTTACTGCATTCCCTTGTCTGTCCCACATGTATCTCCATCTTAGAGCATTCCCTTGTATGTCTGGCATGCATGTATTTGCATCTTGGAGTATTCCCTTGTCTGTGATGCATGCATGTATCTGCATCTTAGAGCATTCAGTTGTCTGTCACGCATGTATCTGCATTTCAGAGCATTCACTTGTCTGTCACGCATGTACCTGCATCTTGGAGCATTCCCGTGTCTGTCTATCACGCGTGTATATCCATCTCAGAGCATTCACTTGTCTGTCACACGTGTATCTGCATCTTTGCGCATTCCCTTGTCTGTCTGTCACGCATGTATCTGCATCTCAGTGCGTTCCCTTGTCTGTCATGCATGTATCTGCCCTTTAATCAGGCACCTTTCTGCTGTGCATGATCACTGTGGCCAGAAGACAGGATTCTACAAGTCTGATATTGACCGCATGACTTAAAAAATCGTCTAATCTGTCTATGACAAGTATTGTTTACATGGAGCACCATTTGTGAGCTGGACATTTACTATTAAAAGCTGAATTGTAAACGTTGTATACATTGCAGCTACGCACTCCAGCGCAGCGTAAATCGTTAAAGCGGAACAGGACCGATGAGAGACTTACCTTTGGATGCTAGGAGTGTGGGGGTATTTTTGCAGACACATTATGAGGTCTTGAGAGGTTTGCCGTGTAAGTTACTTGAATCAGACCCCTCTGGGGTGGGGGCTGCCTCCTCTTCACAGACACTAAGATTCTGACGAAAGCAATTTAGGGGGCCGGGGTCTTTTATCAGATTTGGGACTGTAATTTAAAACGAATAGCAGGAAATATTCATATGTTGGATTCATTAAATAATATCCTATGTCGAAATGACCTTTTATATTTGGAAAATATTCAGTAAAAATGCTACCCACGCTGCCCGAATCGTATTCTTGAACACCGAGACTGACATTCAGGGCGCTAAGCTGGGCTGTATTTTTCAGCGCATATATACCGACAGTTGTTCTTACTTGAAAATTGGATGCTAAACATTTTAGTAAAAATGCCATTATATTCATGTTCTATAAAACTGTGAACTGTACACAAATTGTATAGCCTTCTGAAGAGAACGAGCGGCAGTCATGAGGTTCAGGTCAATTAGATAAATTACTATTCAGGTCAGCGCCTAGATTAATTATGTTGTTTGTGTAGGGTGTTCGTTAAGTGGGTTGCTGATTGCAGTTCAGAAGATTGATTACTTGGTACATTTACCTTGTGGTTTCTGCGGGGAAAACATCTTTTAGGACTCATCGTTCCCAAGGGCCCGAAGGTTTCGCTCACATCACAATGCGCTAATGTCAAATGGGGAAGTAAAACGAGGGGTCCGTAAACTATGAGTTTCTGAAGGGACTGAGGTGAAAGGCGGTAATGACGCAGTGAGGCCTGCTTCAGCTTTGTGCGAAAACAGAGCCGGGCAAACTCCGAAGACCGAGAAATATGGCGCTTTAAGGTGCAGCAAGATGAATGGCACAAACGAGAGCGTGCAGATTGCAGGAGTTCTGTGGTGGAAAAATAATCCATCTATAATGAGCGAAGGCAGAAATTCGGAACACGGATCAAAAAAATGGCCAACTTTTTTAAGTATAGAAATTACGATTTCATGCTGCGAGGGAGGGAACGGGGATTGCAGGCCTGGTAAAAGAATGAATGCGTTCGGTAAGGGAGAATCAATTGAAATGTGAAAAATGGAGAAATAGAATAATACATTTTTAATAAGAGACTGAATATTAAAAACGTGATGAAAGGGAATCCAATTTGCCTCTGATTTCGGAAGACGGCTCTTCAGAAGTGGGTCGCAGGATGTGAGTTACTGCAGCCAAGGCAGCTGTGGGGCCAAGGGAATCGGTCAGCATTAGAACCAACGTCGCGAGTGTTAAATCATCTAACACGAAGACCAGGTTCTGTATAGATGCAGAGTTGTGTACTACTAAGGTGTGCCTCATTAGGAATGTGGTGACACTAGAGTTCTGCTGCAGTACCAGCACCATATTTAATTCTACAGACAGGGTCAGTGGAATGATGCGACAGGGGAGGACCAAATTATGTGGTAGTGTTGACTAGATTATGTAGAATGAAAATGTAAATTATTCGACCTAATGCGGCACATTTTGCAATAGTACTGCTTCATAATTTTGTCATTATTTCATGTTAACACAATCCAGGCAGATGTTTGACCTCATTAGTACAATTTTAGCATCCAAATACAGTGTTGCGCAACTGAAAGTCGACTTTTGCATAGGGCCTTCCATTGAGCGGCAACACAAGTTGCCCAGATTTTAGTAACTTTTGATCTGTTTGAGCTAGAAGCACCTTTTTTTGTTGGAAGGAGGAGATTATGCTGCAGATGATGGATTATGTGGCAAATATAGCAAATCCGCAATTATGGGGGGAAACGCCATGGTCACAGAATTGCATAATGCCAGTGGCCCTGTCTCTAGAACATACTTTGTAATAAAAATAACAACAATTTGTTTTCTAATAGCACTCAATTCTTGAGTTGGTGCCAATTCTACGCACTGAACACAACTGCAGTTAATATTGGTCAGTTTAAGGCTATTCATTTATAGACCTCAGAAGGAAAAAGGGTTGAGTTTGCCTGGCCTGTACCCAAAAATATTATGATTTCAGATCAAATGGATGTCAAAAGCAACCTCGAACTTACTGAATTATCCTGCATTTCACAAGTTTAGTAATATTTTATTACAGAATTGAACAACCTACTTACCCTAGATCTAATGGAGCATGGCGTTTTATTCTTATTAGATCCAAGCTGAATTCTAGATCTAATGGAGCATGGCGTTTTATTCTTAATAGATCCAAGCTGAATTTCACGTGTCTTATTTGAATTCAACTGCATCTAAAGTAGAAATAAATATGCATCTCTTCTTCTGCACCTCTGTTCTCTGACGAGGCCTATCCTATTGTGACTGACATTGATACACTCTTCCAGTTGTCTAGAACAGCTGCACTCTTTCTACTGCAGTATATCATCATGTTCTTCTCCAGTAAACTATAACAAAGGCGGAATGTCCTGCTTCTGTTGGTCACAAAGTCAATTTCCATCAATCTGACTGCTGCCCAGTGTTCCTAAATGCCATCTTACTTCTTCTGGGAGTCACTAGGCTGACAATGCACACTTGTTGTGACAATCCCTGCACAACTCAGTACCCTTCTCATAATTCCAAGGGTGTCTTTAGTGGCAAAGTCCAAAACCATGTTGTTTAACGAAAGGGCCCACAATTTTATAGTTCATACATGCTTGAGATCACCTTGATGTTTGCACTACAGTGACTCTCCTGAATTTGTCCAACTTAAAATAAGACAATGCATCAGCGACACCATTTTTGCATTCTTGCATGTGGAGAAAGAGAAGAGTGTTTATTCTGCTCCTTCGTCACTGGGCAACTTTATGTCCAGAACGCAATCCTCCCATTGTCCAGTCATTTTCATCAAAATATACTGCTACCGTGATATTCAAGAAACATATTCTATTTAACAGTGCACCCTCTTTCTAAAACTCATCTATTTGCCCAAAATACTCCAAAGCCAGTGCTCACTTCCATGACTTGGTAGAACCCGGTGTCCCACGGGGCATCATTCTCCTCTTCAGAACTTCAAATGATGATTTGCTTCCTTTAATAGACTAGGAAATGAGTTTCTGTCTTTCAGGACCACTGTTGCATTCGTTATCCTTTTAATGAAGAGGTGGGAAGGGGGTTACCAAATGTGTGGAATTCACTTGCCCTAGGAAGGAATGCATTTTCAACAGAATCATGTCTTTTCACAATAAGCAACTTCTCACCACCAGTCTGATTGTCTCTAGATTGGTAGTCGGGCTTTCACAATACTGAGTTTCTAGGAGGACCCTAAACTAGCCTGTCATTTCCCTGAGTCACACATTTGGTGCCTTGCCTTTATTGTGTCTTAGTCTCCCAACAAACAGTAAGTCCCCCCAATAAAACACGATGCTATTTACCCGATATTTGTATTCATCACCATGAAGCACTGTATTTAACCTCTCAAAACAGATAAACGTTTTTTTCTTTTATTTCTGTGCTATCCAACAATCCAAAATCATCTTAGTTTACTTGCAGCAACTTAATTGCTGGTTTAGGGAACTACTTAGCACCCGACTAGAGCAGCGAGCCAAGTATTCCAACCGCCCCCCCATCCCAACTTTTTTTAGGGAGTCATGCCCCGACCAAAGTAACTGCTGCTCCTACTGTGCAAATCAGAAGAGTTTTTTTTGTAATAGGCCAGGCACCGACAAGATTTTTTTTAAAACAGATAAGAATCATCCAATAAATCTTTCCAATAATGTCTTTATTTTCTTCAACAAAGAAGAAGACAGCCAATGAGTTTTGTTCACTATCTGTGAACGTCCTCAGGGCATAAAAAATCTCTCCGCAATGCGATACACTATAATCACCATGTATACTCGATCTCACAATCAAACATATTCCAGCATAATATGCCTTTTATACGCCATGTAGTAACTTCTGATCACACCATGTTAAGCGGCTGACATAAATATTGCATGGCATCCTATTGAGTGTTTGCAATATCTATGTGAGCCGCTTATCATGGTGTGATCAGACGTTACAACAGGGCGTATAAAAGGCATATTTTGCTGGAATATGTTTGATTATGAGATCGAGTATACGTGGTGATTTCAGTGTATCGCATTGCAGAGAGATTTTTTTATGCCCTGAGGAAGTTCACAGAAGGTGAACGAAACGAGTTAGCTGTTTTCTTGTTTGTTGAAGAATATAAAGAAATTATTAGAAAGATATATTGGATGATTCAAAACCGTTTAAAAAAAAATCTTGTCGTTCCCTGTCCTATTACAACATAAACTCTTTAGGGAACTACTGTTTTTTCTGTGTAGAGTGTCTCTGCACACGTGAAATTTACATTAGGCATCTCACTGCTCCACGTAGTGATTTACATAGTTACCCTCTGAAAACGAGAAGTGGTGAATCACCCAGAATTCTCATTTGTTAGCTTTGGGTATTAATCTCCACTTTGGCACCTAATGTGGCATGGTGGTAAGGCAAAACATACTTGCCCTGTGAAATGTTTTGCCAGACCATATCAGCCACATATGCCTTTTGGGTGATGATTCATTATAGTTTCTTTGGCATTAGAGCAAATGGTCCTCACCTAGTGGAAATTACCTGAGTGATCTCTTGTTTACTTAATGTGCCCTTTATTTATTTTCTCCTGGTTGTAGTCTGGGTGCTGCTGCTCCTTTTATTTCTTGAACATTTTGCCAAAACAATACCACCCGGCTGCCTTGTGGTTGAAATGGTGCTTCCTGATCTGTACCCCATATTTCTGAAATACTCTTGCCACGTACCGCTGGCATTCACTCAGTATGAATGTTATTCTTGCTAACCCAATTGCCAATTTGAATTTCTAGCCTAAATTTTCTTCCTAGGGAGTTTCTTCCTGGACGATACCCAGAGGTTCCCCATATTAATTTTAAGTGGTTGGCATAAAGCATTAAGATTTGTCAGTTTGCATCTCTTCAATCAAGCCTTTTGAGAACAGAGGGTAATGGCACTGCAATATGTTTATCTCTGTATATCTGACTGACATCTCTATGGAATAGCAATTAAATACATATGCACATATTTTCCAGACTAACTACACAGCAACATAGCAAGCTAGTAATCTAGGGGCTGTTGCTCTTGCTCATGGATTTGCCCATACAACTGTGAACTTTGTATTGTATTTTGCCCTTTTGCTAGCCTACTGGTTCACAAATCTGCCTTTTTGTCATAATTTTCTGTAATAGACCTTCCTCCACTTCCCTTTTATCAAACAATAATACCTAAAATGGAAAGATACGGAGGTTCATTATCAAGGTTAGCCTTTAGGATCAGAAATGCCTAGTGCAACATACCCATAGCCCTATAACCCGGCTCTGGCCTCTCCTCTACTGGACATATTCGTACCTTGGCCTTCTGCCATCTGACTCTTTTATTCTTTGTGATCAAGAGCCATGGGGACTTGTTGATGACTTCAACTATTGCCAATGTGCCCACAGGTATGACAGGTATATGGGGCCATATTTATACTTTTTGACGCAAAACTGCGCTATCGCAGTTTTGCGCCAAAAAGATTAGCGCCGGCTAACGCCATTCTGAAGCGCCATGCGTGCGCCGTATTTATTGAATGGCGTTAGCCGGCGCTAGCAGACCGGCGCTGCCTGGTGTGCGTGGAAAAAAACCACGTACACCAGGCAGCACCGGCGTTGGGGAAAATGGCGTTAGGGCGTCTTAAAATGGGGCAAGTCAGGTTGAGGCAAAAAAATTGCCTCCACCCGATTTTGCGCCATTTTTAACGACGCCCAGACGCCATTTACATGACTCCTGTCTTAGTAAAGACAGGAGTCATGCCTCCTTGCCCAATGGCCATGCCCAGGGGACTTCTGTCCCCTGGGCATGGTCATTGGGCATTGTGGCATGTAGGGGGGCACAAATCAGGCCCCCCCTATGCCAAAAAATAAAATAAAAAAAATAAAAATTATACTTACCTGAACTTACCTGAATGTCCCTGGGATGGGTCCCTCCATCCTTGGGTGTCCTCCTGGGGTGGGCAAGGGTGGCAGGGGTGGTCCCTGGGGGCATGGGAGGGCAGCTGTGGGCTCATTTTGAGCCCACAGGTCCCTTAACGCCTGCCCTGACCCAGGCGTTAAAAAGAGGCGCAAATGCAGGGTTTTTTGCCCCGCCCACTCCCGGGCGTGATTTTTGCCCGGGAGTATAAAGACGGCGCATTTGCGTCGCAGTCATTTTTTTTAGACGGGAACGCCTTCCTTGCATCTCATTAACGCAAGGAAGGCGTTCACGCAAAAAAATGACGCTCATTCCTCATACTTTGGCGCTCGACGCGTCTAACGCCAAAGTATAAATATGGCGTTAGTTTTGCGCCGAATTTGCGTCGAAAAAAACGACGCAAATTCGGCGCAAACGGAGTATAAATATGCCCCATGATGCCTTACTGCCACTGCTTGCCTACGCAAATTCATCAAGGCTGGCTGTCTAGGTCCCACTTCACAGAAGGAAAGGTATGTCAAGGTTTAGAGAACGTGATTGGGGGGGAAGGTATTGAATCCAGTTTTGAGTTACAATTCGCACACCCATTAAAGTGGGAGGTGTTGATTCCTGCATGTGCTCAAATGCTTGAACATAATCATTCAGTCGAATGTTTAGGCTACCCACAAAGAAATCCACATTTTATACAATACATTTAAAAGATTTTTTTTTCCTGAAGACCTGTAGTGGATCCCTTCGTCATGGACCACTATGAACACCCTGGAACAGCCTCTAAAGAAAATGCATGAACCCCGTGGCCAGCACTGTCGTTAATGCGGCTTTACTTTTCCTCCATCAATCTCAATTTTTGGCATTCCTTAAAATGGATTTACGAGGAAAACCATAAACATGAAGGTCATAGCTTATATCCTTGGTCCATTAATAATTTAATTACTGTTTGATCACGTGTAGACAGATTGACTGAAATTGGCATATACAAATAAGAGAATGTTCTCACTTCTCAGAGAACCTGTATCCCGAGTAGGGCACGCACTGTTCTACTGAAATAAAATAATGTGTGTATTCGCTTCAGGTCAGCACAGGCGTGGTATATGCTTTGCTTATACTGGAACTCAATTGGTTTGACGTCTTCGAATAAATGTAATTAGATGTCCTAGGTGTGATTTGCTTACATTTTTTGCTTTTCCAAACCTGTTAATTCTTAATTAAAGTAATAATCCAAATTGGGATTGCTCAATGTCATAACAAGTAGTTTAGTTGTTATTGGTTTGCTGTTTTAATTATTTTTTTTGCCCAAGGCTTTCGGAGCTGCAAATATGGTTTATTGAAGATTCTTAGAGACTGCCAGCCAAGAACGTTGTTTTGGGATCAAATACGACTTCCTTGCATATCGAATAAAATATTCATTAGTCAGATCTTAAATAAATGGTAAATCCTGCCTTAGGCGATTACAACCCCAGTAAGAAGAACATTTCAAGCATAGTGTTTAAGTCATCATGATTTAGGCATGTTGAATATGACAGCAAATCCCAGCATGTTAGTGACATTACTTGAAAATAATTAATGGCCGTGTTTGAAGTGCAGGGTGCTTTTAATTTACCTGCCACAGTAGTATTTACTACTGAGCATCAGGTTCTCATTTGTTGCTCATGGCAAAGAAGATATATAGTTTTTCAGTTTAAAAAGTGTCTACTATTAACTATGCTGTCCTTTATAAATGCCTCTCTAGTAATCTCGATTCAGTTATCGATCTATCTGGTGAGCCACCACAGACTGTGTCTTTGTCTAAATTAGATTTGTTATCCCTTAGCATTTGTTTTGCTAAGGCTGGGTCTCACTACACCACGCCTGCCGCATCTGTGTGCCTCTTTGGCTTTTGGAACAGGTATTTGTCTGTTGAGAAATCTAGATCTTTAGAGTCTGTTTGTGGTCCGTCTGACTACATTCTTCTAGTAAACTGCTCCCCCTGTCTAGCTTGTAGCTTACCTCAGCATGATTATCTGCCGAGGGCTCCTTCAAAATGTAGATGTTTTATCAAGTGCAAGAAAAGGAAAATTATGCGGCATAAAATGGTACATTTTGTGAGACTAACATTTCAGTTTTTCTCATTTTCCACTTGTTAACACTGTCTGGGCAGACGTTGTATCTCATTTGAACCTGTTAACACCAAAATATAGCAATACGGGACAGAAAGGTGAGCAGGCAACATCTTCAAAAGGCCTTCTGCTGCAAGGCAATATGTGTCTCTGCATATTTAGTAACTTTGACCTGCTTGAGCTAGAAACAATTGTTTGCTAAAATATGCAGATTATGCTGCAGATGACGGATTATGTGGCAAATGTGGCAAATCCATAATTATGTGAAAAACACTGTGGCCTCACAATCACTTATTTCCAGTGGCCCTGCTTATATAAAATAATATTTACATCTAAATATGCCCCTCTAACTTTTAATTAAGTTGAATAGATCTGTCTAACTTTTCACCGCTCTGCCTTTCTGTCTAAATATTTCCCTGTCCCTCTAGTTAATTTAAAGCTATTTATATCTAGCTGACTTTCTACCTGCCAAGACAAACATTTGCATCGTTGCATGCCTATCTAAGTTTATACATGTCTCGTTATGCCTTTTTCTGCTTCATTTTTCTATCCCTTAGTGGTCTTTTTCTGTGAATGTGTCTTTCTCTGCCTGTCTCTACTCTTCTTATCTTGTAGATTTTCCTTCTCCACAGCTATTTTTCTATCAGTCTAGGTTGATTGATAGCAGTGGTGTAACGCAAAATGATGAGGCCCCCCTGCAGAATGAAATGAGGGACCACTAAGTCTCACATATCTCACAGCTATTCTTTGGCGTTTGGCTAAATAGGGCTCGCTTTAAGGGGGTGAGGCGCCGCTGGGGGGTTGGAGGTCCTCATAGACCCAAGGAGTTGCAGGAGCCTTTGTTATGCTCCCAGCTGATAGTTGTCATACAAGTAATCAGGGCTATATAACTAAGTATGAAGCACCCTGCCTGACTCTCGTTATGGCTGTCTAGCTATCTAGACGCCAGCCATACTCTTCAGCTAGCTCCCTCTCTTTGCAGGTAACGCCATTTTAAAGAGCTCACTGTCTGTATTTTTCTATACCCTTGTATCGTTGGGTCTGGGTGTTTATGTGAAATCTTTCTGCCTATCTGTGTATCACTTCTGTCAAGAGAGCTAACCACTTGTCTTATCGTGAGTCTCTGGGCTTGTGTTTGTCTTGTTTTATTGTTTATGTGCATGTGTTTTTGATTAGCTGTTTGAATGTCCTTCTAGTTATCTGTCTCTCTAGTCATGTTTGTGTTTTTTCTATCAAATTGACTGTGTATTATTCTATTGTATTACCTAACCAGTAAAATGTGAGGTATATTTGATTCCGGCTTGATATATTTAGCCCTCAGGTAATTAATGCCCCACTATATGCATAGCTCTCTGTCTGGGTCATCTTTCTATATATATGGCGTCCCTATATCTTTGTTTTTGTCCGATCTGCTTAGTCTTTATCTATCTATCTATCTATCTATCTATCTATCTATCTATCTATCTATCTATCTATCTATTTCACCAATACATGTCTGCCAAGATATCCTCCTGTTTGTCTGGCTATTTGTCTCATTGATTGTCAGTCTGTCTGTTTTTCTACATATGCTTTTGGTCTACATGTCTGTCTATATCTGACTGTGGCATGTCTCTCTTTAAGTCTGCTTTCGTATTCCTGCCAATAGACCTACTTCTTTCCCACTGAATGTATGTCTGTCTGTTTGCCCGTGCCTACGTTTGTGTCTGTCTATCCTTTGGTATATCTATCTCTTTGCTTTTCAGCTTGTCCATCTATGACTATCTGTAGCTCTACCTGTGCCAGGCTATTCATACTGGGCTCTGTTGGTCACCCTGTCGTCTATCTGCCTACCAGCCTGTTTTCCTTTCTATCTTTTGATCTTCGTCCCTGTGCATCATACTGTGTGCCAGTTTGTCTATTTGTCTACTTACATGATTTGCCTGTGTGCAAGCTGCTTTCTCCATCTCTCGGTCAACGTTCGTTTTTGATAACCCATGCCTTTGCCTGTTTGCCTATGAAGCACACGTTTATCTGCCTCACTAGCTGCCAATATATGTCTAGCTTACTATTTTTATCTTTTCATGTTTGCCTCTCTATTGAGCTTCCTTATAATCTTTGATCATGACTGTGTTGTTAAATATATGTTTTATCTACTTGCCTGCTTCTCCTGTTATCTTTCCCGGCAATCTGTACTCGTGCCTGTCTCTTTTGCTATCGTTTACTCTTTAAGTCCTCACAACTCTCTGTTTGACCGCCTAACTCTCTAACATGCTTTTTTAATGTTGCGCATTCTCTTTATTTTTCGGTCTACCTGCCTGCTGGATGCCTACATATGTGCTTTTCTCTATCTGGCTCTCAACGTGTTTAGCCTTCTGGAGGTATAGCTAGCCTTTTGGTACGACTCAGTCTAGAGATCTCATTGTTACCTCTGTGTAGACATCTATTCCTGTCTAACTAGCCAGTCTTACTATTTAACTGTGTATACCTACCTACCTGTATTGTGTTCTGCCTCTTTGCCCCTATGTTTATTTAGGTGAGTCTTTCTTGTCGCAATACCTGCCTTTCTATACCCTCTCTCAAATGCCTCATTGCTTCACTAGTTATAGTTTCATCAATAAAAGGCTACCTAAATTCTGGTGAGATGGCTGTGTTTTACCCAACTTATGTCTATCAGTCTAAATATATGCGCATGGAGCTACAGATTATATGACCTGATGTAGAGTTCGGTGACAATGGAGAATTCTCCGATTTTTTGGGGGGAAGTGGAATATCCTCTTTTAAAGGAATGCACACTTGTGGAAAATTCTCTAATAAAAGTGTCACCTCTTTAGAGATTGTATTGTTGCTGAACTCCACTAGACAAGTCTTCATTGGGCGATAATCTTAAAAGGCATGATTGTCAACTTTCTCCAGAATTGGAGCATTTTTCTCTACATGCAGCAATTCTTACAGAAATCAACGCGATTTTTGTTACCACACAGTCATAACTTGGTTCCTTCGTAAGTTATTTATAAAATGGGGGGGGAGGGGGCAGGGGAGGCTTGGCCGACCAGACCACAGTGACAGGGAAACTTCTTCACCCCAGCAAAGGACACCTGCTGAATTTAAGAGTTTCCACCTTGGAGGAGGAGCTTTTCCACTGAGATGGTTTGTGTTGTAGCAGTGGAGACTCCCAGCGGTGGAAAAATCAATCACAGCTTTTCCATCATGCCAGCTGGTCATGGTGAAATTGCATTTTTTCAGTACTCACATTACGGATGTCCCTGACATGGTGGGACATTTACTGCAAGCACTTTGTGGGACACTCTTAATGTAGTTCGAAGCATACTAGATGGTTTACATGTCATTCTGGTGCCAAAACGCGTGACAGACTGTCATGCCTAAATTGGACTTCTCATTGGATGCCGGTCACTACAGTGCCACATCCAGCTGGTGGTGCTGATGAAGACAGAACTGGCATTGCTGGCGGCTCTAGCATCAAGAAGTCTACATTCCCCACACTCTTTATAGGGCAGGAGAACAGCGAGGTTTGCAGAGGGGACTTCTGATATTTTTTTAGATTAAGTCCTATTTCAACCCAAATCAAAATAGGTCCCATTCGTATCTACCACTTTCTCTTGCTGTCTGTCAGTATCTTGTCTTTCGGTCTGCTAACTGAGTGTCTTTTAGGGTTTGTTTGTCTCTAAGTGTCCAGATAACTTGCATTCTATATTCATGGACATCTCCCTAATTAGCTGCCTGATTCTGTGTCGTTGGCCTGTCTTGTTACCACTTTCTCTGCCTGGCCACCTCTCAATCTAGATATATTTTATGTCTGCTTGCATGCATGTTTGTTTTCTTTCTGTCTCTGGGTATTTTTGTGTGTGTACACAATTTTCTGTCCATTAAACACTATTGGCCTCACTAAGATCCGATAGGTAAGTTGCCGCTATTGTGACTGCCTCCCCGCTGGGCCCATTACAAGTTTCCTCCTGGGTCAGCGGGCTGAAAGCTCAGTTTCCGCCTGCTGGCCTAGTGGGAAACGGCCTACAGCATTGTCTCTGGCTCATTATAGAGCCAGCAGCAATGCTGTAGTGCGCAGGGTGCACCAGCACCCTAGCAGTGTTCACTGTCTGCAAAGCAGAAAGTGAACTTTGCGATGGTGCTGGCCAGGGGGGCCTTGCACTGCCCATGCCAAGTGCAGTGGAGAGCCCCCGTGCCTCCAGCATTGGTTGTTCCACCCACATTAGAAGCCCTGTAAACATGGCTCAGACCTGCCACTGCATGGGGGCTGCCTTTAAATATTATTAAAGCGCAGGTTCCTTTTGGGAGTAGATGGACATATGGCGTCTGGGGTCTCCAAACTCACAATTTAAAAATACATCTTTTAGTCAAGTTGGTTTTGAGATTGTGTGTTTGAAAATGCCACTTTTAGAAAGTAGGCATTTTCTTGCTTAAACCATTCTGTCACTCTACCTGTTTGTGGATTCCCTGTCTGGGTTAGTTTGACAGTTGGGCTGCTTGCTCCTCTCTCTAGACAGTGACACAAAGGGACCTCGGGTATAGCCTGCATATCCTGATAAGCCATTTGTGCTAGGAGCGAGTAGAGGAGTGGCCACTCACACCTGAAAGGGCTGTTCCTGCCCTCACACAATGCAGTCTCTACCCCCTGGTGTGTGTCAGGGGCCTGGCATGGGTAAGGCAGGATTTCACAAACAAGAGAGACTTTCCTTTGAAGAAGGCCTACTTCAAAGGCAGAAAGGGGTATAAGAAGAGCACTCAAACCCCTGAAAATGAGATCACTTCTGGAATCAAGAGGAACCTCTACCAAGGAGAAGAGCTGAAGCGTTGAGGACAAGTGCTGCCCTGAATGTGACTGTGCTTTGTGGAGCTATCCTGCAGTTTCTGCTTCTGCCTGTGAAAGGGGACAAAGACTGGACTTTGTTGTGCATTCCTGCTTGTGAAGAATCTTCAAGGGCTTGAACTGAGCTTGCCTCCTGTTGTTGAAGTTTCATGGCCATCAAAGACTTCCCCTGCCAGCATCTGCACTCTCTGCTGAGACTCCTGCTCTGCCAAGGGTTGCCCTATCCAGTTCCTGGGCCCTTGAAAGGTGAAGTTGGCAGACAAAGACTGAAAATCCACGCACAGATCGGCGTGTGGAGACATTTTCGACGCACCTCCTGTGATGCGGCTGGTAAATGACTCGCCGCCATCTTCGCAGCTGAAATCAATGCTCAACCTGCATCGTGGCTGGAAGATCAACGCAATGGGGCTGGAGAAATGACGCCCAACACCCACTAGCAGAGACTGATAATGACCTAAACTCCAGGCAGCATGGTTTTGGGATACTGTGCAAGCGGATTTTGAACGCAACATCGCTGGGCGTGGAAAAACAACCCAAAGCCTGCCCAGATCCGTGGTGCCTGTCCGGATCAATGCATCACTGCGGGAGAGGAGAAACGACGCACGCCTACCCGACCAGAGGAGGAACGATGCACGGTCTCGTTTGAGAGTGAGAAATCAACGCATTGCTGGCCTTTTATGATGCACACTCGCCCGTGCAGCTTTATCTTGACGCTACCCAGGAACTTTTGTGAATAATATCATTCTCACTGTTTTATAAGGATTAAGACTCTTATTCTTTGAAAATTCATAACTTAACTTGTTTATGTTGGATTTTTGTCGTTTTCGTCTTGTTTTGTTTAGATAAATATTGCCTATTTTTCTAAACCTGTGTTGTGTCATTTTGTAGTGTTTTCACTGGATTAATGTGTGTGTTGGTACAAATACTTTACACATTGCTTCAGAAGTTAAGCCTGTCTGCTCGTGCCAAGCTACCAAGGGGGTCAGCGGGGGTTAACTGAGGGTGACTCTCCTTTACCCTGACTAGAGTGAGGGTCCTTGCTTGGACAGGGGGTACCCTGACTGATAACCAAAGACCCCATTTCTAATATTATCCATAGATAGAACGGGGAACCAAGAAGCAATTAAGGGGTAGGAGGCAGTACCAACCACAGGAGAGCGCCTGTAGGCCAAGGGTACCTGCTTTGACAGGAGAGGATCCAAAGACTGGTATTCATGAAGTCACTTCTCACCTAGAGTTGTTGCAGACACTGTCACAGAACTGTGGACTTTGTACCAGAAGAGCCCTAAATGACACAGGCAGAAAGTTTCAATCTGGAGGTGGTATGTGTATCCACACTGGAAATCCTGGACTGCCAGGCAAGTGTTCAGCCTGAGCTGAAGAGTTAGTCTGAGGCTGTCACGCTTGAGATGGTGGAAGTTACGATGGAACGCTGGTATCTGGAGCTTGATGTTGTGAACCCCTTCTCTGATAGTACTAGGAGGCCGAAAAGGCCTTAGGGAGAGTCTGCTCAAGAGAGGAATGTCAGGTGTTCCCTTTCTTACCCTGCCAATAAATGTTCAGGGTCCTTTGCAAGGGTACAGATGTGACAGGCAAGTAGGGAGGAGTCTTATGCCTTGTATCTCATTCTGGCCTGAAAGACTCGGTACTGGAACGTGTGGTTCTGGATTTAACTGAAAGTGCCTGTATTGTGTCCAGATAAATCTCAGGAATCCAAAGTATGCACTAGGTGGTTGGATGCACACCACCACTAGTGTTTACCACATTTAGACAGACGATCGAAAAAATGTGTGTTTCTATTTGTCTTTCGTAAATTGTGCAGTGCACTGGTTCACACAATATATGATTCTGTAAGTCGAAAAGCTCAATTCACTGAAATTGTACTTTTGGACACAAATGACATTAGCAGAGGAAAGATAAAAGCGTATATCATAAACAGACATGCTCAGTGATATTTCTGAAACTCTCTAGAATACACCTCCTTACAATTTCTGTTTAAGAAACAACTAAGATTTATGTCAGGACTAATAACCAATATCACTGCAAAACATACACCGACTGCAAAAACTAAACAGGTCAACAGAGAATTAAAAACTCCCCAAAAGTAAGGAGTGTTACTTATTAACAGGAAAGGAAAAATGGGATGTTTTTGATAATGTAGCCAAAGGACACCAACAGAAACAAAGAGTGGGAGATTCCGAAAGAGTACACCAACCTGAAAAACATAAACGCAACGAAACTGCAAGTTAATTTTTTAACGACAAAAATACACTTTACAAACACCGATAATGATTAAACACAACATAAAGAGACTGCCTTGAAGAAAGACGACGAGATGCATCCCTAATTATACAATTGGTGTGAACTTATCATTGAAGGAAGTGCAAACTAACAGATCTAAAAATAGGACCCCAGTAAAACCGCATGTGATTGGTATTGGCGTTAAAACAGTGATTACTGCCTTCAGCAAAATATGGTTCAGTACGTTCCTATTTTGTTTCATCCAGCCCAGACTGTTCTAAACTTTGATAGAGGAATAAACAAGTAATACACTGCTATGCTACTTGAAAAAATATATATATTGCTACTTTTTAACATCCTCTTTGACTCTTCCATAATCTACTATTATTTACAGTGTATGCAAAAATAGTACAACAAGAATTAGGAAAGCCAACTTGTCTTTCGTTGACCACCAGCATTCAGATTTGTGAATGTTTGTTTTGTCTTGTTATGGTTTTGCAAACCTTTATTGTTGGGGAAACTGCCAGGCCCTCATCAATCTTTAAAAAAAGGAAAGCATTAACGAAAAGCACAATTATTGTAGGGAGTCAAAAAGCTCTCCTCATAGTAGCTACTCAATGGAACTTAAGGGCACTACTTTGTGTGTGGGTGTGCTCCTTGTGTGAGAACAGAATGCCATTACTCAAAGTGAAGTTAGCCAATGGCTGAGTGGGCTGGCCCAATACTCCTGTAGTGAATGGAGGAAAAATGTGAATGACTCAATCACAGACAAATAGATTGGGAGGAATGACTGAAAGCCTCTATAATTAAGTATATTTTATATATAAGTTTAGTAAAATGAAAATTACTTGGCTATCTCAATATCCAAAAAGGCATTGGCAAAGCCAACCAGTCTGGCATAGATAGTCATCTCAAGTAATTACAAGGAGTTCTTTTTGAGTCAGGAAAAACAATGTAAAGTCTTTAACAAGACTGTACTCCTTCGGCACATTACTAAATGTCCCTCTCAAGTCAAAAGCAACTGATTAACATGTCTGCCACAAAGCTGCAATAACAGATGTTACTAAATGTCCCTTTTGATTAAAATGCAACTGCCTAAAATGTTTTTCACAAGCTGAGGGGGTGTGGCTTTAACACTGAAAATCCATATTCACTTTTGTTACTCTAATAAATTGTGCATGATTTCAATAGAATTAGTAAACATGCCAGTGCTGGTATGTGCTGATGAATCAACATTGCAACTTTAAAAAAAGTCTTAATTACAATGGAACACTTGTAAAGACAACCTATTATATATAGTGTTAGACCTGACAGCCTTAGGGTGATCATCCCTCAACTTTCTGCCTACCACCCTCCACTTTTCCATCACTGTTTTTACTGGTTTTAGGACTCTGCACACTTTACCACTGCTAATCAGTGCTAAAGTGCATGTGCTCTCTCCCTTAAACATGGTAACTTTGGTTCATTCCCAAGTGGCATATTTGATTTACTTGTAAGGTCACTGCATGTGCCCAGGGCCTGTAACTCAAATGCTACTAGTAGGCCTACAGCACTGATTTTGCCACCCATATTAGTAGCCCCTTAACCATGTCTCAGGGCCTGCCATTGCAAGGCCTGTGTGTGCAATTTCACTGCCACTTCTACTTGGCATTTACAATGACTTGCCAAGTCTTAAACTACTCCCCTTTTCTAAGTGTAAGTCAACCCTAAGACAGGCCCTAGATAACCCATAGGGCAGGGTGCTATGTAGGTAACAGGCAGGACATATACCTGTGTGTTTTATATGTCCTGGTAGTGGAAAACTCCTAAGTTCGTTTTCCACTACTGTGAGGCTTGCTCCTTTCATAGACTAACATTAGGTCTACTCTCATTTGAGTGATAGATTCTGATCAGAAAGGGGTAAACATGTCATATTTAGTATGGCCAGAACGGTAAAAGAAAATCCTGCTTATTGGTGCGGTTGGATTTTATACTACTATTTTAGAAATGCCACTTTTAGAAAGTGAACACACTTAGGGGCAACCCAGTATTCCGCTAGGAACTGGGTACAGACAATGTCTCACTTAAAAATGCTCCTAGAGGAATTATTTAGATATAGAATGCATACATATTATACAGTCTTCAATTAATGAATAAGACAACTCCGTACTGTTAAAATCCAATATATTACTCAATAGGATTCAGGAAGTTCAAAAACATGTACAACAATTCAAACGGATGTCCAATTCATAAACAACAACACTGTATATAACCCCTCTAGATCATGAGATTGAATCCCAACTGCAGATCCAGGAAGGGGTTATAACCCTCCTCATGACACAGTTCTGCACAATAATTGTCTGATTTTCAGTCCCAGTTCAAGCAATATCATGGACTTTCAATTCAGCTTGTCAAATGAGAAGTTAATGTCAACGTTTCGGCCTGTAGTGGCAGTCAGAGGTCCGTCAGACCATCATCAGGACTAGTGTTGTTAAATAATACAAGGATAATTTTGGATTGTGTGTGACCTACCCACACTAGTATTGTGGTCTCTACTTGGACAAGGGTGAATACCTCTGCCAATCATTCCTAACATATAGGTACTAACGATCACTAGTTAAGTGAAGTGCCTTCTATTGTCTTAAGCTATGGGCTGTGTTGGGAAGACGCAAAATGCAAACCAATTGTTTAAAGATATATACTCAAACCTGGAAATCCACAAGCTATTACTAGGTGTCCTTCACAAGTCAAATTCAAATGTACTGAAATTCTTACAAGAGGCTGCAGCTCCACTTGTTGTTACTACGTGTGCCTCCCACTTCAAATGTAAATGTATTGATATTCTTTTGTGAAGATGCAGTTCCACAAGTTGTTATTAGGAGTTATGCAAAAGTCAACTGAAAAAGCATTGAAATTCCTACATAAAGCCATAGTTCCCGTAGTCATCACTAGGTGTCCCTCAAAAGTCAAATGCAAAAGCATTCACATTATTTCATGAAGCTGCAGTTCCATTAGTAGTTACTAGGTGTCCCTCAAAAGGCAAAAACATTGAAATCCTTTGAGGAAGCTGTAATTCCTCTGGTCATTACTAGGTGTCCCTCAGGTCTAATGCTAATGTATTGATATTCTTTTGTGAAGGTGCATTTGCATAAGCCTTTACTTGGTGTCCCTCATGAGTCAAATGCAAAAGCTGTGAAATTCTTACATGAAATGGCAATTCCACTGGTCATTGCTAAGTGTCCCTATTGAGTCAGATTCTTAAATGGAGAGGCACTTCCAGTAGCCTTTACTTTGTCTCCCCCACAAGTGAACTGAAAACAGCATTGACATATTTTAATGAAGTTGCAATTCCAGTTGTTGTTAATAGTGGTTTAGCTCAAATCAGAAGAAACGGGTTCAATTGACCTGTACTAAGCTGAAGGGGTGTGGCTTTAGTATTTATATTTGCACACACACTTCTGCTATTTTAATCATTGGTACTTGTTTTCCATAGGATTAATTATTTAACAAAGCTGTTTCATAATAATAAATTAAAGTTTGTGATTACACCCTACTATTTATAAGAACTTTAATTTACTGGTTACTGGTAAGTACAAGTACATTTACATTGCTTACTTTGTCTGTTTATGTTTATGTTGATGTAAGTGTTTTCTCCATATTAACAGTGCTCATACAGCACTCCAATATGGGAGATGCAATTCCAGAAGTAGTTACTAGAGGGCTCTCTCAAGTTAGATACAAGTGGTTGAAATGTCAATCACAGTGCAGTAGGATGTGTGGCTTCAACCAAAAAATATGGATATACAATCCAACTGCTCTAATGTCTTTTGGTCATTTTCAGTACTAAATTATTATACCAAATCTGGTTTATGGTGTGGAATGAACATTGTAATTTACAATACATGTCTACAGAGTAGAAATAGTTGATGTCACTCTATTTTACTGAGGGGCTAAGTCATCGTGAAGTGCAAGCATCTTACAATTTCTATTTTTGGAGAACTATTTTTATGTGCATGTATACATGTGCAAAGGCAAAATTCAGTCACTCAAAGTGAAGGCATTCCGTGGCTGTAGTGGTCTTTTCTGTTGATCTAAACCTTCTGCTGTGGTGAGAGGCAATATTATTTGAGTGACATATCAACAGAACAATGGATAAAGAGTGTTGCATGAGCGCTCTTATGGTTTGTATGTATGTACATTTTTACATGATGTTTTTGGGAAAATATAAGGCTGGCAAAACAGACAGAGCTGTCTTTAGGGCAGACCTAAAAAAAATCATGATGTGGCCAGGATGTTTATTGTCGTGTGAGTAAGCTGTACCATTTCCTTGGAAGCATGACCTGCAACACCACTCTACAGGGCAAATTCCTATGACAGCTGGTCACAGCATGTTGTTTCACATAATTGAATTACACTGAAATGGTATTTGTAGCTTTGCTAGGCATTTAGATCATTCGAATTAGCAAGTTTCCCCCACTGAATTGAATTAGCAGTTAAATACTGCCTGCAAACCATCTCTAAAATGTTCTATAATGGGACACTAGCCTATACCAATAGCAAACCGAGAAAAGCGCCCTTTAGAGGAATAGTGATGTTTCTTTAGAGATATGTATCACACTCTCAGTTTCAGAAGCTTGCTGCGTTTTTTACCGCTCTAGGGTTCCCAAAGGTCCATGAGAAGATCGCTGCTCCAAAAACACAGGATAGAGTTAAAACAGCATTCTGGTGGGCTGCTGGTAAGCAGTAGGTAGGGAACAGAACACGTATGTTGACGTTCTTTTAGAAAATGTAGAAATAGGAGCTGGACTCATGCTAAACTACAACTCTTTTGTCATTCTGTGGTACATAAGAGAGCCGAACTCTCAAGGGACTAGTTATATTGTAAATGCCCTTTGCTCCTTCCCAACCCCACATAACACCAGGTCTTATTATATGCCAAGCACAAAGGCAGATGTTTTTAAAAATGTTCCAGGAAGCAATATAAATAGATCTGTGTGTGTTGGGGAATGTCATTCCAAACTTTGGAATAGGTTGCTAAAAGCTCTGCACCTGCTGCCCATGCATTTGGAGGTGAGGATCAAATCTGAGAATTCTGTTGAGCTACTCTTCTTTTTCTGTCCTTTCTGTTTTCTTCTTCCCTTCTCATATTGCCATTTCAAGCCTACCTTCTCTCTGTGTGCATTCCACACCTCTTCTGTCCCATCTTTCTGTTCTCTCACTCGTCACACTCCACTAAGCCATCTTCCTTTTATCTTTCATTTCTCTTCTTTTCTACACACTCCCTTTTTCTCACTCTTTCTTGACCAACCTCCTATTCCCTCTTTCTCTGCAATCTTTGTTTCCCTACTCATTAGTTTGCCTCTCTTCATTCTAGTTTCTCTTCTTATCTGTGAATCTCCTTTATCACTGTTCACTCGCCACTTCATCTCTTCTTTTCACATCCCTCTTTCCCCTTGAATGTCGTTCCTCACCCTCATGTCTGTTCTCTTTACTTTCATCATTTTCTCTGCTTCATCACTCTGATCCTTTTGCACTTCATCCTTGCCCTATGTCTGTGGTGCTACCCGCCAGACAACAATGCCTTTTTCTACCTTTTGTTATGAATATATGGAAGTGCTATAATACCTCTCTGTAGGGAATTGGGCTACTGGTTGAGGGGTGGGAACCCTACTCAAGCAGCAAACACAATTTTTGTCAGGGTGAACCACAAGCAAACCCCATAATAAACTGTGCTTAACCCCTGGCGCAAAAGCAGTCAAGCTTAACTTAGAGGCAACATTTACAGTATTTTTGCAGCACACAAACAGTAATAAGGTGAAAATACAATACTAGAAAAAATCCCTCACCAATCTAGCAACTTAGAGTAAAATTTAATAAATTGACACCAAAATTACAAAAAGCCAATCAGTAGAACCAGAGATATGCAATTTTAAAGATTTTAGGTAAGTCTAGTGCCTAAAAGCACAAAACAGCTCTCGCAGTTATGTGTTGTGCAACACCGGGCGAAAGTCACAAGTTCAGGCTGATAGTGATGAAAGTCACAAGTTCAGGTCAACAGCGATGAAGCATGGGCTGCATATAGGGACCAGGTTAGTTTTGCTGAAAAGGGTACATCTCAAAGTCTAACACAAAGAGTCCAGTTAGCGGTGGAGGAGGCTGCGAAGAGCAGGGAGAGCAGTGTGGATGGTCATCGCTGTAGTGCGAAAAGCAGACCAGGAGTCATGGATGACAGGGCAAAGGTCCTGTCTGGTGTCACAGCCGGTCATTGCAGGAGCTTCACATTGACAGTCCCCATGAGCTGTCAATGCTGTAGTGCAAAGTGTAGATCTCATGTTGCCGATCGTTGTTGGCAGCCACTGTATCCACCAGGACTTCATGTTGGTGGTCACGCAGGCAGCGAGATCTCGGAGTGACGGGCCCATTGGTGGTTACAAAGAGCTAAAAACTTCAGGATTTCTTCTTCTTCTTCAAAGGAGTGCAATCTGATAGCAACCAAAGTCCCAGGACCAGGAGAGGTGCCTCTTGGGGATCATGGACTCACTTTTGCAAAGGCCAGCAGGGCTCAGCAGGTCCAGGGAGGTCCAGTTGCAGCAGGTCAGCTGAGCAGTTGTAGAGAGGCCCTCTGATTCTTGTTATGACCCTGTAGCTCTGAGCAGGAGGTCAGTCAGTTGACCCTTGGTGTCTTTTCAGATAGCCTGGGAGGAAGGGAGCAAGTAAAGTCTTTCTTTTCAGACAGCAGGCCAGGCCTCAGCAAGGAGGGCAGCTCTCTGGCAAGCAGGGCAGTCCTTCTTCTGTAGTATCCAAAGGTCAGGGAATGCTGAGCTAAGGGTCCAGTATTTATACCAGGTGCCAACTTTGAAGTGGGAGAAACCTCTACTCTGGTCCCAGGATGTCTGGGGCGGCAAAAGGCTAGAGTGAAGTTCTTTGTGAATCCCCTGCTGAACTGCAAGTGTGTAGGTGACAGCTCTGCCCCCACCATCTTGTCAGGATGGCCCATCATGCCAACACCCTGTCCCCCTCTATGACAGTGGAGGAACACACAAAGGCCAACTGTCATCAACATTTAGTCTTGTGCTCCAGGGCACAGGCTGCAGGCACCAAATGGTTAGGACCAGAAAATATCAACATTTTAAAAGTGGAATTTTCAGAATTGTGACTTAAAAATCGACTTTACAATTATAGTGGATTTTAAATTACAATTCTTTAGAGACCAAACATGACATTTCTGCATGTTCCTAAGCAAAAGTAATCACTTATTAAATGTAATAAGGTTACCCAATGTTATCCTAAATGAGATGTAGGCCTTGCAGTAGTGAAAAACAAATTTAAGAGTTTTTCACTACCAGAACGTATCAAAATGTAAAAGTACATTTCCGCCTTTTCTTACATAATGCACCCTGTTCTATAGGCTATTGAGGGGCTGCCCGGGGTGTTATGTGTATAAAAAAGGAAAGTTTCGGCCAGGAAAAAGGTTTATTTTGCCAGAGTGAAATGGCAGTTTTAAACTGTGCACAGGCTGCAATGGCAGGCCTGAGACATGTTTTGAAAGAGCTACTTAAGTGGGTAGCACAATAAGGCCTGACGGGCGACTAGCAGCATTTAAATTACAGTTCCTGGTTACACATAGTACCACTTTACTAAGGACATATGAGCCACTTTAATGTGCCAGATGGGTGTAAGTCAATATTGCCATGTTTATAAGAGAGAGTACAAACACTTAAATACTGATGAGCAGTGGTAAAGTGCACACAGCCATAAAGGCAAAAAAACAGGTTCAGATAACAGAAGCGGCAAAGGCAAAAGATTTGGGGGTGACCCAGCAGAGAGGGCCAAGTCCAACATCTATCTATCTATCTATCTATCTATCTATCTATCTATCTATCTATCTATCTATCTATCTATCTATCTATCTATCTATCTATCTATCTATCTATCTCAGTGGTTCCCAACCTTTTAACTTCTGTGGACCCACACTTTATCATTACTGGAACCCCGGGACTCCCATTGAATAATTATTGGAATCCGGGTACCCCCCACTGAATCATTACTGAAAGCTGGGGACCAAATCTTTTAATATTATTTAATTTTCTAAGCAGTCACAGACCCTTCGAAGAGGCTTCGCAGACCCCTGGGGGTCCCCGGATCACAGGATGGGAACCACTGATCTATCTAATTAGTCAGCTCTGCCTCTCTCAAAACATATGTGTGTGTATATGCTGCTAAGGATACCAAAAGCAATGGCAAATGAGTGGTAGAGAAGCACCTTTTTGCCCTTCAGGAATTCTGGAAGGTGACTGCATATCTTGGTAATGATTATATGCATGCTTACAATAAATGCCACAAATGTTTATAACTATAATGCCACTGATGTACATCTGCAGTGACGTGATAGAGCTGTTCCTGGGGAATCCATCTAATGTTTGGAAGGCAAACACATATTTCGCTTCCATATGGTGTGACACAACACTGAACCTCTCTGCAAGCGATTTTCATTCCCAGACCTTCCATATGGCGTGACACAACACTTTACCCATTCTGCAAGCCATTGACATTCCTAATCGGAAGTGTAGCTTGGATGCCATGGCCTCTGTTGCAAGCAAAGAAAATTACTCCATTGACTGCTGTTGTGGTAGTAACATACAGAAGTTATCAAGGTCCAACGCATGTAGAGCACTGGTACAATAATGTTCTAAATGTGTAAATGTTCTTGTAGAAATGTTATACCTGATGTTTGAAAAATCTGCATATGACAGCAAACAAATGATTGTGTAAGAAGGTAACTTAGTCCTATCCAAGTGACAGCATATTTGTGGCATACATCTTTCAATGAAATTACGAGTGATCATGGCCTTCATACTAGCCCATTATTTTCTGAGTATAAGCCACTAGTTTCAGCAAATGTTATCCCCTTATAGTAGATTCAAACTCAACACAGACAAGACAGAGATCCTCGTAATCGGCTCCACCCCTTCTGCCTGCCACGATTCCTCGGGCCCACTGCTCTGGGAAACGCCCCCACCCCTACAGACCATGCACACAACCTGGGCATCATCCTGGACTGCTCTCTTTCCATGACCAGCCAAGTCAACACCATTGCTTCGTCATGCTTTCACACTCTCGACTCCTGTGGAAGATTTTTAAGAGGATCTCCTCTGACATGAAAAAAAGACAGTCACGCATGCACTCGTCACCAGCAAACTGTACTACGGCAACATACTCTATGCCGACATCACCAAGAAACTACAATCAAGACTACAAAGAGTCTAGAATACAGCAGCCAGACTAGTCCTGGACATCCCCGGACACAGCCGCATCTTCTCCCACCTCAGAGACCTATACTGGCTCCCAGTCAACAAGCGCATCACATACAAACTCCTGATCCACACCTACAAGGCATTGCACAACATAGGACTGGAATACCTCAACCACTGCTTCACCTTCTATGTACCCAACAGACATCTCTGCTCCTCCCAGCTTGCCCTTGCAGCCATCCCCAAGATCCGGAAAAGCACAGCAGGATGAAGATCCTTCTTCTACTTGGCAGCCCGGACATGGAACACGCTACCTCAAGCTCAGGCATATCTCATCACTGAAGCAGTTTAGGACGGACCTCAAGACCTGGCTCTTTGACTGAGCTGCACGCCCACAATAGTGCCTTTAGACCCTATGGGTGATTAGCCGCTCTTTACAAATCTTTGATTGAATGATTCTCATATTGCAAATATGCGTTTGCAGATCATTAGCATAATCCTCTCTCCATAGCGAAGCAAATACGTGTATTGCCCAGAAGGCGAAATAGAAGGGAGAGGGATGGTGGGAAAGTGCATCTGCAAGAATTTACAAAATAAAACATCATAAATATGTTTATTGACACGCCTAGATACCCAGGCTATGTGAACAGAGGCATAAAGTCTAATTGGAAGCCTTTCAGGGTCTTGATGGAGCCTTACACGTTTCTTTTGATAACGCCAAGAAAATCTTGCCACGGGTGTGACTAATGCACATTATATATCACACCTTTAAAATATTCTAAACTTTTTCCTCAATCTAACAGATTATTGCATCCGAGGTGCTACTACACGTGAGAGATACTTTATGAAAATGAGGTGTTGTAATGTTTTGCACGTTCCATTCAGAGAACGGGTTCATAGCGCGCGAGGCTGCATTACCTCCCGTCCCTCCCTCGCCTTCCTTTTAAACCAATGAGGCCTCCCGCCTCCCCCCTAGACCCTCCCTTCCCCTTTTAAAAACCCCCCCCACCCTTACCTCCTCCTGTTTTTTTCGTCTAGCCCACGCTAGACATTTTTTCTTTCCCTAACCTGAACGGCGGGGCCTGGAGGTCTTCGTTGACGGTGCTCCTCGGGGTGCGGAGCTCCACGAGGAGTACACCAGCTGATCGCGTTGGAATGCGAGCAGCCGGGCTGCTCAGGACTACGCAGATTGAGGGCCGGCCGACGGGGTCGACCGGCCCTTTGTAGCTGGGGCTTGTATTTCCGGGTTACCACGCTGCTGAGCTGCGAGGAGCTGCTGGATGAGGACTTTTGAGCTGAGATGCCGGGAATCGACTGGTAGGACGGGCGTTCTGCCCGCAGTTTTTTTGTTTTTTGTTTGGCCAGGAATATTTGACCTTTTTGGGGATTGGTTTATTTTTAGGGGGCAGGTCCTAGTCACTATATATGGGGAGTGCTTTGGGATGTAAGACAGTGTTTATTGGATAGTCATGCCGAAGGTTCAGGCTAAGAGGCGTAGGATTGTCTCATCTTCCTCTTCTGAGGAGGAGGGTGCTGCTGGAGTTTCCACTCCTGGGGACTCACAGTTACAGGATAGGGGCACTCCCCTCATGTCCAGGGAGGAGGTACAGGAGATGATTGAAGTAGCTGTTACAAGGGCTCTTCAAGCAGGGGTGACCAGGACTGGTCACTCTAAGATTTCTCATTCAACGGCTGCTACAAGGAAGTCCTCGTCAGACAGTGAGGGTGATGAGGCCCCTTCTACGTCTTCTGGGGGTAAATATGTATCCAGAGAGGAAATGTGGGAGGTGATGGCACATGTTCGGGACAATTTGGGTTTCCCAGTGTTTCATCCTTCCAGCTCGGATTCTCACTTATTTCCTCAATATCAGACCCCTTCCAAGTTTGCCATGCCTTTTCAGGGACCTGTGAAGGAGATGGTGTTTCGTGAATGGAAAGATGTGGATAAAGCTCAGGTTCCACGATTCCTGCAGAAACTGTATTTACTTGAGGGTGAGGAGGTATTACCTCCTTCGGTCCGCCTGGATTCAATTCTAGCTACCCTGATTGGCAAAACGGCAGTAAATCCGGAGGATTGTGTGCCTACAGATGCCACGGATCGTAAGGTGGATTCAGGTCTTAAGAGGGCATTTGCAGGGGAGAATTTGGCGCTAAGGGCAGGTATTTATTCTGCTTATGCGGCCCAGTCATTGGTGCAGGACTTTGATAAGCTGGCGGTGGCTGTTCAGGAATGTGCCGAATGTTCAGAGCTCCTGGCTGTTATGGAGCAACAGGCCAGATTGTTGGCGGATGTTTCTTCGGATGTGGTCCGTACTTCGGCGCTGGCATCGGGGGCTTTGATTGGGGCTCGTAGGTCCCTCTGGTTACGTTCCTGGAAGGCTGACCCAGGGGAGAAGGCGGCCTTGCTGAGACTGCAGTTTGAAGGTCGTAACTTGTTTGGAGAGCAGTTGCCATCCATGCTTTCCAAGGCGTTTAAGGAACGGAAACATGCCTTGCCTTATAAAGGAGGTTCTACTTCTAGTAAAGGATGAAAGAAGCATTCCCGATCTTCTCCGAATAGGGAGACCAAATCCTTTTCATTTAGGAAACGGCGTTTTCAGCCGCGTTTTTCCCCTAAGAAGGCTGCTCCTGCGAACCGGGGTGGTTTCAAGAAGGGGTCCTGACAATCATTGTGGGCCTGGCATAGGGCCGGTTGGGGGAAGGTTGATTCACTTTCTTTCAGCTTGGGAGGAAAGTATCAATGATCATTGGGTGCTAGACATTGTGGCCAATGGTTATGTCATCGATTTTGTGAGAGTTCCTCCAGATTCAGGGGTGCGTCCCACCCCTCTGCCTTCAGGGGGGTCAAGGAGAAGGGCATTATTGGACGGAGTAAGGGACTTGTTGGTCAAGGGGGCCATTTCCCGAGTTCCACTGGAAGAAAGGGGTCAGGGAACTTATTCGGTCCTGTTTCTGGTGCAGAAAGTTTCAGGGGGTTTTCGACCAGTGCTCAATCTGAAGGAGGTGAATACTTGGATCAGGACGGTGCATTTCCGCATGCTGTCTATTCAGACTATCTTTCCATTGGTCAGGCAAGGGGACTTTCTTGTGTCGCTGGACCTGCAGGATGCTTACCTGCACGTGCCTGTGGCAAGATCTTCTCAGAGGTTCCTGAGGTTTGCCGTGGATCAAGAACACTACCAGTTTTGCGTTCTTCCTTTCGGTCTGAAATCTTCTCCTCGAATTTTCACAAAGGTGCTGGCCCCCCTGATGGCCTTGCTACATTCAGAAGGGGTGTTTATTCATCCATATCTGGATGACATTTTAATTCATGCCCAGTCACGTGTCCTGTTGCAGAGCCAGGTGGACCAAGTTCTGGGGGTCCTGCAAAACCACTGGTTTTTAATCAATTGGGAGAAATCAGATTTAGTTCCATCCCAGGATCTGTTTTTTCTGGGGGCTCGGTTTCAGACTCTTCTCGGCTTGGTGTCAGTATCAGAGAAGAGGTTGGGTGTTCTCCAGGCCTTGGTCAAGAAGGTGGTATCACTGACTGCGCCACGAGCTCTTCTTTGGTTGCGGCTGCAGGGTCATTTGGCATCTGTGATATTTCTGGTTCCTTGGGCGCGTTTCCATCTCCAGTGCTTGATGACGTGGTTCTTGAAAAGGTGGACTCCGGGGTCCGGGTCTCTGAGCGACAGGGTTCCGGGGTCCAGATTGATTCGCAGGGAGCTGCAATGGTGGTTGGATGCAGCTCATCTTCGGGTAGGGGTTTCTTTGTCTCCTCTGAGGCCCGTGGTGGTGACTACGGATGCCAGCCTCTCCGGTTGGGGGGCGTGGATAGGGTCGGCTCAGGTTCAGGGGTTTTGGTCCCCTCGGGAGGCGAGTCGGTCATCGAACTGGCGCGAATTAAGAGCGGTCTTTCTGGCTCTGGTCCATTTCCAGGGGTCCCTGAGGGGGAAGGCGGTTCTTATTCGGACGGACAACTTAGTGGCCAAAGCTTATGTCAACCGGCAAGGAGGGACCAGGTCAAGGGCGCTGTTCAGTCTGGCCAGGGAGATTTTTGTGTGGGCTCAGGAGTGGGTTCCTTATCTCAGGGCCACGTACATTCGGGGGGTGGTCAATGTTCGGGCGGATCTTCTAAGCAGGGTGATTCCTTCGTCTCAACTTTTCTCCCTCCGGAAGTCTCTGTTTCTGCATCTGGTGCGGCTTTGGGGGCTTCCAGTGTTGGATGTGTTTGCGTCCGCGGAAAATGCAAAGTTGGATCGCTTCTGCTCCCGGTTTCGGTGTCCCCAGGCCTGGGAGGTGGACGGGATGTCATGCCCTTGGCCGAGGGGTCTGTTGTATGCATTCCCTCCGTTTCAACTTCTCAGGGCTTTTCTGTTGAGGGTGAGGGATCTGGGCTCCGGGGTTATCCTGATTGCACCTCTTTGGCCACGGGCGAATTGGTTCCCGTTGTTGAGGCTGATGGCAGAAGGGAGGATGTGGCCTCTGCCTCTTTGTCCATCCCCCCTGGAGTTTCCCTGCCTATCAGTGGTGTCGTTGAGGAGGTTGCACTTGACGGCCTGGAAGTTGAACGAAGGGGCTTAACGGGTCTGGGGGTACCAGTAGCGTTGAGTTCTACATTATTGGCTTCCAGGTGGCGTTCCACTTTACTTTCCTATGGTAGACAGTGGCGGGTTTTTTCTTCTTGGTGTTTGAATCATGAAGTAGATCCTACATGCGCGTCTATCTTTGAAGTAATGCAGTTCCTGCAGGACGGCGCACATTTGGGTTTGTCGGTAGCATCTCTGAGGGTACAATGGGCGGCGATTCAGGCATTCAGAGGTCCGTGGCGTAATCTTCAGGATGAAGGGCACCTGATGCCTAGATTTTTTCAGGGTCTGGTTAATTTGTTTCCTCGCCCAGTACGTTCCTTTCCTTCCTGGGATCTTTCTTTGGTTTTGGATGTTTTGACAGAGGCCCCATTTGAGCCATTGGGGGACTGTGATTTACGCCATCTGTCTTTGAAGACGTTCTTTTTGGTAGCCATTACTTCGGCTCGTCGGTTAGGGGAGTTGGGGGCATTGGCCTGTTCCTTTCCTTTTTGTAAGGTTTTTCCAGATCTGGGTAGATCTGGTTCCGGTTCCTTCCTTTATTCCGAAGGTCAATTCTTCATTCCATTCCCGTCAGGAGGTTATCCTGCCTTCATTTTGTCCGGATCCCTCCTCAAGGGAAGAGGTCCGTTTGCATTCATTGGATGTACGCAGGGCTTTATTGGAGTACCTGCGGGTGGTGGCTTCTTTTCGTAAGGGGGATTAGCTTTTTGTGAATTTCGGTCCGGCACGTAAAGGTGAGAAACCTTCCACGGCTTCCTTGAGTCGTTGGGTGAGATCTTTGATTCTGTTGGCCTATTCCTTGAAAGGGGTAGTTCCTCCTCAAGGGATTCAGGGTCGGTCTACCAGAGGTATGGCGGCTACAGTGGCGGAACTACAGGGGACCTCCGTGGTGGATATTTGCAGGGCCGCCACTTGGGCTTCTCCTTTGACGTTTGTGCGTCATTATAGGCTATCGGACTTGGGTAGTTTGGAGTCGGTATTAGGTCACCGGGTCCTATCCTCTATGAGGTAATAGGGGTAGGGTGTTTTGGTGTCCTTGGGGCAGGATATGAATAAAGGTTCTTGCAACTCAGTGTCCGTCTCCTGTGTTTTTCTTGCTATGTCTCATTGGTTTAAAAGGAAGGCGAGGGAGGGACGGGAGGTAATGCGTCCATTTTCTTACGATAATGGCATTACTCCTAGTCCTACTCCCTCGCCTTCCTTTTCCGTTCCCTCCCACCCTCCCGGTACGGACTGTCCGAGTTGCTGCTTGGGCTTGGGTTTTGTACAGGAGGAGGTAAGGGTGGGGGGGGGGTTTAAAAGGGGAAGGGAGGGTCTAGGGGGGAGGCGGGAGGCCTCATTGGTTTAAAAGGAAGGCGAGGGAGTAGGACTAGGAGTAATGCCATTATCGTAAGAAAATGGACGCATTAATACATCACCCGTCCTGCCATCGTCAGTGTCTCGCGAGCCTCAGGACCTCTCGTCACCTGCGGCGCCTGTGTTGCTCCCGCGCCCCCCTTATCTCCTTCTCCCGTTACTCCTTGTCGTCCTGTTTCTGAAGCCCTTGTGTCTGCACTATTAGGATAGAATCAGAGGAAGTCGGTTGGAATTCGAGTTCGTAGAAAAAAATGACGTTTGTCCAGACGTAGCCTATGTATTTTCTTTAATCTTTTTGCGGGTTTCATCTGTTAATAACAGCGGATACCGAGTTACCGCTGCGCATTCAATTATTAGACCCTTCGAAAGCTTCTATGGGGGTCAGCGTAGCCTTCTTGCCTCCATAAGGCTGAGCTTCCCACCGTTTATTTTATTTTTGCGTTAAAATACCATGTTCCTTAATGACGTAATCAAAAATGAAATCTACAGACGGAATCGTACATCCATTTGTCATAGCATGGATTTCTGCGCACACTTGACTCGCTAACTGGATTTAAACCTAGATGTACTCCAACTGAGCGAGACACACAAATGGTACGTTGGAAATTAACTGGAATAAATGTGAGAGAAGTCATTGCTTGATGCTCCCGGCCTAACAGGTCACAGATGGCAGCACCGAGACTTCCCACGTTCGTGATCTGAAGATTCTTCAATTT
Source organism: Pleurodeles waltl (assembly GCF_031143425.1). Lineage (NCBI taxonomy): Eukaryota > Metazoa > Chordata > Amphibia > Caudata > Salamandridae > Pleurodeles > Pleurodeles waltl. Next base: position 750,484,846 of record NC_090443.1, on the reverse strand, counting down.
TGGTAATACAAAGGCAGATACTTAAGCAGCTCAGTCTTGTGAAGAATTTTTTTTCCCAAAAGATCACCACTTGTTGTGTACCAGGCCACTTTGTATATTTTTGAATAATAAGTAGGCCTGAATACAGAGCCACATTAGCACCCTGCACTGCGAAGCTGTTAACTTGATAACCTACTTCTAGTTTTGCAGTCACACTTTTAATAATCGCCTGGAAAGGTTTAGCTAAAATGAAGCTGCTACACAAATAGCAGCTCATTTAGAACGTGAATTTAAAGTAGATGCTGTGGAGTGCTTATTATTATTTTTTTTAAATGGAAACATTATTACCGCTCACGTCGTTTGAATTTTACTTTACAAGTTGCTATGCCCATTAATTCCAACCTGTAATTGTGTGTGTGCGCGTTTGTGTGTTTGCGTTACACACACACTTATATACACCTAACATTGGTGCCAGTACCCACTTCGCTGAAATTCATAAAGCAAACACGAGCACTTATGAAGGGTAAGTTGGTGCATATCATATAATTATTTATGTATTTGTTTTCGTTGTTTTATTTAACACCATTGTTACATATTTATGCACTTCGATGTGCTTCAAGAGTCTGAAAGAGGCGCAGAGAGATGAAGAAAAAAGGCAGAGAGGTATAAATAAAGATAGGAAGCACAGGAGAAAGTGTAATGGCAGACTTCAATACACAAACAAGGACAAGGATAGAGACACTTCATAGCCCCGGGAGTACCTAGGCTGAGTGGATTGAGAGAGCTAGAAGTGAAAAGATGGGAACTGGAGGTGAAAATGTGGAGAGTGGTGGAAGGAAAGAACGTGTAAGAAGAGAGTAAAATTGGGATAACGTATCATTGGACACGTGTGGGTTTCAAAACATAACTAGGTAGACTGAGAAAACTGAAAGACCACTGACTTGGAGCAATGATGGATATAATGTAGGAACATATAGAATATATCTTATCTCAGTGTCTGCTGTATCACACTACAGACACTAGGACACGAAAGTACAGATTCTTCCAGTCTGGACACCAAACATCACTTCCTGTTAATTGCATGGCCAGGAAGTGGGGAAAAATGGACAATGGGAGTAAGGGTAGTGTAAGGGCAGTATGGTGTGAGGCGATCTGTCCCAGAAATGGAGCACAGATAATGTCAAGCAGTATGTAAGTTGTTGTTGTCCGTGTCTGCTTACAAATATTGCTTTTGGGCTGGACCCAGGGGTTCTGTACTATAAGCTATCCTTCACAAGGCACTGCTTTCAAGTAAGGAACAATGGTCGAGGATACGGGGTCCTTTTCCTTCTGCCACTCTTTTTCATGTCTGCTACTAGAGAATACAAGCTCAGGCATCTGGTTACATGGCATACAGTTAAGGCCATCTTCTCTGTTTGGCCCTGCTAGAGCAAGAGCCTTGAGTCAGACGCAATCCGCTTTTTACAGCTCCCCCCCCTTTAACTCCTCCCCCTGATCCTATAATTGCTTATTAATACAAACATTCATTTGAAGGGTTCCCTGACTCACATCAACCACTGCATCTGTATGTATCCCGTAAACCTTTTCCTGGGGTTTCTGTGGGTTGTATCAACACTATTGCTGAATGGTATAGCATAGACCCTCTACAAAATGCCCACACATTTCTTGAATTTTACAGTCACCACTCCATAAACCCTCCATACACATTTGATAATGTTTATACTCTCCCTTCTCTGCTTCTGAGGGACTTCATGAACAGTGTGTGTGAGAAAAGACCTCTTTTGTCATGGTTAGAACCCCACTTTTTGCCTGGTATCTGATGTAGCCTCAAAGTTGTTAGCGCCGAGGGCCCATGCTACCAGGTTTCCTAGACCAGATCTCTCTCACTAAAGCTGTTGTGATGCATTTGCACAATTGGTAACACCTTTAAGTGCCACTATAAGTCCCTAGTAAATGGCACGTAGGTACCCAGGGCACCTGAGGGCAGCATCACAGATTGTGCCACTCTCTAGGGTCATGCATCCAGAAGCACCCAGCACTGCCATTGTAGGCTGAGTGTTCTGATGCAGTCCTAAAAGACAAACTTGAAATGACATACAGCCTGTGTGCCCTGCCCACTATACACTGCAAGCACTATAGGTAAGTCACCGCTCTGGCAGGCCTTCCAGCCCTAAGCCAGGGTGCGTTATATGGTATGTGTGGACATAGATGCGTGAGCAATATGCCCCTACTGTGTCCTTGCCAAGCCTGGGACATAGTAAGTGACCAGGGCAGCCTTTTTAATGCATGTGCTGAGCACTGGTCAGAGCGAGTTTCACAGATACATAATGGTTACCCGGAATCCTGGGTTGTTTGGTATCAAACAACTCAGAATGATAAATCCAAACTGGTACCAGTATTGGATTTATTACAAAATGTACCCAGGAGTCACCTTAGAGGTGCCACCTGCAAAAGCTAACTTCCCTGACATGAATACTCCTGTCACCACCAGGTAAAATTCTGAGTCCCTGGGGTGAGAGATCCTGCTGTCTGGGACTCTGAACAAAGCTCTTCCTGGGTGGAGGTGCCAACACCCACTCCCTCAGGATTGTGCACTGCCCTTGAAACTCAATCCCCAGGCCTGCTGCTAGCTGTCAATGGCCAACCTGTTTGTAAACCCCCCTTTTGGCGAGAGCAACAACTGGAAATCAGACAAAGAAAAGGAGGAGTAGTCAAACCTGGCTTGCACCACCCCTGTGGTGTTGCATGTAAGGTGACCTCTCAATTTCATTTTCCTCCATCTTGCATGGAAGGAAAATAGCTAATCAGGTGTAGGGAACTGACTTCTGCCCACACAAAGTGGTCACTTAGTGGGTGTAGCCACCCTAAGGTAGATGACCCATTGGTCACTACTAGGTACCCCCTAAAACCCCTACTAAATACAGTATTTAGTGAGTATCCCTAGATCAAGACCAAGAAATCAGATTCCAAGAACAAAAGAAGACCAGCAGCAAAAAGATGCAAGGCTCAAGAACTGAAGTCTTTCTGCACCATGAAAATGTGCCAAACCTTGACTGCTGCACCCAGGGCTCAACAATAGCCGCTAAGGGGTTGCTTTGACATTGGATGGACTCTACAAACCCCCAGGGGACCTCCACTCTTCACAAATCACCAAGGATCTCCCTCCAGGCATCATCCACATCATCAAGTAACCAAAGACCCAGTGAAGGCCACTTCACTGACTAGCTTCTGACCAAGGAACCAGACATCACAGCTGGACCAAACTTCGCCCATCAGACCATGAGGACAAACTCTGCAGTGTGCCAAGTTTGGTGGCACTGTGCCCTCCAGTGGCCAGACCATGCAATAGCCCTGGGCACTGGTCACCTCACGTCAGACACCCAGAAAGACAGACCATTTCGGCCTGAAATAGGACCAGTAGGAAGTCCCAGTTGAGGGACTTCAGGAACTACCTGGACCTCGCACAAGAGTTCCCCTGCTGGCCTGCAAGCAACCCTCAAAGTTACCTACCTCCTGCTTCCAAGGACACCTTTGCGCACAGCTCCTGGCTCACCGATTTGCTCTGCGCCCAGCCACCCTATGCCTTGCATCAAAGATCCAGCTGTGCCGTAAGGGTCTGCTACCCCTTGCGACCTTGACAGTCCAAGGGGACCCACGGGACTTACACTTAAGTCCATCTGTGTAGCGCTTTTTAAGTGGTCCCCTGCAGTGGCCTGACACCAGTTCCAAGGACTTTCTGCAGCTGCTCCTGCCAGAACCTGGAGTCACCTGAATTTCTCCACTTGTCCATAGTGCCCACGATCGACCTCAACATACCTGCAAAAGGAGACATTGATAAACACACTTTCTGATTCTATATGCATTTTCAAAGTATTTTTTCCATTGATTCCTGTGGTGCATAATTAAGCACAAAAATACTATTTTTACTAAAACTTAAAAAATCCATAACTTAAAAAGCACTTACTGGATTTTAATGATCTTGGTCTTAAACTTTATATAAAAATCTGAAGTAGTTTTGTAAATTGGTCTCAAGTTATTCTTTTGAGTATGTGGTCTCATTTATTGATACTGTGACTACAACAAATGCTTTGCACTTCTCCAAGATTAGTCTAACTGCTAGGCAAATCTACCATAAAAATTAGAGCATTAGGTGGTATAGTTTTTTACCTCTGTAAACCAATGAATGGTTGCCTGGACCTCCTGCACACTGTGCCTAGTTTTGCACACTACATGGAGGACCAGTCTCCTACTGGGTGACTGTTGTGTATGAGCTGGGCATAAGGCCACAGGTTCCTGACTTTCCTCATTTGTTTTTCTCATTTGGTTAGTTACTTTGTTTATGCACCTGCATGCCCAGATTTCACATTTTAGCACCAAATGCCTGTAACCAGCACATGCCTGGAGATTGCCACTCTACCTTTACTCAGTAGCTTCTGATGAGCATTCACTATGGCTGAAATAGGGGCAGTCAGTGAAAACTCACAACAGATGCCTTTCCTTAATATAATAGAAGATGTTGCCCAGTGCTAAATGAGAGAGTCCTATGATGAAGCACGCTGCCCCATGTGATTGAGGGTTCGTCTTCCTCTGTTAAATGTTGGTCGTATTCCAAGACAGAGTTACAATAGACTAAGCCATACAGGGATGCTACTATTGCATGTATGTTTAAATCATGTGGAGTAATGTGTTCCACTTGCCTGCCATTTAGAAGAGGATAACTAGATATGGGCAACTTCAAAATATTTTCAGACAATAGGTATGAATGGCGGAATGTAGGCATTGAAACCCTATCGCAGGATAAGGCTCCAAATTCTGTCGTGAAATATGTTTGTCCTCTGTTCCTTTGTGTGTTACTTCTTAAAGAAAGAGCGGCATCCTCTATGGAATATCATAGCTGGATTTCACTATCTTGTGTCAACAAATATGAACTTTCAAAGCTGCTTTAAGACGTCTACTGTAGCAGTGCTCGTCATGCTATGTTTTTTGCTTTCTGCATCAGCTCTGTCCCAACCACCAAATAAACATCTCTGATTTCGGGTGTATCCACAAGACCTACGGTAACAGAAAACACTCCTGGTCCTACTTATAGCAAATTGGAGATCACACGTCTAAAATTTTTACCAGGCTTGAACTTGTCAAAGCAACTTGTTTATCAGCGGAGGATATCCCATTAAGAGAGCATATGTTAGTGTGAGGTATGTGATTGCTAAGCTCGGCTGTGAAAGGCGTTCAATCTTTTCAGAAAGATCCTTCCAGGCAAACTTTAGTATTTGATTTCGCTCTTTATCTGATGCCCTGTCATAAAAAAGACGTTGATAATGTTTGGATGTTAAAACCAATGACAATTTTTGGGGAAAGATGCAAAAAGATTTATTTAGTGCTCATCAAGAAAGCGCAAGTGCATTTTGTTACAACATAAAGATATAAAACAGACAAACACCAGCAAGGCACACAAGAAGGATTTAAAGAAGGAGCCAAATTACGTGGCCTTCTGGGTACATTTTTTTGCACATGATCAATACTGATTGTGAGAGGTTTGGTATTTATGAGTGCGCAATTTGTACCTCATTTTGATTTATGCATAGTGTGAAAATGTATGGCTGATATTGCATTGTTAGTGCATGCTATTCTCGATTCTCTGGTCTGCAAACAGCAGACTTGCTCTATTTGTCCACAGATTTTGTGGAAGGTTTTACTTGGTTCAAATCATTCCCAGAAAAAATATCTTGGCCCATATTATGGTTAGGGTATGATACCGTGGCCTTGGTCGCGGTACACTTATAACACGGTGCGCCAGGTTTAGACCAGGTGTGCCCATTCACAATGAATAGGCTGCACTAGCATAACCGTGAAATCACACCAACCCTGGGGGCCACACATTAGTGAAAGGTAGACTGGCTTATTGAATACACTTGCCCACATTTCATTTTGCAGTCAGGAACCCGTCCTGCAATTCAAAGAGAGGCGGAGATTTCCTACAGGCTGGACCAGTGAGTGACGGCACCTGCATACATGGAGATGTTTGGGGATACATAGGTCCACTTTTACCCTTTCAAAGGTGAGCCCTCATGGAGTGCAATGACTGTGCACCTCCTCTGTGTGGTGTGCAGTCAGTGCACCTCTTGATGGCCTCTTTGCCTCTGCACCCTTGTCTGTAATACAGCATTGGCGAAGAGACAAAGGAAACAGCCCTGTGCTGTTCCGCTGTCACACACATAGCAGCAGCACAATCTCTATTATAGAAGGGGTTGCACAAGTGTCTGCAGTCCATTCTGTAGTACCAAAGTGCTTTGTTGCACGCCATAGGGCACTTATGATAATACGGCCCCAGGTGTGCATAATTTTCACCTGGGTTTTAAAGATGTTTTTGGTGAACAGGATCTTCAGGCTGTATTAATGTGGACCAAAGTGTTTACTCAATACTAAGTTCCAAGGTGAATCAAGAATACCTTTTCAGACAGTGATTACAGTCTCCAAGCAGTGGTTCCAGAGTAATAGCGTACAGGACTATTCACTCATGTGAGCCATAAGAAACACAAAAGTTATTAGCTTATGGTTTTTCTCATACAATGATTTCTGCAGGATCTGTATTTATTCAAATGTGAATTTGATAAAAAGCCATCATACTTCAATCCCTGCTCTTGAAAAGAAAAAAACATGACAGCCCAAGTATTCAGATATATGGAACCATTGCGCATACTAACAAGATGTGAAATCCTTATTACTTGAAATTGGAATCCCCATATTTATTTCAAAGAATATTTTAGATTACCGAGGTGTTGCCTATGGCCCAATAAAGCATTTTTCATCCTCGGGACAAGCACCATGAACGCTGAAAGCATACTTTTCGATGAGTAGAATGCATAATTTGGGGGGGAAAGAAAATAAATTACTTTTTGCTTACACTTGTCATCTGTATTGGCGCTGATATGTTGTTTCTCTGATTTAAATCATTCTTACTGGGTATAGAAGCAATTTATTTTTATCGGACTATCCGATTTGAATTTTATGTAAATAATAAATAACACAAATGTTTTGTTATGAAAGACTTCAAATTACGATTGTTATTTTTGTTTAGTAGTACAAATCCCAATGCAACAATAGCGCATGTATTGCAATTAAGTAATTAATGCATTATTTGCTGCTTATTCTCTGCAACTCCGTAATAAATTATAGACTGTTCTGGATCAAGCAGTCCATTCTCAATTTGGCATTCCAGCTTTTCTCGACAGTGAAAAATAGAAAACTTTTATTAGTTTAGATTTTTTTATTGAAATATCTAATATACCAGAGGCAGAATCAGACAAGTAGTACAGTGAACACACATACATTGCATAGTCCTTAAAATATATTCAAAATGCACTCTATTTTATGATTGATGATACATATTTGTTGCACTGTTGTATACTTCCTGATTTCCTTTTTGCAAGTTTTGAATGTCAATAATTTGAGTCTGCAATCCGAATGTGAATAAGCTAAAATCCCTTGATGAATTCCTTTGTAGAAAACATTAGGACAGTGATGCCGAGTTTTAATTTTCTTAAATGTCAAAGGAAATAGGCATGTAGGAAAAAATGACTTCTTGACATGTGCCATAATCACAGATATCACCAAAGCCAATCTGAAGGGTAAAGTTTAAATGTTGGTAGCTAGCTGGAAAATGACTTAGACGTAAGACGCGTAAAATCATATATGTGCCCATATATGTGCGACTTGAGGAAAAGTTGAAAAAGACCAACGCTATACGTGAAGATTCCTTTATAAACTTTTTCATATTACACCAAGCCTGAAGCTGAAATTGTTCAATCAAACAAATTAATCTGAACCAGTCAGTGCCAGGCAAATTCCAACATCTAGGAACATAAAGGAAGGTTTTGCAGAAAATAGATGAAGAAATGTTTTTTACTTTCCAGAGATGCCTAGCTGCCCTTGCAAAGACCCCCCTCTATTTTGGAAATCATTAAGGTGTGATTCAAGTGAGCGACGGTCCCCTCTCTCTTTTCAGGGAGGGCAAATACCCTCTGTAAGAACTTGGATTAATATGTCTGATGAGGCACTGCTCATCTCAGGGAATAGTCCCAACTCATGTCAGGGTGAACGCATATTTCAATAAATTAACCTAAGGGCAACTCCTTGTTAGCTATGTCACAGAGCAGGCAGGCTTAACTTAGTGCAATGTGTTTATGTAGTACCAAAATGGAAATGAAGTGAAAACGCCAAGGAATAAAACTCCCCAACAAAATTTAAATAATAGAGTAACATTTAATATATAAAATTAAAACCAAAGTGACAAGTATCAAATAAGAGGACTTTGTAATATAAATTGTTAAAAATTTAATAAAAATAGTGGCACAGATTCCAAAGTGCCAATTGTAGTTAATGGGAGCATTAGCCCGAGACAGATTATGATGGAGTCCTGGTCAGATACGCTAACCAGGTTTGATCTGGTTAGAGTTTTTACCCTGGGACGTAATCTTTTTTCTGCAAGTCAAAATTCTTCAGAAGGGCAAAGCAGCCAGCTGTATTCAAGAAAGCCCTGATGAAGTCAAATAGGTATTGGATGAGATCTGTTGGTTTTGGTGGGAATAGCTCAGAGTGGGAGAAATTCAAACTTGATGCCCAGTGAAGCTCTCTTGCCAGTGTATTCTCTTCCATCAATTTCCCGGTCCAGATGTTTTACCTTGGGATTTAGTCTCTCTTTTGGAGCTTGGAATATTCCTGCATGGCAAGGCAGGGCAAACCAGCAGGCTGTATCAGACGATAGGTTCCACAGGACAAGATAACCTCTCGCCAAGGGTCTGCTGAATTTAATTTACTGCTTTGGAGAAGTTCTGATTGAAAGAAACCTGTTTTCTTAGCCCGGCAAAGGACTGGAAGTCCAAAAATATTCCAAGTTCCTGATTTTCAGAGGTGGGAAGAGAAGGCCAGGTAGACATAATCAAGAGTCCCAGAACCTTACGAACAGCACTTGGGGACCAAACCTCACTCGAGAAAAGGCCACCAACAGGGTCCAGATCTCGTCCGGTTCAAACTGGCCACCTGCGCATTTCAGGGAAAAGTCCTCTTGCAGCTTATTTTGGCCATGTATATACACAAAAGATCAACCAACTGACCCTTGGAGTCCACCTCTTTGCCCTGGGTACACAGGGGATGCAGATCAAGTCCTTCTGGGGTCTTCTCAGGCCACAGACAGGAAGCCCAGTCTATTTCTGTTGTTTTGCAGATCCAGAAAGGTTTGAGTGCCTAGAGGTGCCATGTTTATGCATGCCTCATCTAGTGGATGGGGTGAATTCTGACCCCTTCCTAACCAATTGGGTTAAACACTTCTATGCTTTACCCTAGCCAGTTTTGAAGCAGTTTCTGTTTGTCCTGCTGCAAACAACCCCAAAGTGCCATTCACTCTCAAATTCCAAGATCGGGAAGCCATTCCCCCTTCTCCAGAGCGTGTGTGTCCACCCAGAGGTGTGGCCAGTCCCGTCTTTTGTGATCACTTCAAAGGAGCTCTGGGGCAGCATTCCTTCCACCTGAATTTGTACCTGCCTGGCTGGGAGGACAAAAGCTGTGCATTCTCAGAAGTCACCTACCGTTTGCTTGTGACAGGGGAGGTTCCGTTGAAGTAAATTAAGTTACTGGTTACACCACAACTGGTTTGCCTTCCAGAGGAACAAAACACCTCTCCACACTCATTACATTGTTTGTGCCCTGGGGACAGTTTTAATACCTAATCAGGGATAATCCAGGCTTAGAAACCACTGGAGATCTTATGCTAATGAGCCACCTGAAGTTTCAGGCAGGGAAAAGATACATTTCTAAAAGTTATGTTTCCTTAACCTTTATTAAAAATCTGACTTCACTATTGAGTTGGGCTTTTATTAAGTATTAAAAGGAGTTAGTTTATCATGTTTCTAGCTAGTTCCAACCCAGGGATAGCAGAATTATTATTTAATTTAGTTTCCAAGGGCGTCTCTATTGGCAAGCTAGAGCCACTGAACAGTAAAATATCCTTAGGGCCTGGTTAAGGTACTTTCGTGTTCTACATGTTCCCACCTTTACCATGCAGCCTACCTTGGGGCCTACAAGGAACATAGGTCTGGCATGCTAATATTTAAAAAGAAGGCCCTTTCCTATCAGAAAAGGATATTTTACAGGTCGCACTGCACGTTTTACACTGCAGCAGTCAGGCTACATAGGGTAGGCCTAAAGTCATGTTTGCCATCCTACTGTAGAGATGGCACAATAGGTGCTGCAATCCACTAGTGACATGTAATGTCCAGGCACCGGGTGAACTTCCTACACCACATATTAGGGACTTATTGGCAAGTAAATGTGCCAGCTTGAACAAGTCAATTATACTTAGCTTAAAGGAAGAGCACAGACACCATATTACTGGTTAGCAGGGTTAAAGTGCACATAATTATAAAGCCAGCAAACCACATAGAACAAACATCTGAGAGAACATCACTCACAAGATGGTCATAGTCCACCCCTCATTCAGTGCAGAAATGCTCTTGAGACTTGAAGGCTAGTTGAGGTAGTAGCAGACCCACTTTTAGTGCTCAGGACAGTAATACATTTTCTGACCTGCAATAATATTTACACTATGCCACATTTGCTGGCTGAACTGTATAAGCAATACCTGTTATAAGAGCTCTTTCTGCGCTGACCCTTTTTCTTGCCATTGTTAACATATTCCCTATGAGCTTCTTTTATTGAGTTTCTCTTTGTCCTGCTGGCCTAATTAATCTAGCCGGGAAACCCAAACACCATACCCCCACTGCCCACCTTCACCATAGACCTTTTGTTCCTAGGTCAGGAATTAAAATATCTCAAGAAAAATTTCATTTTTTTTCTAGTGATCCATTGCCGTAGACGAAGTCGGTTTCTGATTGGTGTCTTTAGGTATTTAGGGAAGGACCCTGTTCAATCTCCATATTGCCTTTTCTTATTACCTTTAAGATGCCCATATATGAACTGAAATGACAATATTTATGCTTCTAATTTGCCACAGAGCTGAACAAAATGTTTTAGGACTTCTGTAGGCATATACAGTTGAGGGCTTCTTAAGATCCACAGATCAGTTTTCTTCTGCTTAAGGACTACTACATTCAGGCAGAGGTATGGAACTATGTCTGCAGAACCATATGTACCATTTAAACAGTGCCTATCAGATTCTTCTGCCCTTATAGAATTGATGGTTATGAGCAGGGGCCCTATCCTGCATTTGTGTAACAGATTGGGCGCACTATTTATCATGATATCTTTGATAACACCAACGTGTCCATTTACTGTTTAATTGATATAAGTCAATTGTTTGCCCACAAGTGTCATTAGTGATGGCTATGTGATGTTATCTTTAGGTGCTAAGCAGCTAATTCCATGTTTAGTGGCACACATACATATTATAGCCTTAGAACCCGCCGTAGGCGAGGGTCTTTAACAAGGCAGAGGGGCTTTAATAGCCGGTAGAGCCCGCTACAGCGGGTTCTAAGGCTATTAGAACATTCTGCCACTCAGGGCAGAATGTTCTATTAAAAAAAACAAATTCCTCACGGAGCCCGAGGGGATTAAAATCCCCTCAGGCTCCATGAGGCTTTGTTCACAGCTGTTGCTGTGAACAAAGCGAACATTGGAATGTTGGCGCTGCTGGGTTTTACCTGCCAGTAAAAGCCCGCAGCACTCCATTGTTTTCAATGGAGCTGTCAACGTTCCAATGTTCTTATAAACAGTATTACATTGAGTAAATATATTACAAAAGATTCCTAATGCTTATAGTTACTTACAATCAGACCTTCGAACTTTGGAATGTTAAGAGCTCCGCAGGCAATGAAGAGGCTCAAGGTCAATACTTTAGCATTAATGTCTTCTCCTGAGGGATATAAATGTTGATAAAGGCCCTAAACATGGGTTATTGGGTAGAAATCCAAATAGACTTCGATGTTGAATAATGCAAATGAATTGGGGATCATAGTAAAACCATTCACTGCCCATGTTGGTCAGGGGGAAGAGGTGAAAATTTCCTAAAATATTCAAAATGAGACCAGGAAAAATAAGTAAATATATTGTGTTGCCCTGGATAGTGGGTTAATTCTAATAATAACTTTCTGGGAGAATCTTGAAGGACATGCCCGGGCTCAATGAATAAGTGTGATGAGGAATGCATGTAGGCATTTTCTACAAAAGGTGTACATATCGTTGGGTCCTGCATACTACCATCCATAACCATGTTGAGTTATAAATGTTCGAGTTGTCTCTATAAAGTGTATCACAGTGGGTGTACAGGCCTTATGACCCTGTGCATAATGAGTCAGCTGTGGAATTATAGGCCAATTCTTAGGGGGTCTAATGGTGCCCCATAATGTGCAGGCTGATTATTTCTGTTTGTGTGTCTCGGTTGGTGATTATTATGGTGGTGAACGGGTGGTTTATATTGCATTCCAGCCTACTGTACTTGCTGTTTGGATAACCCGTGGCCTGGCTTTTCGGTGGAATACCCTAATATTTTCATTAGATATTAATTTGTGTATTTAGCTCAGGCTGGACATACTAATCCTTCTTGGAGCATTGAACTATATTCTATATTTCCCTGTCTCTTGGGTCCCATGCCTCCCTGTACACATGTTACCTCTGTAATTCTCTGTGTCCTGGTTCTTATTTCCACATTTTGTTTTTCTCTCTTTGCGCTGATTTGGTTTCATTGTTTGGAGGATGCAATGCTTGCAATTTATGAAAAATGTTGCTATAATACTTGCCTTACTGTTACTCCTGTTTGATGGGCTGAGTTGAAGGTGTAGAGTGAACAGTCAGTCAGTCCTGTAAGAGGAAAGAAAGTTAAGCATGTGAGGCAAAAGAGAATTACCTGGCTAAAGGTGATTACTGTAACAGGCAGGGGAGGAAAATGGTAGGTAATAATGATTATTTGAGGGTAATAATTGTTAAGTTAGTGATGTTCGTCAAACTTCCACTGACATTCTGGTGTAGGCAGTTTTGTAGCTGGAATGAAACCTCATAGATATTATACCTCTATCCACAACCTCTGCTGCTCTGACCATCAAATAGGTCCCCTCCTACCTATGCCATCCTGGTCACCTAGGATGTTGTTGGTGGAAAGCATGGTATTTAAGCTATTTTTTCCTACTATAATATTAGAGAGAATTAAGTGAATTGTAGACAATGTGCATTGGACTAGAAGAACAGAAACTAGAGGTGGGGTTAGATGTGGGAAGGATGGAGATTTGCTGTAGGAAGGACTAGCATCGGCTTGTGGCAAAAGGTAGTGGATAGAATGGGAGATGTGGGAAGCTTCAAGGTAGGTTGTCATGGTTGTTGAGAAGATGGGGAAGCAAACAAAGTGGGCGGGGAGTGGTGTGAATAGAGATGACTGCAAATGGAGGATGATAGGTTGAGGAAGTAGAGGGATAAGAAGGCTGGTTGATTTGAGAGGGTGAAGAAAGGGAGGTAGAATCAATGAAGTTTGAGGGAACAAGGAGGACAGCTAGTGAGGGGATGTGATACAAAGAGAAGGGGAATATAAGGGCGGGATAATAAGATAGAGTGAGGAAGACTGGGATGTTATGATAGGTATGTTATGGAACGATGGGGTAGGAGATGATGGGAGGTTAGAATTGAGGTGCATAGGAGAAGGAGAGAACTGAACAGATTGAGTAGAGAGGGGAGGCCACAGGAGTTTGTTGGATGAGAGAGGGAGAGGTGCGGAGTACAGATAGAGTTTGATTAGGGGCATAGGAAAGTATATTGTGAGGAAGCATGATAAAAGAGATGAGGATGTTGAAGATGGATGGTTGAGCAGAGAGGATCAGGGAAGAATAGGCTGTTGTGGGGGGAAGGTGTTACAAAGAGATGGAGACCATAGACCTTAAGAGAGGAGGTGTGGAGGGGAAAGAGAGAAGTGAACAGCTATAGTAGGAAGGGAGGCCTGAACGGAATTTGATGGATGAGCAAGTGAGAATAATTATTGTTCCAAGGAATTGGAGGAGTGGTAAAGAAAATGCCCTGTGAAGGAAAAATGATAAAATAAAAAGGGATAAACAAGCTGAAGGGATCTGAGGAGAATAAGGACAGAAGATAGTGACTATTGGAGCACTTTTCACAAGAAGTTAAGAAATGGAAACATGAATTTAGAAAAGATGTGAGAGAAAAAGTGTTGTGAGTGTAGGCTGTTAATAGGGTGTTAAGTAGAGGGTTTAAAAAGTTAGGTTTTCGATCCTTTCCTGAAAGTGAAGAGGACCTTGTTGTGCAAAGTTCAGAAGGTATGGAGTTACATAGGTCCACATCAAAGACTGAAAAATATGTGCCTCTTTATTGTTTCTTTTTAGAAGATATCTTAGTGAACAGTAGTGTGTTGATAGATTGAGACGTGCTTGCTGGCCAGTGTTTTGGAACCATGAATTGGAAGAATTTTGGACCCATGCCATGTAAGGCTCTGTGTGTGATGCAAAGTGCTCTTAACTTAAAGCGTTGGGTTAATCTAGCATACACCGTAGTGGGGGTAGATCTCTGAGGCTGATGTGTAGTAGCAGTCTGGCTGCTGTATTTTTAAGCCTGTGTGGTCTCCTTGCAAAGTGTGCTGGAAGACATACCTTGCAATGTGGCTATTTACATAATCAAGGCATGAGGACTTTTTGGGGAATGCTAGGAATGGGTGAATGTGTTGCTGTGTGAGGCTCCATTATACAGTCACAGTCCTTGGTTACCCTAGTGTTAGACTTGGCATCCTTGGCATGGTTCTCCTCCAAACTTGTTGCCTTTAGACCTCCTATTTTTGTTGAATTTGTTTTTGATGGCCTTAGGATTCTGCGCACTTTACCACTGCTAACGAGTACTAAAGTGTTTCTACTCTCTCCTTAAAACATGTTAGATTGGCTTCTACCTAATTAGCATATACAGTTTATTCGGCAGTACGACTCATCTTAGATGCGGCTACCTGCACTACTCCACAAACCAGGATTTAATGTTCTGTGGGCCAGATGTACAAAGCCCTTTTGCATTTCTTATCGTTCCGAATTGGTATTTAAAAAGAGGAAACAACTGCCTTTTCTTATGTATAAAGGCCCTTGAGGAATCGCAAATAGGTATTTCCTATTTGCAATTCCTATTCTGAAGTATAAAGTATTTCCTAAATGCGACATAGGCAATTAGGAGATGCAATTAGGTGCAATTTAAAAAAAGGCACCCCAAAGTGTTTTTTAAATTGCAATAGAGAACACACATGCCCCTTAGGCATATGTGTGCTCTATAGGTGCACCCCTATTTTTGGAGTGCACCAAGGGGGGCCTTATGCCCTTTGCCATCCCTGGTTTTCAATTTGTTAAATAGCGATTTCTTTATAAGAAATTGCTATTTAGGAAATGCAAAACTGGCACACTGGCTAAAATGCAATGGGATTTCTTAAAAGCGATTTCCAAACAACGATTCTTACTTTGTAGGAATCGCTATTAGGAAATTGGTATCTCTGTACATAGCATTTTGCATTTCCTAATCAGTGTTTTCTATGAAGTCGCTATTTAAGAGATGCAAAATTGCATTTTTGCACATTTGGCCCAATGTTCAGCAGGACTTACTGGGTTCCCGCAGCTGGCCCGTGCTCCTTTGGGGTTTACATGAACTTGTTACTTTGGCATGCTCCGGCAAGACCAGATATCCCTAGTTGACACTTTGGGGGTCATTCTAACCCTGGCGGTAAAAACCGTCAGGGCGAATGACCGCGGTAGCACCGCCAACAGGCTGGCGGTGCACCGCTGGGCATTCTGACCGCGGCGGTTCAGCCGCGGCCAGAAACGGAAAGTTGGCGGTGTACCGCCGACTTTCCGCTGCCCTTGAGAATCCTCCATGGCGGCGGAGCGCGCTCCGCCGCCATGGGGATTCTGACACTCCCTACCGCCATCCTGTTCCTGGCGGGTCTCCCGCCAGGAACAGGATGGCGGTAGGGGGTGCCGCGGGGCCCCTGGGGGCCCCTGCAGTGCCCATGCCAATGGCATGGGCACTGCAGGGGCCCCCGTAAGAGGGCCCCAAAAGGAATTTCAGTGTCTGCCTAGCAGACACTGAAATTCGCGACGGGTGCTACTGCACCCGTCGCACTCCAGCAACTCCGCCGGCTCCATTCGGAGCCGGCTTCATCGTTGCTGGGTCTTTCCCGCTGTGCTGGCGGGCGGCCTTTTGGCGGTCGCCCGCCAGCACAGCGGGAAAGCCAGAATGGCCGCCGCGGTCATTTGGCGGTAACCGCATGGCGGGCGGCGACCGCCGCCCGCCGCGGTTAGAATCACCGCCTTTGTACTTATTTACATTATTTTCACTAAAACCTTTGAAACTGCAAATCCTTGGTTCTACTGATTGGATCCTTGTCATTTTGGTTATGTTTTATTTATTAGAGAAAGTTATTTTTTACTTTTTTTTTATTTATCATTTTGCAAATAAGAAACAGACAGAACGATAACAGACCTAGACATCATCTACTGTGTACAAAAACACAATGATGTTCATTGATGCCCAACAGAGTCTAGGAAGGTCCATACAGAAGTGGAACATTGTATTTAATTACATAACAGTAGGGGGTATTTTGCTTATATTAATGAAGGAAGTCATAGGCGAGCTCCCTGTGGACATTACAGCAGGGTTGGTACATGAGAATGGATTTAAAGGGGCAGAAAAAGCTGGACAGTTGAGTCGCATAAAAACAGTTCCAGTCAATTTGAGTCCTGGTGTTCCTGTGCTGACAGGAGAAATTGACGGCGTGGTTGCCAAATGTCCTTAGGTCAGGCCGTTTTGGGGGGGGGGCATATATTTCACTGGTGGTGTCACAGTAAATCATGCTTTTCAGCCAGTCCTATGAGGTAGGGTTGTGTGTATTACTCCAGTGCAAGGCGATCTCGTGCTTCAGCAGGAATAGTGCTATTCCAGTGAATCTGCTGACCCTAAAGAAAGTTCTATTTTTCTAATGTGGGGCAGGGTCCTTTTTGAATGGTGTTTTCACTTTATTAACTTTTAAAAGGTTGCACAAATGCTTTGCATATTGCCTCTAAGTTAAGCCTGACTGCTCTGTACCAAGCTACTAGAGGGTTGAGCACACGCTAATTTAGGATTGGCTTGCGCCTCATGCTAACAAGGATTGTGGTTGCTGCTTGACAAGGGCTTACACCCCAGTCAACTAACAATCCAATTTCTTACACTTGGGTTTTAACAAATGTGCCTGGTGGTGGGCACAGATCCAGGGCAATGGTACTGGAGCAATGGCTGGGTCACCCTGGACTGACAGTCTGCAGGCCAGCCAGTCCACACACAGAAAAATTTAAAATGTGCATTTGCTCCTTTCATCTCCTTTTTAACCCACGGGGATAATCTTCTGTGTGAAGTAATCACTTTCACTATGTGCCCTAATCAATGTGTGTCTTTGCCACACCCATTACACTATTTAAAATCTAGAATTGTAATGACAAATAGTTAAGTTGTTTCCAAAAAGCCAGCAATTGTGCATATGAAGATCTCTTAAGTGTGGCTTATTCCATATTATGAATTTATACTGTTTCTTGCCCCTTTGCTCTCTGTTTGATATACAGGTGGTTACTCCTTTGTTTGATATTCATAAATGGGAAAGTCTTGCTGAGGAATTCTTACCTGGTAATGAGGCATGGAATCATTTGAGCGGCCTTCTGAATTTAACTTTTTTCCATCATTAAAACACTAACATGAAATGAATGTTTTCACATAGCAATAGTGTTGGATCTGACATCCTTGGTGTGGTTTTTCCTCAGCCTTTTGCCTTCCAGTCTCCTGTTTTTGCTGACTGAATTTTTTCTGGCTTTAGAAATATGCACACTGAATGCTGTTAAACAGTGCTGAAGTGCACGTGCTCTCTCCTTTCAACATGGTAACATTGGCTTACACCCACTTGCCATACCTAATTTACTTGTAAGTCCCTAGTAAAGTGGTCCTGCATGTACCCAGGGCCTGTAAGTTAACTACTGCTAGTGAGCCTGCAGCAATGATTGTGCCAACCACTTCAGTAGTCTATTTAAAAAACAATTCAGGCCTGCCATTGCAGCCTGTGTGTGCAGTTTTTAAAGTGCCATTTCAAACCTTTTTTCCAGTCCCAAACCTTCCTTTTTAATACGCATAAGACACCCTCAGGATATGCCCAGAGGGCAGGGTGCAATTTATTTAAAAAGTTGGGCATGTTGTTTTAAGTTGTACATGTCCCAATAGTGAACAACTCTACAGTTTATTTTTCACTACTGCAGACCTGACTGTGCCATAGGATAACATTGGGTTGCCTCATTACATTTATTAAGTGTCAACTTTTGATTGGGATCAGGTAAACATTTCATATTTGCTGTCTGAGAAACTGTAATTAAAATTCCTCTTGAATCGTAAAGTTAGATTTTAATTTACAGTTTTGAAAATGCCACTTTTAGTAAGTAAACTTTTTCCTGCCCTAACCATTTGGTGTCTGCAGCCTTCCCCCGGGTCACAACACTGGGTGTAGTTGGCAGTTAGACTTTGTTTATTCATCCTCAGACAGCCACACAATAGAGGGGTTAGGTGTGCCTGGATGGGCCATCAATTAGCAGAATGAGAGTGGGTGGAGCTGGGCACAGCCCAACTTGCATCTGATTGGGCTGAGCCTTGCCTTCACACAAAGGATTTATCAAAACTGCATTAATCATGAAGGCCGCTTGGACCCTGGGCAAGAGAGGCACAAAACTTCAAGGACTTCAAAGGGAATTCACTAAAAGCTTCTCCTACTTCCAAGAGTACAGTTGTGGAACTGTGGATGCTACAGAAGGGATGCTGTGCTAATTTGCTGCCAGAAGTCCTGTGACTCTGTTGACCTGCTACCCTGCTGCTAGCTGCCCTGCTTGCACCCTTCATCCTAGGCTAAAGTAATTCCAAGGGTCATCCAGCTGACCTCCTGTTCTGAGCTACAGGAACATAACAGGTTACAGGGGCTCCCTGCAACTGCCCAGCTTACCTGCTGCCTTGACCTGCAACTGGAACTGCCAGAGCCATGTTAGACTCTGCTGGAGTGTGTTCCTGATCCCCATG
Organism: Pleurodeles waltl; assembly: GCF_031143425.1. Taxonomy (NCBI): domain Eukaryota; kingdom Metazoa; phylum Chordata; class Amphibia; order Caudata; family Salamandridae; genus Pleurodeles; species Pleurodeles waltl. The sequence continues at coordinate 750,465,811 of NC_090443.1, read as the reverse complement.
AGCTGACTCTCAAGTCCTGGAGCCTTGCTGTGGCATCAGTTGAGCTTTCTCCTCAAGCAAAGGAGACATCCCAAAGTTTTGGGCTCTTCGCGAACACAAACTGGCCCGTTCATACCAAGATCTTGCTGCACACACTGCCCACCAGCGTGAAATTCTGGGGAAACCTGACTCTACACATCACAGAGACTGGCAGCGATACCTAGCAATGCATGATCTGCAATTCGTGCTCCTGCATCAATGGCTCGCAGTGACAGCCAACGCGGAGCTCCAGCAATGACCATCCACGACACCCAACAGGATCTTTGTATTCCTTTCGCTACATTGATGACCATCTGTGACTCTCTCCCTGCTTCTTACGGCCTCTTCTAATGTGAATGGAACTATTTGTACTGGACTTTGAAGCTAACTCGTTCAGCGGGACTAATCTGGTCCCTGTGTCTGGCTCCCGTTCTATCACAGTTAGCCTGAACTTGTGCCTTTCACTCAGTCTTGTATGACCAGATAACAGCAAGTGATGCTTTGTGCTTTTAGGTGCTTTACTTACCTCAAATCTTCAAAATTGCACGTCTCTAGTTGTACTGATTAGATTTCTGTTGTTTTGGTGTCAAATAATTTATTAAATTGTGTTCTATTTTTCTAAATTGATGTGGAATTTTTCATATGTTGTGTTTTTGCTTTTATACTGTTTGAAGTGCTGCATAAATACTTTCCTCTAAGTTAAGCCTGACTGCTTTTGTGCCAAGCTACTAGAGAGTTGAGCACAGGTTAATTTGAGTTTGGCTTCTGACTTCACCCTGACAGGAACTGTGGTTGCTGTTTGAGTAGTGTCCCGCCCCCCTCAACCAGTAACTTAGTTTCCAACAAAACAACAACAAAAATGTTTTGCAATTAGAACATAAATTAAAACAACTCTGCACAATATAACACACTACAGTACCACAAAACGGCACTCCAAATCACAAAACACTCCAAAACACCAAGACATCAAGGGTCCTTAGCTTTCTTCTGTATAATGTGAGAAATGTGTTGGATCGGTGAATGTATCTTAAGTGTTTTGTACTATTACATCAGAAATAATGATCTGCAGAGCCCAGTAATTTCCTTAAGGTTACAAAGGATTCAATATATTTGCTTAAAAACATCTCCAGGCTGAGTGGAGCAGTTCACATCAAAAAGCGTCCATTTATCATGAACCAGGTACACAATAATATCAGCTGCTTCATTGTGAAGCAAACCACTACTTGTAGGAAGGTGGGAAGGGAACAAGAGTGGTGTTGGAAAGAAAGGGTGGGGTGTGAAGTGATCATGGTCAGGATTCAAGAGTTGACACGAATTATGGAGCCTTTATCCTACAATAATAAGCTATCTACAACTGTCCTGGATCCATGAAACATCTGTGATTTCTTTGTAGGCTTCACATGGGTTCCTAGTGCGCATAGCTATACATTCCAAACCCAGAATGTGGAAGTAATTGCATTAAAAAGCTCCATTCCTCAGTCTAGCCTTGCATTCCTTTCCCCTGCTTAGGTTCAATGAGAAAGAGTGCAATAAAGAGATGTGTCAGCTTTGTGTATCGGCGAAGGGAAAAAAGAGTTCCAGAAGGCACGAGAGAAGTATGTGCGAGTGTGAGGGCAAGACCCTGGGTAGGCCAGTGGGTGGAATGGTTTGAGTAAATTGGAATTGATGGAGCCTGGAAAGCAATCAGATCTTGATGACCCCCGAAGAGGGTCCCTAAGGATTTAAGAGCTGTAACATTACTGATTATATTTTGTGCTCGGGAATGTCTGACGGAGCTCTGCAAAATCCTCATCCATTATTAATGTTCGAGTGCACTTATGAACTAGGTATACACTATTAAATGTTGCCTGCTGAGGGTATTAGATTGGGCCATCCATTTCGGAGTGGCACTTTCCTCTCGTGTAGCTCATACACTGACATAAAAATAAGATGAGGGCCACCTTAGGGTTTTTCCATCTAAAAAAAACAAGCCCGTGATTTGTGTTGTATTTGACAATCAACTTGTTTGGCTGTTGCAACTGCACATGATGCCTCCCGCGCAAACCAGCCGCCTCCTGCTGCGTAAGCAGGAACCTTTACCAAGAGAAAAAAAAAATGTAAATTAAAGTTGACAGAATCCTGTCACAAGCTCCCATTAATGAACACCATGGAGGATTGGCTGCCTTTCTCCTCTTTGTCTTCGGTAATTTATACCTAATATCCCACAGATTATGCAGAGTAGATGTATGAATATTTGTTGTTGGTTCCCATTTAAGAAACTAAGCTGGATTTTATAAATTGCTGGAACTAAGAAGGGAAGGAATAGATTGTTAAAACTGGTTCCCGAGGGTAAATATTTAAACAAAGTGCAGCATACTTCTTTCTAAAGATTGCGGCTTCCTGTTGGCGGTTGTTTTCATTTCCTTTGCATAAAACTGTTTCCAGATAAACCTGGCTATTTATTGCGATAATGGGTTTTAGCGTTCGGCTCGGCTTTTGAGAAAATGCACAAAACTTCTACAAAGCAGTATGCAAATTTATTTAACGCAACAATGCAATGTATCATCCAAGTAACTGGGCTGGATATAAAAAGGGTCTACAGGAGCTATATTGAAGCCAGAGTGAATCCTCTTTCTCTTAAGTCCTTTCATTTCAGTAAGAGCCTGAGCTTTGTGTGTGAGATATTCGGAAATCCACCTGCCAGTACAGCCAGCGGAATAGCATGTGGTAAAATGTCTAAAAATGCACTTGTGTTTACTAGCTTGAAAAAGTCTTGGTATTTTACTGCTGAGCTTTATCACACTGTTTTGGAGTCCTGTCTTGTCACGGTTACACCTCCATTGAGAGAGCGATGCTTTCACTTGTGGTCTAACAGCAGTACACATGATCCACAAACGTAGTCACACAAGGGCTGTTTCACAAAGCTTTTCCTGTGTGTATGTGTAAATTAGCCCCGATGAAAGCTACAATGAGTGTATTCACTTAAAAAGTCCACAGTTCACAAATATATACTACCACCACGGACATAGGTGCTTTCTACACCCACCTGCTTTACGCTTTATATCATTACGTTATGTGGACATCACTTTACACAGAGGTGTGTACAATTTGGCGTGTCAGAAGCATGACCAAGAACAAGATTGTGCAGAACACTCACAAAGTAATGATATTTTTGGCATTCACAAAAGTTCTGATATGCTTTACCACTCTTAGCTGAGCACAAAGCTTACACTGTAACAAGTCAGAAGAAAACATGGCAGGAAACATACCAGTACATGCAGTTTTCACAAGGGATGTTAATTTGAATAAAAATGATGCAGTGTATTTTTCCTTTCCTTAGAAATGCCTACTGTACAAAATCCTTAGGTCTGTGCATGCGAGTATGATTCACAATGAAACCCAGAAATAAGCTCATTTAGGTTGTGTTAAGCAAATGTTCAACATTCTTGGAATTTCCTAATAAATGCAGAAGGCCAGAAAAGGAAGTGTGTCTATTGTAGCCTCTCAGGGTCATTCACGTTTCTAATCATTGAACCATTTAGAAAAGTGTCATATGTGTATTTCCAAATAGGCATAGTTAATTATCCACTGTAAGACCTGGCATTCTTGGTGTGGTTTCCCCTGACGTTTTGCTTTCAGACCTCCTGTTTTGCTGACCTCATTTTTGCTGGCTTTGGAATTCTGAGCACTTTACCACTGCTAACCAGTGCTAAAGTGCAGGTGCTCCGTACTCTAAACTTGGTGACATTGGCTTAACTACAATTGGCATATATAATTTCATTTTAAGTCCCTAGTAAGGTGCACCATATGTGCCCAGGGCCTGTAAATTAAATGCTACTAGGGGGCTTGCAGCACTGATTTTGCCACCCACTACAGTAGCCCTTTAAACATGTCTCAGGCCTGGCCCTGCAGAGCCTGTGTGTGCAGTTTTAAACTGTCCTTTCAGTTTGGCAAATGCACCCACTTAACAGGCCCAAATCTATCTTTTTAGTACATGCAAGTCATCCCTAAGGTAGGCTCTAGCTTGCCCCAGGGGAAGGATGCAGTGTAGTTAAAATGTTGGACATGTACTTTTAAGTTTACCATGCCCTGGTAGTGAAAAACTATTAAATTAATTTTTCTCTACTGCAAGGCCTATCTCTTTCATAAGGTAACATTGGGTTTACCTTGATACAGTTTATAATTTCCCATCAGTAAAAGATAGAAATTTGGAGTTTGTTGTCTGTGGACTCGCAATTTAAAATTAGAAATTATGGTGAAGTTGAATTTTAAATTTTAAGTTTGAAAATGCACTTTTAGACAATTGTCATTTTCTTACTTGAACCATTGTGTGCCTCCGCCTATCTCTGAATACATGTCTCAGGGGGGTGACAGCTGGAGTTTGTGCATTCTCTCTAGACAGTCACACACAAAGGGAGCTGAGGTGTGCCATTTACATCCTCATGGCCTATCACCAGGCTGATAGGTCTTACTGGGCTGGGTGGGAGAAGCTGACACTTGCACCTAAATATGTCTGTGCCTGTCCCCAAACAAAGAGCTGCATAACCCTCTGTATAGTGTCTGGATCCTGGGGAAAAATGTCAAGGACCTTGGGCACTACAAAAGCCTCTATCTGGAATCTCCTCCACTTCAAAGGCACAACTGGGTATAAGTACTGGACCCCAAACTCCACCAAGATGGTACATGTCTGTTTCAGAGGAAATTCTGGCAGGACAAAAATACGGATGTACTGCCAGGAGGAACTGCCATTCTGCCGAACTGCTTTGTTGTGTTGGCCTTCTGCCTCTTGACTGGCAGTGAGAAGGACTGAACTTACCTCTCTACATCCTCCAAAAACCTGGGTGACTGCAAGGGCATTCTGGCTTGCCTCCTGTTCTGAAGTCTCAGGGCCATCAGCGCCATCTCAGGGCCATCCTCCAATCCTGCTTCAGCTGCTGGACCCTGCCAAGTGTGAGTCCTACCCTGCCAAGAGGTGCCAATCCAGTTCTGGGCCTTGGAAGTTGGCTGTGCAGCTGTTCTTCTACAAAACTTCACGAATTGACACTGTTATTTGGATTAGAACTGCTGCATCCTCCTTCAGTGCTGATGCATCACCGCTGCTGCTGAGGTGGAGGACTTCACACCGCTGACTGCACGGCTTACGATCAATGCATCATCACCAGCCCTGGGACATCGCCTTCGCATCGCCGGCTGTGCGGCTCAATGATGATGCATCACCTTCACCACAACATGTTATACGCAGCATCCCGAGGACCTCGCATCGATGACTGTGCAGCTCAATGATGACGCATTCCCTGACTGCGTAGATCAGGACCGACATATCGCCTTTGCATCGCCTCCTCGCCATCAATGCATCCCTCCATCAAAGGCACTTTTTCAGCAGGCCCTGAGTGGGTCCTATAGCCGGCCTGCTCTCCATTGCGGCCAGCCTGAACTTTTGGATTTACCCCAGACCAGCGCGACCTCGAGTAACCTTTAAGCGCTATTGATTTCTAAGCACTAAATTGCAGTTTAATCTTTAAAAATCCAGTTCTGCTTATTGGATTTTTGTCATTTTGGCCTTCTTTTATTCATCAAAATATTCTTTAGTGTTTTCAACTGGCGTGGAGTCTTTTTGTGGTGTTTTCACTGTGTTACTATAATTTAAATGTCGCACAAATACTTTACACATTGTCTCTTAAGTTAAGTCTGATTGCTCTGTGTCACGCTACAAGAGGGTGAGCACAGGTTATTTTATGGTGTGTATTTTGCTTACCCTGACTAAGACTGTGGTCCCTACTTAGACAGCTACATATCTCTGCCAACTAGAGACCACATTTCTAACATCCACAATGTTTTTCTGTTCTATGAGGGGTTGGCATTCTCCATGGCAACCTCCTTCCTCACAGGTGAAACCTCGCCCCTAACACCTACTCCAGTTTGGAGGTGTTTTTGGCCCTTCCACAATGAAGGATGATTTACGTCTGCCCTTGACAGGCCATTTTCAGTTTGGAAAGCTACCTCACAAATGTCTATGAATACCAACAAATGTGTGAGTTTGTAGGTGCTCCTTGCCTTTTGCTGGTTCTCCATCCTAGAATGTCCACCCACTACTTCCCCTTAACAACAGATTTAACCACACTTACAATTTTACCAATCTGGAGTAATTGTGCGTGTGATTAACGTGTTTCTGCTTTGTGGATGACAGCATTTAATTTGCACTTGTAAATTCTATCATTGGCACATGTAGGTGTCACTTAAAGGTGCAAATGTCTTTATCATCCTGTTCTAAGGTTAGAAACGTAGGCACAGGTCACATGACTACGTACCTTTTCTTCAAGCTTTACAAAATATATAGTTTCTTCATAAGATCACAGGTTGCCTGAATGCCCCTCAAAAAGATCTACTCATTTGCAAACAAGTGGGGACTGCTCAATTCACATGTACCTTTGAACATTGGCCCCACATTTATGGTGATCTAGAAAAAGGTTTGTGCACACTCCTAGGCTGCAAACTACCCTAGGGTGCCGTTGTGCATGTCAAACTCACCAGGGCTTTTAAAAAGAATGCTAATTGCATTCATTATAGAAGTGATAATTTGGAGATTGCTTTTTCCAATTCAAATTCCTTACAGAGCACTGCAATCTATTTTTTCAGCTTTGAATGGAGCTGCCTTTCTGTTCGAGTTGGATTGATTTTGGGTGATGTGGTGGTTACTGAAATCCTATTAGGACTCCAGGGTATTTATATACTGCTGAAGTTAACATCTTTGCCCTAATGAGTTTTTAGCATTTGTTTTTGACATAAGTTACAGCGAAGCAGCCTTGCCAGTAAAATTGAAGGGATTATTCACTTTATGTTGACAACATGCTGTTTGGGGGAATTATAGAGTAGAGCATGCTGATTAATTCTGGCTATTGTGCCAAGTTTAATTTATCGTGTCGGAGATTATAATTTGAGATAAAAAAGACATACTGTCTGATATCACCAGCTTGTTGGCTGAGATTCCACATCTTTAGCACACAATTAGTTTCAATATGCAATAAGACCAATTGCATGTTCAACATATTGCAGTTTATATTTGATTTTTCCAAATTTTGGACGTTTTGAGAAATGCTAGGCTTCTGGAGGGTGGAATTGATATGCGTTATTTCTCATTGTGCTACAAACATATCATTCTTGCATAATATCACTTCATTTAGAATCTGAGTGAGCATTTACCATCGACTGTGCTCTTGCTGTATTTGTTGGGTCTGTCCTCATGCGGTTGTCCAGTAATAATGATCTGTGGTTTTGGTGATAGGCACGCCTTGCTGTCCAAAACTGTTATTGTTGTGTCAGTGCTGTTTTCATATTGCCTTAATAATAGCAGGATGTGTTCATGCAACGCTATTTTCTCACAAACGTCTCATATTTTTTGGAACAAATAAAAAATATGCAAAGATCTATGAGAGATAGGCTTTCACATGAAAATCAGGACTTTCGAGTGCAGTTTGTTTGCTTATGTAATTTCGCTTACCTTCCCTCGTATATAGCCACATTTGAGGAAAAGTTAAGCAAGGTATGCGCTCACATAGAAATTGGTCGAAAGTTACCAACGCAACACTATTTCGGGGTATCTGTGAGGAAAACGTTCTGCACGCTTTTGATTGCTATGTTGTGTAGAGCCTCCGTGTCTTTTCCATCTCACTCTATGCTCAGCTGTAAGTAGTCAGCAAATTATTTTGAGTTTCATCTTGCGCTGCAGTATATGGTCTGGAATTGCTTCTCTGTTTTTGCCTCCTTTGTTGTAGGTTGCATTGGGAGAAGATGAATAGGAGCATGCTTGGCATTTGTCTCTGCGTGTGTCAGCTTGCTTTTAACCAGTTTGAATTTCCAATTTCTTTTTGTTAAGCATATTTGGTGTGCAATTTGTATTGGGTTACTGTTTATCTCAATCCTCTTTGCGTGCAGTGTGTATTGATGGTTCTATTTCTTGATCTACATGTGCAGTTTTTGTTACGACTGTCCCTCTGCTTTTTCAGTTCAGTTTGTTTTGGGGGTGTTCTCTCTGCTCTGCATTTGCGAAGTGCATATATTTTCATTATCTATGTCTATAGAGCCCATACCAATATGAGTTTGTGTCAGGTTACCAAAGGGTTATGAAGAGAAGACCACGTACCTAGCAGAGTAGAACGCCGGGAGCCAATGGGTAGCAGTTGAATCAGCTGACAAGTTTGATGGGGCTTCTGGAAGTATTCTTACGACCATTATGGGGATCTCTAGGCGCAGCAGGACAGATTAATTTTCAGAGCTCTTGTGAACCCATGCCACCTGTTTCTCTTTAGGTAGGGATAGCAGCGTCAGAGAAGCCAAACTTCGGCGACTGATGCGCATTAAATGATTTGTTGTGATATCTGAAGGCCATTGAGTGTCTAGTGGATTAGACCAGTGGTTCCCAACCTGGGGTCCGGGGACCTCTGGGGGTCCACAAAGCCTTCTCAGTGGGAATTATTTCCTGCTTCTACAATGGGTCAAGTGAAATTGTCCCTACTTTTTCAAGCTTGATGAACTTGGTTCTTTATGCAGCTCACATGGTGTTTTTCCAAAACATTGGAAAATTCAACCTGGAAGACTTTGTCCAACACCATCATCAGAGGCCAGTTGTTGTAGAAGACGAGTTATGTGACCACTTTAGGCTTTACATGTTTTAATACTCTGCTTCTAATATAATTGCATGTCTTAATACTATGCTAAAAATAATACATGTAACTGTAATATATCAATTTTTGTTGGCGACTGAAAGATGGGATCCTTTAAGAAGGCTTTATGGTTATTAGAAGGCCAAAGTTGATAGTAGGCACTTCATTATACGGATTTTGCGGTGCCAGTGCTTTGGCTTCTGGGTTATTATTAAAAATGATTGTATGCAATGCCTACTCATATATATGGTAGAAGTAAATTACCGTATTTTTTTTATTTATTTTTTATTTTGGATATATGCGATTTGTAACATGAGTTTTGTAACATCCAAAAGTAAGAGCCATTTATTTTGTTTGCCATGTCCAAAGGATGCAGTCTGTTAAAATATAGGGGTTCTGCATGGTTCCTTCTGAGCACTGACGATGGCTTGCTTGCGTTAAAACAGATTGCTTGTCCAAGGCAGTGTAATACGTGATGAGAGACAATATATGTGGATTCACGGTTGATACAAGTGGATTGAGTAAAAGTGTGTTTGCTGATTCCTGATTAGTTTTCAATGCTATAAGAGATTCTGAGGTGATTCAACATGTTATTTGGCAGGGCATTTGCCAAGTAGTTTTATATTATTTTATTGGGGATGTTTGTATAGCACAAACATAGTCAAAAGAGTTTCAAATAAAGTCAGAACTCTTTCAGAGGGGTGTTTGTTACACAACTATGGGCTGACATTCCTAAGAAACTTAAGGGTGGTTATATAAGTTAAGGCAAAATCACAAGTATTTGCAAAAGCAGCAGTTAGCTTGAGAATCAGTTGGAGGGGAGTTTTACTAGGAGAAAACAATGGTATTGAGTTTCTTCCTAAGTGAAAGGGCTAGGTTGCTTCTGAGGTTGAAGAGAGGGAGGAAGAGGAGACCTGTTTTGTGTTTTTTTATTCTCTGCTTTTGGGTTTTCCAGTGCTATCGATTTTTTGTGCTAGAGGCGTTCGGGACGTAACCAGTGATTAATAGTTCTTAAGCTATATATTGATATACGTTGCCATAAAGATGTTGCATAGAGATTTTAACTTGATTCATGCAGAGAAAGCCTCCGAAGGTCTGAGTGATGTTATCAATCAAGCATAAGACAAAGATGAGACGGCTCCACACATAGAGTACAGGTCCAATAATATGATGGTTGTTTTCAGGAAGCATATGAGCATGGTGTTTGCCCATCAACAGGTGAAAGGATGAGTGCATCGTGGAGTACAGTTGTGGTTTGAAACACTGTAATCTTGTTAGTCATCAGGTTGTCTGGGATTTTTTTAGCACATTGTCTTTGAATGTAAAGTGTGAACTGATTATGCAGAGCAATGACTTGATGCTGAGTTGAGAGAAAAACCTTCAACATGCACACTGTTTAGATACTGTCTAATTTTGGTCTGTAGTTTGCCACAGTTAATGCGGATGAATGAAACTGAGCTTGAAATAAACTGAAAACAATAACTGGACGATGTTTAGGTAGGTCAATTGTGTCACAGCTGTTTTTCTTTAAATATAGAATGTGACCAGTTTGTGTATGACATTGCTGAGTGATATATTGATTGTGACTGGTTATAAAGGCAGACCAGTTGGAGCTAGAGATTTGATATGAGGGAAGATAGCTGCGTAAGGGAGAACAAAGTCTGGAACCTCATCATTGGCAAAGTTGGGCAACATTTCCTCTTTCACCTGACTTACCCAAAGTGAAGTCAAACTTACCCATGTCAGATTCTGTCTACACAGAAAAAAGATGCAGGGAAGGGAGGTAGAAATCATCGGTTCATAGTGTGGGTTGTCACTGCTTTACTGACAAGCATGGGTGTGGAAATTGCAAGCATAGGACAGGGACTGGACTTCAAACAGTAGGAATCTGGATCTGAAGGCTGCAGACAGTGCCAAGGGCTACTAGTTCACACATTCCATCACATGTCCCTGAATGGTCTCCCACTGCTTCAAAAGGATGCTAAAATGGCCCTACTCTTTTCAAAACTCAGATAGTTTTTTTTCACCAACTATTTTCTAAGATTCTGTGATTCACAATACACTCACCTCTAATACATATAGTGGTAGGTGGTACTGAACTGTACAATGTTGGAGCCACGACATGGTTCATAACAGAAAGTACTTTTCAATAAAAAAGGAATTACAACTTGGAGAAGTGTATTTGTGTGGAACTCGTCATGTGAATTCAAAGGGACAAGGTCAGCACCATCGACCAGGTCTTCCGCTTTACTACCATCAAGTGGAAGATCGTAGACGCAGATCAAGGCCACTTATTTGTGGCCTTTGTTGATCTGAAATCTGCGTTCGACCTTGTCCCGCGCTCCAAGCTGTGGGAGGTTTTGAGCAATACTGGAGTCCCGGGTTCCATGATCAATATTATTAAAGATCTTTATTCCGACAACTGTGCCAGAGTTCGCTGGGGACCTGCAGGTGATTTGACTCCAGCATTCCCAACAGCCCGTGGTGTGAGGCAGGGCTGCGTTCTTGCACCTACCCTGTTTCTCCTGTTTATCAATGCATGTATTCCATACCTTCTAGATTGTCCTGGCGATGCCCCTAGCATGGGTGGGCAGAAGCTCCCATGTCTTTTATTTGCAGACGATACCTTGCTACTCTCTCGAACAGCTATGGGTCTTTCTAGTTTGCTTTCTAAGTTTACGGAGTTCTGCAAGGATCACGGTTTGGAAATCAATTCAGCAAAAACAAAATACATGGTCTTTGGGGACAATAGGCAGAAAATGAAGAGGCCTGTATGTTTAGAAGGCGTTTCCCTGGAAAGAGTGGGCACTTTCGATTACCTAGGCATAAAATTAGAAGACTCACACCTCTGGCATGCCCACCGCCAGAAATCACTACTGTGTTTGAAGCAAAGGGCGGGTGGCATTGTGAGATTTGCTACTAGATCACCCAATTTTGCAATGACTCCTGCCCTCGAAATATACAAATCTCAAGCCGGGGGGGCTCTGTATGGTGCAGAGCTTTGGGGCCACTGCAACTTGGTGAATCTGGCAAGGGTGGAAAATCAGTTTCTGAAGATGCTGCTAAAAGTTCTTTCCAGCACTCCATCCCTGCCCATCCGAATGGACTTAAATCTCTTTTCAATCATGCAGATTGCCGCCTTAAGGCCCCTTTTGTTTTGGATTCGGATATGGTCATCAGACGCCCTCATTCCATTTAGACGCGGGCTTCTTAAACTGGAGGGCCGCAACTCCATTAATAAAATCAAATGGTGCGCTTATGTCGAACGGTCCTTAACTCACCTTGGTTTAGGGTCCTATTGGCAGGATCCTCCCTCCATCCCCAAAAATGCTGTGCAGTTGTTGAAGGATGCTTTCTGGCATAATGTTCAGACTGTTCAATTTGCTAAGATTGTCCCGTTGTCCATGTCTGATAGCTACTTGTCAGTCAAATGCCACTACGAATTTGAGCCCTTCATGGACGTAGCACTTTCTCCATTCGCACGTGCCTTTTTTATCAGACTTAGAATAGGGTCCCTCCCTTTGGGTTTTTTAACCTACAAATGGTCTAATTCCACTAATAGATCTAAGCTCTGCCCGATGGGTTGTAAAAATGAAGAGTCTGTTTCACATGTTCTTTTCCACTGTCGTGCAAACAATAAACAAAGAGCTCTTTGGATCACTCCCCTATGCAAACGAATGGGTGTCAGGACCTGTTTACATGCCGAGAGAGTTTTAAAATCTGATTCATCTGTTTATATTGTCTATTCAGTGGCAAAATTCCTTGAATCAATCTGGCGCCTTAGATTAGCAATTTTAAAGAACAAGATTGGGTAGCTGACTTTTAGATTTATTTATGCATATTTATTGAATTTTGACGCATGATATTAGTGGACAATTTGTGGCATTATAGGTACTGTTTCTCCACATTATTGATTGTCAATGGATTTTGGGAATTGGTCTCCTGTTGAGTGGGACTTTTTATTATTGGAGAAATATATTTTATGTTTACCTTGCCATGATTTTAATCTTTTTTCAATTTTCTTAACTATTTCATTGCGCTTCTATTCTTAGTGTTTTTCTACAATCTGTTGTGCATTTCACTTTTATGGTATATTTTTACCTACCGAAATAAAGTAAATGAATTCAAATTCATTACTGCGGAATCGATTAACTGATGTAGCGTAATGTGCCATATTGTATTTGAAAAGATATTGGTTACAAAGCACCAGTGCACCTTGGATTTTGCTCTAGACAGAGCACTTTACAGTGTTCACTAACCCCAGACAAACATGAATTCTCATACAGTGGGGATACTGTACCTCTTCACACTGTGCCCCTGCGCACTGCAATATTTTACAGCACCCATTGAGTAATCACACATCTTCTGTTTACAACTGACATTTATCTTTACTTTAAAATTTATTTTGATGATATCAATGCTTATGGTGCTCTAAATTTTGTTTAAGCTATGCATTTTTATAATAATAATTTTTGCTCATTAAACAAATTAGATGGAGCACCATAAAAGATAAAACTTACCAAACATTGTATTTGCTGGAGTGCATATTCAGGAATGTAACATTTCTCTGCCATCATTGGTAGTAATTAGGGTGTGCGAAATTCGCTTAATTTGCCCACGTGATTCACCCCAATGTAATTTCAATTTGGTCCAGGCCTAGTAGTGATATTAATAACGACAATGTCTGCTGTCATCCTCGCTTCAGGTAACATTTATAACATTTTAGGTCGAAAAAAAGTTGTTTTTTCTCAGTTTGTTAAGTACAGAGGCTTTCATCCGGAATATATTTTTCTTGCGCTGCTTTTGGGAACATTGTCAAAATAAGGCTGGCGCCGTTTGCAAAGGTGTCAGCCCGGTACTTGTTTTACTACCTCGCATGAAGCTTTCTTCCTCCTGTCGGTATTTATGCCTTGCCCACAATCTCCAAGGTAACCGTTTTAGTCAGTAGAAGAAAAGTCCCCTTCTGGGACGTTCTGTATCCGATTTTCTTTCCCTTCTTCGACTCTTGGCCTGGTCGACCTCGGCGGCCTTCACCATCTTGAAAATCCCAGATGTAATCCTCTGTAGGGATTTAGCCAGGTGTCTATTACAGCTGGTAATCTGTGATACAGCTTCCAATATCCACGCTGACGAAAGGTTAAGCCCCCTGTCTTTCTTCCTGCATAAAAAAGTCCACAAGGTGTTAGTGTGTACAGGGGCGAGATTGGAACAAGCAACAGCTTCAATCAAGATCTAAGCCAGAGCATAGGTTGTAGCTGCATTTCTGTGATGAGAAGAGGTCTGAGTTGAAAAGGAGCCATCAGGAGTTAACCCCTGAGCATCAGTGAAATCTGTTTCCCACTGCAGAGTGTGTAACAAGGGAGCAATGAGCCGTGCATTTACCACTGACCTTCCACCTGGTCATAGTTGGACTTCCCTGTAAATTTTTTAAGACCATTGGTCCTGCTTGAGAGCTTCAGGAGCAGCTGAGCGCGCTACAATAGAAATGCATTACATTTCTAAAAAATAAAAATAAAAAAGAGAGAGAGAGAGAGGACACTATGTATGATAAGGACAACTAAAAATAGATAAGCAATGGCGTGAGCTGCAACATATGGACATGCTATCACGTACCATTACAAGCATGCAGGTAGGGAAAGAGAGCATAAATCATTTGAAGCGCAACTCCTCACTTCTCATAGACCTAAAATCAACAATGACAATACATTACAAACTGAGCTGGGTACATCTGAATGTAATATGTGTGTAGTAACGGGTAAGAAGCATGGTGATGCTATTTTAAATAGTCCATCATTTTTCTACACAACAAGAACTGGGAATATCGGAATATCCTATCACTGCTCCGCTTGCTCAGATACCGCAGATTGGTTTTTGTATCCATTCAAATACGTGCTCCTATGACTGAAATTCAATAATAATAATATAGATGAACGTTCACCTTTGTGCTTTGTCTCCTTTTGAGCTGAAGGTGGGTAAACTGCTGTATCATAATTATGCAAAATTAAGTGTAATTACATGAAATGTATCTCACACTCAAAAAAATTATCCAGACTATATGTTGAGGTAAAAATTCTACTTCAAAATGTAATTTCAAGTTGATTCATGGTCCCTAGCTTACAAAACTACCACTTGCCTACAGACTTGAAGTTGTTCACTCAAAAAGTATCTGAATGGTCTGTTTGGGTAAAAAAATCTACCTGAAATGTTTGATGACCACCCATGTTAAAAGAATTGCTGCTCACATTAAAAAAACTGCTGCTCGCATTCTGATTTATAGTTTTTCTCTCACGAATTACCTGAATTTCTCTTTCTCCCCAGAATTACGTGATGTGGTATAACAGCATAATTTCTGTGATATTGTATCAATTGTGTTACACAAAATCACCAAATCACTCCAGTTATGCTGGCCTGATTAAAATTTTATCCAGGCACAGGTTAAATGTGCTCCCTGAAAATTGAGCAACTGATATAAATGTTCGAGAACTTTCCTCTTTATTCATGCATTGAATTGTGCCCTCTGTCCATTAAGTGATCAGTGTCCCATATGCATTTTGGGAATCTATATCCGTGTTGCATCTTGGATAACCTGGATCTCTTCACATTGAGTGATTGATACCCATTGCGCACTGAGGGGCATATTTATACTTGCTTTGTGCCGATTTTGCATCTTTTTTAATGCAAATTTGGTGCAAAACTAACTCCATATTTATACTTTGGTGCTAGACCCATCTAGCGCCAAATTTATGGATTTAAAGTCATTTTTTGGACGTGGAAACCAACTTTGTGTCAATGAGATGCAAAGTAGGCGTACCCGTGCAAAAATCGACTGTATGACCTTAGCGCCATATTTATCCCCCGTACTAAAATCACGCATGGGAGGGAAGAGGGGTCAGAAAATGGTGCAAAGCTTGCTTTGCACCATTTCTTAACACCTGGGTCAGGGCAGGCGTTAGGGGACATGTGGGCCTATTTCTATGGTGGAACGCCATGGAATAAGCCCACAGGTGCCCTCCCCATGCCCCAGGGACACCCACACCTGAGGAACAGTGGAGAATGGGGGACCCCATCCCAGGTAAGTATAGGTAAATACAGGTAAGTATTTTATTTTATTTTTTTAAAGTGCCATTGGAGGACCTGAAATGGGCACCCCTATATGGCACTGGGTGCAATGGCCATGCCCAGGGGACCCTGGTTCCCTGTGCTGGACATTGGGGTGGTGGGCATGACTTCTGTCTTTTCTAAGATAGGAGTCATGTGGTATGGATGGTTTTGCGTCAGAAAATGACTCTAGGCAGGTTAGAGTCCTTTTTTACTCTAACCTGCCTAACGTCATTTTTTGGTGCAAAACCCCTTCTTCCATACCCCCAGCCCCACCTGACTAACATCATCTTTTTTTATGCAAGCCTACCATTTGCACCTGCGTGCACCATTCCATAAACATGTTGCCTGGCTGGTGCACAGAAACGGTGCAAGCCGGCGCTAAACATTTTGGTACAAAACTGCGTTAGTGCAGTTTTGCACCACAAAGTATAAATCAGGGCCTGAGTGATTAGTACACCATATGACACCTTATAGAAGTGTGCTCCTTGTGCAATTTTGTGAGCTGTTCCCCTGTGTAATGAATGAGGACAACTGCTCAGCTTGATTGTAAACCTGTTGCATCTTAGGGAATGCTCCCCCGGGGAGTAGTCATCACCCATTGTGTATTGGAGACTAGTATGCCTTTTGCATCTTACTAAAGAGTACATCGTAGTAAATAATACTCTATGTGTACTGCATGATCAGTACCTCCTTTGTACATTGGAAACAGTACCCCTGTTGCATTCTCAAAAAAGACTACCACCTCTGCATTAAGATATGCGTACCCAACACCAAATAAGTGATTAATGTCCACACCGCACATCGGAGAATAACACCCTTTTCATCTTGGTGATCTCTATACCTTGTGTATCGATTGATCAGCATGACCTATGCTTTGACTCCTTGTTGTACCCAGTGCATTACTTGATCTTTAGCAGTATTGAATGTGGTATGTGCATCGCTTGTACTAGATGCATGAAAATAACCCCCTCACTCCCTCTTCTGAATAGGGAAAATGTTCTCTCCACACACTTAACTCATCCTGCCTCCCCCACCACCAAGGTTCTCCATCCTCTCTGCCTGTAACTCCCCATAATTATTCACCTACTTGGCCACTTTTGACTCCTGGCACCTTACATCACCAACTCTAGATTCACAATGAAATAATTCTTTATGCACTTCTAGTATAATCTCATAGATTATCTAGCACAACCTTTACCATACCATTTGAAATCTACCCTCATTGACCTCACAAACATATCTTAACATCAATAAATTTGCTTCTTAAATATACATCCCCTTGTTTTATTGTTTGTGTAAAGCTGCAGTAAGACATTCCTTATTATCAATGTGTTTGATGCCAACACTACCTTCTTTATTTACAGGATTCCAATAGTGCCATTACATCACCTGCACTCTGCATTCACCATGCCATGTTCATACACAGACACACACACACCTACACCCACACATACACACACACACACTGTACCACTTAGTGACGTAGGAAAGTTGGCCTCCTTCTAAATAAATATCTTAGCTTCATCCTGACAATACTCTTCATCACTACACCCTACTTCACTGATACTGAATCCATATTTTTACTCTTCAAACTACACATGACTTCATTATTGTGTCCCAAAGGAGCAATTGTTCCCTTTTTGGGTAGCATCAACACAGTCTTGAAATTATTGCCCTACACTAACCTCCAATTGTCTTCAGTCATCGTGACCTAAACAATCAGATTTACTAGTTAAAATTCGTGCTTGCCTAACTGTTCTCTGACTAAACCCTTTTTAAAATGTACTGTTCCCCACAAAGTTCCATGGCAGTCCCCTGGACACTTTATTTGATCAGATAACTAGCATTCTCCTACTGTCTGTTCCAATCACCATCAACTTGATATCAAAATGGAAATTTGCCCTTAAGGTTATCTTCTCTTATGTTGGCTTCATTCACCAAAATTTCACCTCTATTGTGGGCTCCACCTCCTTTGACATGTTGAATGATACACTTAATTGGGGACGTGGCCAAGATGGCAGCCGTTGCAGCAGCACTTTAGCGAGCTCCGCACTTGGCCCGCTAATAATCCCACCTAATCCTCAATATCCGACTCTGCTCACTTAATCTGGAGTCTCACAACACTGCGGTTAACTTAAGGGGTGAATTGGTGGCATCCTACCAGTGCTGGGAGAGAGACCCCCCCGTCAAGTGGTGACGAGATCACAGGAAGAGGCCAGCCTGGTGCCTTGCTTCATTTATCTGGGGGGACGATCATGCTGCCATGCCAAGATCGTGGGGAGGCACCGGATGCGAGGCCGCCCCCAGCCTGAGAGGAGGCGGCTGAGGTCAGAGTGGCTGGGATGGAGGAGGAGCCACCCAGGTGAGAGGATACTGTGTTTCTGCGGGGTCCGCTGAGCACAAGGATGTAGTGTTGAGCCTGAACCTCAACCACAGGGGGAGCCGGTTGTGATGTTGGTGCTGGTCGCCCCCGTGGGTGCGAGACCGTGGGTGCACAGATGAATGGCAGCTGAGCCCACCATTGAGGCCTGAACTTTTCCCCACGGGTGGCACCTGGTGGCGGCAATCCCTTCAGCGGCGCTGGGGCCAGGGTGGAGACCTGGCCGACAGACACCCCCGACTCAATGGAACACACGGAAAGGAGGAGCCAGCTGCAGCAGTGGAGACACAGACTGCGGGAAGAGACACCACGCCTGTAATGACCTCTCCAGGGGAGTGCAGCACTGCCATCTTGCCCATTAGTGGAGCTTCGATCATCACGTGTCCTGTTTCACTACAGCCTAGTGCTCCACGTTACATGGGGAGCAGCTGCAGTGCGATAGACTAACAAAGGTATGCTGACTCTACCTCTTGGGGCTTGAAACCATTGTTGGGTTCCCCCTTCAGGACATGCTATCGAAATTGTGCATTAAGACTGGGGCACACAGGCCGAGGTGAGGAGAAATGTAAATACACTGAAGGGGGGCTCTCTGTACCCAGCTGATAACCAAGGTGACTGGGACTCCTCTGAAATGCAATATATCACATATTGGAGCCCCACTGATAGACAAGCCTGGTCCCTAACTGCCACTGGACAAATCTGGTGGGGCGAGAAGTGCCCCTAGTTGGTCCTTGGAACCTAGTGCAACACAGGGATGTCCTTCAACCATACACCCCCTGGTCTCCAGACTATCACCCCCATCACTTTCCCAATGGATTGCAGCCCCATTGCCCGGATTTCCCATGCTTCATAAGTAGTCAACAAGTCTTGCTACAGGCTGCACACTGAAACTCCAGCATCGGGAGCCCTCCTTGAAACCCTGTGCAGTTAAAATGGGGAAAGACAAACATCAAGAGGTGGTCAGTAAATGAAAATATACCAATATCCTGCGAATGGAGCATTTGTGAGAGTGGACCCCCCCCTTGAAGAAAGACATCTGGAGATCAGGACACACCACTGGATCCCTCAAAAATTCAAATTCTAGCCGCAATAGAAGCATCTGGCATAGCAGTGCAGGCTAAAATAGATGCCATCTCCCTTGAATTTAGGCTACTGAAGGTGGACCTCTGCAAGGTGACAGAAAGATCACTAGCCACTGCGGAGCATGTAAATGCGCTACAGCATGTGTTCACTGAAGACCACCATCACCACTTTAACAGCCAAGATGGATACTCTGGAGCATAGAGCTCAGGACGCAGCGGACAGGTCCCCGAGATGCAACCTCCGATTTGTTGGGTTTCCTGAGGATGTTGAGGGCCCAACACCTAAACTTTTTTTTTAATAATGTTGGATCAGGGAGATGTGCCAGACCGCAACACTGTTACCAGATTTTGTGGTGGAGGAAGCAGACCGGGCCCTCGCTATGAAGCTGCTGGTGGGCCCCCCGCACTACTATTGCACAAATCCTCAACTATAGGGATCATGACTCCATTCTTCCATATGTACAGCAGACAGGGGATCCTTCATTTGAAAATCATAAGATCCATATTTTTCCTGATTACACTCACCTGGTGCAACAAATGAGGACATCCTTTGGTGGTGTGAAACAGAAACTGCGAGCTATGGGACTCCAATACATGTTGCTCTATCCGGCCAAGTTAAAAATGCTACACGTGGATCGTGCACATTTCTTTGCTACCCGAGAGGCAGCCTGGGACTGGTTTGAGGCACAGAGAGAGAACCGGACTCCCCCGGTGCGGGCAGAAGGAGCACACCCTGGGAGGTCTGGCACCACACAGCAGCCCCGTGGGAGGAGGAGACATGGAGGATGGGCTACCCGATCCTCCCAGCGTGTGGTGGTCTGCCAAGATGGAACACTGTCACTGGATCACTTAGGGTTGGAGTGCGGGGGGGCCCAAACATGTCCCAGGGACTCAGAGCAACTGAGATCTGAACATGCAGATGTGAGGGCAATGGTGGAAGAGGTGACAGCCTCCAAGTTGGATGACAGCAACGTCAGCCTTCTGGATAAGATTGAAACCTCCGGAGGTCCCTGAAAATGCTTGACAGCTGGGTGGTGCTAATCAACGATCGAGCTCCATGGGCTTGGAACTAGGGTCAAAAGTACTAATACACATGCTAAGTCTCCACCATACCATAAGTAAAATGCCTCCAAGAGTGAGCATGTGACAGATGTAAGTTACTTGGGTGAGCCAACAACCCCACCCCACACATATCTGCATGCTTGAGGTTGACTGTCATGAGTGCAGGAGTGCTATTTGCATGACATTGCCTGTTGAGGGTTGAGTGTGAGAACGTAGACAGAAAGTGGTGGCACGCTACCAGATGTCCTGCTGACTGCAGGTGCTTACGTTAATAACTCTGTGAATGATTGTGTGTGGATGTATAAAGTGTGACTGCTGAGTGTGAGCAATGAAATGTTTTAGTGTTTCATAGTTGTATTATGTTTTTAAAATTACGGGGTGAGTTTTTAGGGTTATCAGCAGTGGTTGGGGATGCACATGTTGGTTAAGTGTGTTAACTTTTACCTGTAGTTTATTATATGTGGCAGTGGAAGCAATAACTGGTCTCCTGGATGGGGGTGGGTGGATTGGGGGGTTATATAAAACAAAATGGTGAATACATTTAAGTTCAATAGATGGCATGTTCATGGGCTCAATTCATATGTAAAACAGTATAAAGTTCAGACTTACCTTTGAAGACATGGGGTCCATGTGTCTCTACTTCAAGAGACACACTTATTAGGGATCTCCCAAACTACTCGAGGGATATGGCCTACATTCCCAGTGGAGCCTGAGGAATCTCGTACACTGCGGCTATTAGTGGACCCTGGCACCACTAGAGGGATGATCTCCCATATATAAAAAGCCTTGAGAGTGGACCACAGAGTAGATGTGTCAAAGATTCCAAATAGATTGGTAGAGGAACTGCCTACACCCCTCACAGACAGAAAATGGAGGCATGCACTTGCACAAATACGAGAGGTGGACAGTAATGCTCAGTTCAAACTTACACAATTCCACTATCTGCACCACTCTTATCTTATGCCACAGAGGTTGCTAAAGTTTGATGCGACACGCTCCTCTAAGTGCCCCCGTTGTGGATTCGAACCGGCATCTTTCATGCACATGACTTGGGACTGTGTGAAACTACAAAGCTACTGGATCGAGATACTAAGTACACCAAGAGAAATCATTAGGGTCCAGATCAAGTCCTTGATCAAACACTGCCTACTGTGTATACTACTATGCCCAAACAATGGGGACCCACATAAGTTTGCCTGGCTTGGCATTGTATTAGCTAAGCGGCAAAGTCCAATATCTTGGACCAACTCCCACCTTCCCACTTTACAGAAATGGAGAGCTGATATCCATGAATGG
Source organism: Pleurodeles waltl (assembly GCF_031143425.1). Classification (NCBI taxonomy): domain Eukaryota; kingdom Metazoa; phylum Chordata; class Amphibia; order Caudata; family Salamandridae; genus Pleurodeles; species Pleurodeles waltl. The sequence goes on along the minus strand of NC_090443.1, from coordinate 750,444,233 downwards.
GGGATAGCAGAGAAGAGGAGACTTAAACAGGCCCGCACAGATGAGTATGCAGAACGAGACCTGGAACTGTGCAGAGATATGCTAGATGGCTTGGAGGGGGGCGAGCTGCAGGTCACTGCCCCTCCAGTATTTTTTTGGATGGTTCATATGTTTCTAGAAAACCCTCATGATCAACAGTTCGATAAGATTGTATAACTCTGTTCTAGTGGATCAAAACACATGAGGGAAAACAATACCGTTGGCCAATGTAACTCCATATATGGCTGACCCAGAAAACCCATGGACATGTATGGACAAAACAACACCTTATATACCTGTTGTGACTGGGTTTTTTTCTACTAAGCCCTATTATTATAATTCTGCTGCAATTGAAATGTACTGTAGGATCATTGTAATGAAAACAAGTTTACAAAAATGATACACTTAATTAGTTTTTGATTGTCACTAGTCCCTCCATTTCTGCACCTCCTCTGCCAGTGCCTTCAACTCTAGATCACACAGAGTAAAAATGTACTCTCCGATAAACCAGATATGCAGGGGACTTCATAAGTTGAGTAACTCTTACAACCCAGGCTCCTGAAAACATAAACACAGCCACTATGCTTTTATAACTGTTACTAAGTTGTCAAAACAAAACATTTCCACTCCTAAGACCTCATCACCTGATTTCAAACTTCCCCCTGCCTATCCCAAATAATACATTGGTTGCTTCCACCTTTTGCACCTTACTAACCCAACCTATTGTCAAATGCCTCTTGCTTACCCCCTAAACCTTCTCGCCCTTAGGAAACTCTTTCAGTGCCCTTGCCATAGCCCCTCACTTGCTATTCTTCTCTTTGTCTTCTTTACTCTGTCCATCCCACTTCTACTGATGTCTACAGCTGGCTTTATTCCCATACTCCTGTCTAGTAACCCTCCCTGTGTATCCTCTGAAGCCTTCGGCCTGATAATCATCAAAGCACTTGTTCTCTCTTTTGGTGTTCAGTGCTGCTGATTCAAACTACTTAATTATCTGCATGTCACCTACCCATAAAGCTTTAAATTTGCTGTGGCTATCCAAATTTGCCGTAAAAAATTAATGCTTCCTCCTTGTCGACTTACAGTCCTGTTTCCCAAATCTTTCTTGTTGGTCTTGGCCCTTTTTGCCGGGCCCTCCCCAGACTATGGGGGTTATTACAACTTTGGAGGAGGTGTTAATCCGTCCCAAAAGTGACAGTAAAGTGACGGATATACCACCAGCCGTATTACGAGTCCATTATATCCTATAGAACTCGTAATACGGCTGGTGGTATATCCGTCACTTTACCGTCACTTTTGGGACGGATTAACACCTCCTCCAAAGTTGTAATAACCCCCTATGTGCCTTCGCCCTCCACTTTTTGCTGAATTCATTTTTGTTGGCTTTAAGACTCTGCACACTTTACCACCGCTAACCAACATTAAAGTGCTAACGCTCTCCCCTAACACATGGTAGCATTGGCTTACACCTAATTGGCATATTTAATTTACTTGGAAGTCCCTCGTAAAGTGGAACTACCTGTGCACAGGGAATGTTAATTAAGTGATATCAGTGGGCCTGCAGCACTGATTGTGCCACTTACTTAAGTAGCACTTTAAACATGTCCCAGGCCTGTCATTGCAGCCTGTGTGTTCAGTTTTAAACTGCCATTTCGACCTAGCCAAATAAACCTTTTGCCAGGCCCAAACCCTCCTTTTAAATACACATAAGTCACCCTTAGGGTAGGCCCTGGGGGTGTAGTGTATTTAAAAAGTTGGATATATATTTTTGAGATTTTTAAATTGCAATTTTGAAAATGTTACTTTTAGAAAGTTAGAATTTTCCTGCAATAGCCATTTGGAGCCTTCAGCCTGTGCCTGGGTCACCTGAGTGGGTGGGGTGACAGCTGGACTTTGTGTATTCCTCCTAGTCAGCCACGCATAAAGGGGAGCTTAGGTGTGCCTGGATGGGCCTTCACTGGCAGGATGGGAGGAAGGAGCTGGACCCAGCCCCACCTACACTTGAATAGACTGTGTCTTGTCTCCCCAGAAAGGTCTGCATTCCCCCTATAGTTAGTCTGGAGCCAGGGCAAGGAAGGCAGGACATCTGTTTACATCAAAGGCCTGTCTTTAGAAGCTACTCTCCACTTTAAAGGCACAGCTGTGTATATATACTGGACCTCAGACACCACCACTTCAGTACACTCCTGGACCTGTGACACTCTGAGAGGAAGAAGGACTCCTGTGCTGCTGAAAGGACTGTCATTCTGTTGGATTGCTGCCCTTAAGGACTGCTGTCCTGCTCTGCTCACCTGCTGCCTGCTGCCTTTTTACCTTGGTGAAAAGGACTGGACCTGCATCTCTTGAACTCAGAACACCAGAGTGACTCAAAGGGTTAGTTGGCGGTCCCCCTGATCTGAAGCCCCAGGGACACAATAGGCTTCCAACAACCTTGCACCGGAACTCTGCCATCTGTCAGTTTATCTTGCTAGGTGCTGCCACCCCAGTCCTAGACCCTTGGAAGTGGGCCTAAGGTGGTCTACCAGCCTCTGTGGATCCAGCGGAACCGGCACATCTCCTCTGCGCAGCGCAAACCCGCACAGAAGTGATGCATCACTGCTATTGCATGGTTTGGACCCATTTCAAAGAACTGCCATTGCGCGACACACCCTCATTGCAGGCTATCGCATTCCTTGCCAATGGCAGTCTCGACAATGATGCTGGACTCTGCATTGCTGCCACGCTGCTCTTCAGCACTGACAAAGCACCCGAACACATGCTGCATCCTCGATGCCAGATTTCACGTCACACGCTCCATTGACAGGATCCTCGATGAAGCAGGCCCCTGCATCGCAGGCGTGCGGCATCTCAGAACCAATGCATCGCTTTGGCTATGCAACGCATCTTCAATGTGGATTCTCGCAATGCTCTACGAACCAGAATTTAATGTATTCTGTTCAGCGGGCCTAACTGGGTTCCTGAAGCTGGCCTGCGCTTGACCACGGTCAGCCTGAATTTGTGACTTTGTCCTGGGCTGGTGCAACCAGGTTTTGACAGTTAGCACTTTGTGCTTTTTGGTGCTATTTTCACTAAAATCTTTAAAATTGGATATATCTGGTTCTGATGGGTAGAGTTTTTGTTGTTTTGGTCTTGCTTTACACATTAAATAATATTCTATTGTTCTAACTTGGTGTGGGATCCTTTTTTGTGGGTTTCAGTTTATTATTGTTTGAAGTGTTGTACAAATGGTCAGTGCCAAGCTACTGAACGGTTGAGCATAGGTTAAATTAGGGTCGGCTTATGCCTCACTTCGGCAAGGATTGTGGTTGCTGCTTGACCAGGGCTCACATCCCAGTCAACCAATAACGCAATTCCAACGTTTCTGTTTTGCAACATGCTAGAAATAATATAGGTCATCTAACTCACCTATTACCTTCCATCTATAATCAAACCCCTTTAAAGTGGACTCTGTCAAGTCCAGTCTACTAGCGCAGCTTGTACAGAGCAGCCCAACCTTTTCACCCTACCACATTTCAGTCCCCTCTCTTCTATCCTATTGCTCCCTGACATTTCAGCAGTCTCTGACAGTCGACATTTCAAAAATGCAAACAACTCTTGCCTGACTCTTTCACCTGGTTCTCCTTGACATCTGTCCCCACATACTCACCAAGGATTGTCCTCCAAAGTTTAGCTCTTGAACCCTAGCTTTTCTCATTTTATATCACATTCTTCTTCGATAAACTGATGATAAGACTAATACATCTTCCATCTCTTCTTCTGCCATGATTCTCTTTCCTCCTGGTTCACTTACATGCTCTACCTCCTCAAAATATTTTGGGTCCTGATTATGAGTGGATCAGGAGAAATGTGCATTTTATCATACCTGATACATTCCTACTCCTCGAGGTTCGGAATTTATCTGGTGCAATAGACAGCACCTATTATGAGTTTTTCCCACACCAAAACCATTTCATGGTAAGTACAATACAGTTTTCCTGTTTTAAATTCTGGGAAACTTGACCAGCCAAAATTTAACAAATGGTGAGAGTTTTATCACATCCAGTAATTGCCAAAAGTGGTATATTCCACCCAACTTAGTATGCCAAACCCTGTGCAAACAGGTTTATAAAGAGGTCAGAAAACACAGACTCACTCATAATATTGGTCTGTGTGTACCATGTGACTCCAGTATGAAGCTTTTCCCCTTTATTAGTCGTAGTGTTACTGCTGCCAGGCTCCAAGCACTGAACCTCTGTAATATTAACCTACACTTCTCCTTTCACACTGCCAAGCATGTCATCAGCACACTGGCCAGGAGCTTTCTCAGCTATTGCAATAGTCTCTTAGTTGTTTCTCAATTGGAAAAGTCATTAACCTTGCTACCCAATCATGTACAAATGTCAATACACAAACACCCACTAATGTCCAGCGCCATCAGATTTAGTAGATACTAACCAGACACAGGAAATACAGCAAACATCTCATTCTTTGTATTCTAAATAGTACATCTCACGTCAGCCCTACTCCAGCTCACTCATTATCTCCTGCTATGCTCCAAAACAAAAACTACACTCCTCAGGCCTAAATTACAGTTCTACTGTTAAGTAACCTTGTGCTTAATCCTAATTTAAATCCACATAACTATTAGAAACTCTCCCATGGAACACCATTTCAAGCAAAATTCAAGCTGCACTTCCCATACTGTACTCAAGTTGGCCCCCCATGGCATTCCTCTCAAGTCTGAAGGACATGAATGACTGACCTCACTTCCGTCTACGCTTGACTGAGGTCTTTGGACTGTACATCAGCAATCTGCACATATCGTGCATCTAAGAATATGTTATTATTAAGAGTAATGCCCTATCGTTGTACTGCACCCACCAATGTTTTGTTTAAGTAAATGACGAGCAATGGTCTAATGTTGTGACTTGTTGCTATACATAGCCTTTCTGCAACACACTATCAATAAATTTATTTGAATAAAACTGCCCTAAATGTGAAACTATATAGATTGGTTTGTTGCATTTGTTGTGGACCTGTCTGGCACTTGAGCAGTTGTTGCAGGAAGCGCTCATGGAAATTAACAAAATTTTGTGTTAGATTCTATCCTAATGTTACTTACATATGAAATTAAATGGCATCCATTGCAATCAACATTTGTTGGTTTAGCCATCTTAATAGCAGAAATACACGTCACTCGAAAGGATGTGACCAGGATACTCCGTCAAACATATTACAACATACTAAACATACCTTAGGCTATAATGGACTTGTAATATGTGAACCAGATATCCGCCACAATAATGATGGAGTGCCCTGTCCACCAAACTCTAAAAAAGGCCCTTAGTGTATTGCAACAAAATGGAGAAATGCATAGCAATACATTGCACCCTCAGAAAAGACTAAGGGCCTGATTTAGATGTTGGCGGTCACACCACCAAACCGTGTTGGATGTGGTCTTTAAAAGACTGTCATGTTGACGGTTTTCTGCCACATGATAGCAGATCAGTGATGGTGGGGGACAGCGGCAGCACTCAATGGACTCCGCAAAATGGCAGCGGCTATGGAAGGGAGGTAGTGACATACACACAATGTCCCTTAGCTATAGGGGTATGCTGCACTGCACACAACACAACACATACACACATTTACCCACTGCCAGTCCATCATAACACAACCTGCAGATGCCAAAAAACACATTGAGAAACATTCATGCCACACCATATACACACCATTGACACTGCGCCCACACACCACGTAACAACAACAAACAACAAAATACACACTCATCTGCATAAAAACAAACACAGTCACACACACACCCAAATTTACACGGATCACATCAACACTCACCTAAATGTAATTCATGGCAACACAACATACACAGCAACATCTGTGACACACATACAGATACAGCCACATCACCCACACCCACTCCCCCACCTCAACCAGCCAATCGCATTGTGTACACACAAACACGTACTGACTCACAGCTACAACTCACAGCACAATATGACAGTTACATGTCTCCTGGCAATGTGCACACATGGACACAGTTGACACGTGTGAAAGTACCATCATTGTGGTGCCAGCATTGATTTGCCAATGAATTCTGGCACCGTAATGACAGCTGCGGCTTGGAGAACAGTCTATGGTATTGGCTTGAGCCTTGAGATGATGGAGTGTGATTGAATGCCTCTTGTGAAGGACTGTTACGCAATTGCGAATTATAATTTATTTATAATGCAAGATAGGCATTTTTTCACATTGGTTATGATAAACTGAAATGCAATTTTCTTAACATTATAATTGCCATTGTAAGTCTTATGTAGTTGTATTTTTGGTGTCTTGTAATAGCGGTTGACATACAATTGAATCATTTAATCTAGCTGTACTTTTTATCGATCTGGACTACAAAGAGTTTTAGCTGTCCCACTTCATGTTCTGAAAACCATTTATTAACTTATATACATACTCGGAGCAGCTTTCAGGTAGCCCTCTTCAAGCACAGGCTAGTCCAGATGTAATTCACAGTTTGTTTCTGCCCTACACTCCATTGAGCATGAGACTGCCTTGCATTGTACATGATCACATGTTTGCAATATTTTTGTGGCAGTATTCTTAAATTTCTTAATTTAAAACTTTAAGTAGCAGATTATCCTAGCAGCAAAAAAGGTTGCTGCACTGTGTTGTGTGAAAGGGAAAAAACAGAACAGCACCAAATCTACCACAATATGGTGCTGTTTCCCTTTCCCCCACACAGGCACAATTGAAGCTCACTTGTGACAGTGCTCTAACCCTTGCAGCATAGAGCAAACATAGGTTTTATGCTGTGCTTAAGTACAGATTAACACTTTTCTACCCTTGTATGTGTGCTGTGCAGTTCAGAGCACGTGTAAAGTTGGAAACGTTTTGAGAAAAAAAAACTTTTCTCAAACTGTACCCCTGCTCCTTCAGCTCCTGTAGCAGAGGATGCGTCAATTCTGAGTGTACTGCCCTGGTTCTGAGTGCAGTGCGCGGGTTGGGCTCATGAAGTGAAGTCTATTTGGCATTTCCGATTCCTGCAACGGTGTTGATGAGCTGGTTCTAACTCTGGTGATGGCGTCAATGTGTGGATTTCTGCTGGAGCAGCGCTTTATACCCACTTCCAAGGGTCCAGGACTAGATGGGCAGCACTTGGCAAGTCAAGACTCACAGTTGACAGAGTCCAGGTGCGGTAGCAAGTGACTTGGAAGTATTGTGCGTCCCCTAAACTTCAGAAAACAGGGGGTAATCCAGCAAGCACTTTTGGTCTAGTTTGAAGAGATGCAAGTCCAGTCCTTCTTACTACTAGGCAAGGAGGGCAGCAGGCAGCAGAACAGGAGTCCAGCAGAGTAACAGTCCTTTCAGTGCAGATCAGTCCTTCTTCCTGGAAAAGTATCCACAGGTCCAGAAGTGTACTGGGTTGGTAGGGACAGAGGTCCAGTACTTATACCCAGTTTTGCATTAGAAGTGGGGATGTCTTTAAAGAGAGACCCTTGAACTAACTTCACAGTGCCCCTGCCCTTCCTGTCCTGGCTCCAAACTAACTACAGGGGGGTATGCAGCCCTTTGTGCGGGAACAGGACAAAGCCCATTCTGGTATAAGTGGCAGCTCCTCCCTCCCATCTTGCGCAGGATGACCCCTCAGGTTGTGGATAGCGCATCATTCACACCTAAGCTCCTTTTGCGTGTGGCTGTCCGGAGGGAATGCACAAAAGCCCACCTGTCACCCACTCCAGACATATTCAGAGACAGGCAGAAGGCACCGGATGGTTACCGTCAGAAAATGCCAACTCTCTAAAAGTGGCATTTGCAGAATTAGAATTTGAAATCACAGGCTCTGCAATGGCAGGCATGAGACATGTTGAAGTGCTACTTACGTGGGTGGCAGAACCAGTGCTGCAAGCCCACTAGTAGCATTTAATTTACAGACCCTGGACACAGGTAGTGCACTTTACAGGGACTTATAAGTATATTAAATATGCGAATTGTGGATAAACCAGTGTTGACATGCTTTAAGCGGAGAGCACATGCAGTTAGCACTGGTTAGCAGTGGTAATGTGCCCAGTGTCCTAAAGCCAGAAAATACGAGCTCAGCAAAACAGGAGGTCTGAAAGCAAAACGTCAGGAGAAACCGCACCAAGGATGCCAGGTCTAACAGAATACCTGGCTTTTGATATCTGTTACATATGCTTGCAAACAAAATATGAAAGAAAAACACATGGCGCCTTGATAAACTCAAGGGTGAATAGCCGAGCTTTACAAACCCTGATTGATAGCATGCTTCCTAATGCCAGACCTACTAATTATAACTTGGAAATAGAGTTGGAAAAAAGAAAATCTTGATCCACAAAGACGTGGAAATACAAAAATGGGGCTACTTTCAGGCATCAATGAAGAATTCAAGCACGGTGGTCACCCACCCACCACCTACACAGTGTTGAAGAATTTCATACTGCAGGACTAGACTGCTTTCATTCATAAAACAATATCTCGGTTTATGGTGCCTCAAGAAGGCATCTCATTTCACAGTAGGACCATAAACGTGACTATCGCGGTAAAGAGGCAAGTCGCCGCTTTGCTTCTAGTTATCGGATGCAAGTCACTTTGGGCTTTCAGCGTTCCCTAGTCACTGGGCCTTAATGCTCTATGACAGCGCGACCTAAACACAGCATGAAGGAGGGTCCGTGCTGATCTTTAATTCCTCTGTTTTGGCGTGCAGTGAGAGGAAAGGGATTCTTTCATCGAGTACTCTCCGGTGGTCACGTGGGCGCAAAGGCTATTAGCTTTTCATTCGGAAGGCTTTAAAATCAGTCATGGTTTTAAAAAGCATTATGATTTTTCAAGAGCTCCGAAGCGCAATGAACTACTGACATTATTATTCGAATGCAGCCGAGTCTGCCTGTCTGCTTCAAAAGCCACAATTTCTAAATGAACACTAGTGTACAGTCATCGTCAAGTATTAAGTCAGTGAGAGTGCGTGGTCTTGTTTGTCACACCTCTTTTAATTTTGAAGAGACGTTATTGGAAGGCGTACCTTTCTTTGATCACGTCACCTACCTATAAATCTATGTTTTTTCGTGGATGCTGTAAATTCAGGCTCGTTTAAGGCACTCTATTATGACAGCTATATGCGTGCAGGAAATGTGTGAGCTTTAAACAATCAAATTTAGAACAAGCGCTAATGCCTGCAGGAAATGTGCAGGAATTGATTACTATTGTAAGTCTGAATTTCCTGTCTTGTAAACCTCCCATAATTCTCTCAAATGCAATGTTTACTACCCTTAGATCATACTCTTTTTTGGTGCTTTTGAGTAAAGAAAAAAGAGCATCAGACTTCCTCTGGTTCTGAAGTTGAAACGTAAACAATTTTAAAGTCCAATTGCGAGAAAACAAAACATCCAATTTTAATGCCAACTAGCACTTAGGATGAAGTATTACCAGACTGCAGGATAACAGCTTGATCAGGTTATGAACATAGGAATAACAGGTCACTCTTCATACTGCGGATAATCGAATGATTCAGATCTACAGGCGACTTTGCTGGTGGGATAAGGGTTTTGCACACTCCTAATTCTTAACACTAAAGAGCCATTTTCTCATGGTGTCAGGTGCACATTCTTCTACTCTGTCTTAGGTATTCTGAATTAGGAGTGAGCTTGATGTGGCACCTACGTCTCTGTCAGCCATCCAGCCATTCCAGGAAACATCCAGTGGCACGGCCTCTGTGACTGGGCGGGTTTCTTCATGTCTAAAAGGATGTGTGCGTGCTCATCCTTGGGAACAACCTTTGGTGCCTTCTTGGAGCGTTTGTCCTCTTCTAATGGTGCACCAATGATGGCTTCTTTTAGGATTTTAATACTGAAGGTGGGGCCTCTGGTCACCATTACTTCATCTATCCATGTGGTGGGACTGGGGGTTATTCTCTGCAGAAAACTCTGCCTTAAATTCCTTGATGAAGGCCTAGTGTTTGTCAGTCTCTGGCCTTAAAACAAAATATAATGCTCCTTTTCCATTGATCTTGGGGTATTTTGCTTCTTGCCATGGGCCCTGATGCTTCTGCTTCACTTGTGGCAGGATTTCGTTCACTTTAGATTGACAGAGCAATATGATTTGATCTACGGAGGATTTCTGCAAGTCTCTTTTCATCGTGGACATTTGGGATATGAGCCATCTGCCTCCACCAACCAGTGCGTGGATTTGGCTAGTCATTTTATTGAGGATGGTTGTGTTTTCCTATCAATGTACAGATTTGTTCTACCCAAGTGGTGGCTGCCTTTTGGCTGAATATAAAGGGAATGCTATCTTAGATACTTGCATGACGCTACATAGATTTCTCTGAATTAATTTGTTTCCAATTACAGATTGAATGCGTCTGAGGCATCCTTTGGGGCTGTTGTGCTCATTGTGGCCTTCTTGTTTACTGTGGTCATTCTCTAACGTTGTGTTATGTGGTTATTAGTGTTTTTGATTTCTTCAATACATTTACTGTCAGGCATGATTGCACATCAGTGACTCAGTGTGTGTTTTTACTGGACACTCGCTATTTGCTTGTTACACCTCATATCCAGATATTGTGAGGAAAATGGATGAGGGATTACTACGTGATTCCCTACAGGAATTACTATTTACTCCAAGTCCTAATCTTCCTTATCATAGCCTTGCACACCTAACATCCTCACTGGTGGGATGTGTACACGTGTGATGGTTGTGTTTTTTAGTATCCTGCTATTAACTTAATAATAACGGGATGTTCTATTCCATTACATCAGATTTTATAGGTAATACCCAAGCTAGGGAAGAAGCGGAACATACAAAAATGGTTTGCTTGCTAAATGTCTGCCTTTAGGAGGATTAACATTATATTTAAGGACTGCAACAAGGAAGGATAGGATTGGAGTAATGACGATTTAATAAATATAGGCATTACCTATACTTGTAATCATTAATGAAAGTCTAAAACACCCCGTAGCTTTGAAAGAAAATGTTCCCCATATACTAAAGCCCATTCAAAAACCAGGAAGTGCTATTTTCACACCAACCTGGTTTACGCATGTTTATGCAAAGTGCAAATCCCCCTATATACTAATAGGTCACATTTCAAATTGCACATTTGCAGGGGGTGGCACCACAACCTGTCTAATAAATATTAAGTTGACAGGTCACAATTTGACACCCCTACTAATGACTGTGGAGGCAGGCATGGTGATCTGCAAGAGACAGAAACCATCATTCTTTCAATTTGGTTTTCCTTGCAGGGACCATTTATTTTGGGTTAAAGCAGGCCAAGTCATTTTAAAAGGAATGGTGCTGCTTCTGGAAAACATAAGGATGCATGGGAGGTATGCAGTGGTCTGGTGGACCATTGTACAGTGCCCTTGAGGCTTCCCAACATGATTACTAAAGAGGAAGCTGTCAGGTGCAGCCACCATCCCCTTTGCAAATAGCTTACCAACCCATTTGAGGTGTCAATAACTTTTCCATCGCTTGTTGCAGAAAAGTTAAACATACCATTGTGAATTGCAGTTCGGAGTAGAATCCCCTTTCATGCCCTCTTCCAATTGTGATTTTCAGTGATTTGCAAAACTCATTTTGTAAATAGTAAAGGCTTTTCTGACTTGCAAAAGAGGTTTACTAGATGGGCCAACACTAATTTGCAGTATCAAACCCAGTAGTTTTGCGAATCACAGTATTTGTGATCACTAAATGATTTAGTACACGTGGCCCAAAACTATAATTTATTTACTTCAGAATGCTTTTTATGTGTAGTTGGCCTTAATTTTAACACATTATTTAAATTGTATTGTCAATTGAATTATACATCTATGGAGAAATTTCTTCAGGTGGATTAAAGTCTATGAAGATTAGTTATTATACTCTATTGTGAGGAATACAGGTTTTTAATGCATGATCATATCAGCAACATTTTTACCCTGACATGGTTTCACTTTCAACATGTCCAGAGCATGCGTAAGCTGACTTAATCAAGTGGAAATGAAATGACATATATATCCTCTGGTCCACCAGGGATGTCTTACCCACCCCTGCCAGCAAACGTTTGCACTGCCCCATAAAACGAATCCCATCAGATAATTATAAGAAAGATCCGTCAACCCAGAGCACCAGCAGCCTGGGACGGCCACGTTATCATATCCTCTCTCCCCACAGAGAGGACTAGATGTCACACTCAATGACAGTCTGATCATGAAGTCGTTCGGCCTGATGTCTCAATTGGGGAATAATCAATCAAGAGGTTACGTAACCTCATGCAATAAATGCAGCATGAAAAGATAATGGAGCACATCACATTGCCGTAATTATGAATGTAAATATACTTTTATCTTTAGATCCTGTTGATGAGAAGGATAACAAACAATCTTGAGTTTGTCGAAATTTTATCCACCACAAAACTCATGAATTCTGTGAAGTTGGTTGTTACCAAGTCACTAGCTAGTCTTCATTTTTAACTGTACCTGTTTGTACTCATGTTATTTTGTCTTTGTAACTGGGAGCTCATTGCACTGTTTTATTTGTATGATTTGTATGATTTTTGTAGACCATTCCAAAGATAAAAGTTTATTTGAATTCATGACTATGGTGTTTTGATGTGCTCCATTCATTTTTAATATTGCATTTATTTCATGAGGTTACATCACCTCTTAATTGGTTATTCTCTTCTTCAAATGATACCAATGAGAGCCACTGTTGCCTAAGTGTGATTTTATAACCAGGTTTCCATGAGTTCAAGAGTTGCTCTTGTAGCTTGTATGTTTTTGTCTCAATTTGGGAGAAGTGGATTGTCTTAGGAAACCAAGCAGTCACAATATCCATAAGTGTTTGACTTCTAAAAGGAACACTTACTTTGCACATGTGTTGACATACTGTACCGGATTTGTAAGTGCACAGGGACACATTTGGTCATTTGTTCCAGTACTATTACTTGTACACTAGGAGCAAATTTCTAACTTTTATGGTATACTTCAAAGATACCTGCCAGTAGTGCAGTAAGTTGTTTCTAGCTAGCCTGGCTAATGCAGGGTCATACCCAGAAAGTGGTCCCAGGATGCTTGTTTCTGGTCCAGGGAGGACCTGGCCTGGTAGTTTGAAATGGACTGTTCCCATGGTAAGCAGGGTAAAGACTGATTTGAATATGGCTGGGTCCAGACTGGGGTGGAATGGTGAGCAAAAGAACAATGGATTCAATCCAGATCTGTGACTGGGGTGAGTGTCTCAAAAGTGTCAGCACTCCCTCTATTATCTTGATGTGCTGCATGTTAACCCTTAGTGGCTAGGGTACGCCCAGACATGGGTCTCTTGCTCACTGTGCCAATGGATTCAAGATAGTCTAGCTGATGAGGGGTAATACTCTGAAACTGGTCCCAGAAGGACCTTGCCTGGCAGTTCATCTTTACTATTCCCATGGGGGGCAGGGGCAAAATTGATTTGCATAGGCTGGGTCCAAATCGGGGTGGCATGGTGAGCAAAAGAACAACGGATTTAACACAGGTCTGTGACTAAGGGTGAGTGTCTGGAAAGTTTCAGCACTGTCCATCATCTTGTTGTGTTAGTAAGTTTTTTCTGCCCATAGGTTTCCAGCAATGTATAAATGTTATGCATATAGTAGGGACTACATGTATAACATTTATATATCTCAAAATACCACCTAATTAAATGTTTTGCACTTGAAAGGGTAGGGCAAATTTTCATTTACAAAAATATAGGTTTTGTTTATATACATGGAAAAAATATTTACCCTTAAAGAAACTATGCCTTTTGCAGAAGCATTAAGTTTCAGGTGTTGCCTTTCCTTCTCTGCCATGGAAATGCAGTCACGTCTGGTCAATTTGTGTGAGTTTGCAGGATGGCAAACTTCTAGTAAATTGTGGTGAATTCCCACAACCTTAAAAGTTTGTAGACATTCAATAACTTTCACAATGACCCTACGAGGTATGGGCCAGATTTAAAGAAAAGTGGCGCAGCGTGGTGCTGTGTCAAAATTGCCAGCGCTGCGCTGCATCACTTTAGAAAAGCAGGGATACGCTGTATTTAAGGGAATATGGTGCACCCCTGCGTTTTCCCTTGTGCTGGCACAACATTTAGCTGCCAGCACCAACGCAGGCATCCTTACACCATCGTGTAAGGATGTCTGTGTTGAGGAGTGTGATAGTTTATGTGTAGGAAGGTGTTCGTTCCTGCCCATAAACAATCACTAATGGCGCTTTGGCACAATGCAGCACACACAGAAGTGCCAAAGTCCCATTTTCAAATGATTGTTTATGTGCCGGAAACACATAAACAATAATTTCCCGCACATAAACAATAATTTCTGCCATTTTTCTTTTTCTGTGCATGCAGCAGATTGCAGCACGCATAGCACAAGCAAAAAACAAGGAGTAATAAAAGTTGCACCCTCCTCGTTGCACCCTCCTCGTTGCACCCTCGTTGCACCCTGCTAACGCTATCCATGGGGGTGGCGTTACGCTGTCTCAGGTTTCATAAATCTTAATAAAAATTTCATAAATCTGAGGCAGTGTCAAAATGCAATGGGTGTTGCTGTGGCACACCCACAGCAACACCCATTGCACAACCCTTTCACGCACAGTGCTGCATGGGAAGGGGTCGTATTTACAGGGTTATGTTAAGCTTAACGCCACCTTGTAAATATACCGCTGTGCTTAGCGCCACAGGAACGTCACAAAAAGTGATGCTCCTATGGCGCTAGGGGCCTATAAATACGGCCCTATGTTCTGTAAGTTTACAAAGGCAGAGACTCTAGCACGCGCGCGAAACGTCTGCATTCACAAATGCACTTTGCCCTTGGAAAATTCTACCCAAAAACTAAACTGCGAATCAGTACTATTAGGTAAGCAAAATGATTTGTGAATCGGGCATTCTTTATTTGCAGCTGGGAAATTCGTTCCTGATTATTATCATCAAAAACTGAAGGCGTCTTGGTTACAGCCATGTCATGAGCTTCTATCCTAACCAGCGTGAAAAGTCTGTGGCTAAACTGGCTCGCGCCGTGATTCTTAATTTTTTCCAAGCGCCTCAGTAATTGCAACGGTCGTTAAAGCATGCCTCTCCTAACAGGCCGCTCAGCACTATGAAATAAAAGAGCACGGCCTCATTGATTTACACTGCGCGCGCTCATTTGGTGAAGGCTCTAATTTGGAATGGCTGGCGATTGTATTGATTTCAATAAAGTGTTTTGCTGCTGAAATTACTACCTCGAGCTGCTCCAGGTGAAGGACGAGTCCTTCGCTCTGGTCGCTTTCCCGGTCTCTTCCATGTAGTGCACTGTGACAGTACATTAATCTGTCCACTTTCAAAAACTCTCCTCTCCGGCATGTGTATCAAAAATATTGTTTTCGTCTTTGAGCGCACACTGGTCGGATTTAATTCTCGCCATCTCACCACAAAGTGTCCTTATATGGCCTTATGGAACCTCTTGAGGAGAAGGTTGATTGTGCTGCGCACTCTTGTCTGGAGTGGCTGATTCATGCCAGGGGCCTGACTCCAAAAGTTTGGCCAGTGCAGGATTTCCTACAAATAGTGTCAATGCTGCGCGCGCCTACTACTTTTTGGCGAATGTCCTGCATCTGCTACTTTTTAGGCGAATATCCTACAGCTGCCAAAATCTAAGTCAGACTCAAATATTTTTCTGTTTAGCCATTTAATAGCTTCCTTTTGACTTGCATGGAAAAATCAGGTGCATAGAATTTTTTGTGAAATTCGATCATTGCATGTTTATTAGGCTGTTTGTTGCGCTCAAGTAGAAGTTTTCCCACGTGCAATTTGGGATAAAATGTGACAACGTCTTTAGCATCTGGTTTTACCACGCAGTTTTCAACCTTGTGCACGCTTATGTGTACATACTTTCATTCGCACATTACTTGATGACAATTCCCATGCCGAAAACAGTGACTGGGTGTATTTTGTGTCAAACCAGTGAGTTAGAATCAGACACAAACACACTTACGCAGAATTTTATATTCACTCGGCTCTTGAAATGAGGCTCTAAATAAAGTTAGTAAACAGAAGGGCGGATTTGGAGCATACTCATCTTCCAGTCGCCCAACTGGTCAGTTGGAACTTTCAGGGTGCTGACTGCATGGACTTCCGTGGTGCAAAATCCTCACAGAATTTCTGTTAGTCATCGAACATCTCCACTCCTTTAAAAAAAAAAAAGCACAATCCCAAAACAAATTACACACAAACAGAATGTCAAAAAGTTACATTTTCAACTCTACAGTGAAATTATCAGGGAATGTTCCCCAAAGACACCAAATACATGAATCTAACTGAGTCAGTTGCTGAACAAAGACAGCTGCGACAGCACATAGAGTAAAAATCACTATGTGGAGGGAGCCTACAGGACATAGCAAAAACTGTTTGACATCTTGTGACATGTCTTTACTTTGGGCAAGGCTTTCAACGTGATACCACTGGCCATTCTCTAGTCTCACATTAATGCAGTTCACTTCCATCACACACACAAGCTCCCAAAACTTAGATACATCTTTCCTATGTAAAAGAGGCTTTTTAACTCTTGCCACATCTCCAGCCTTCCATGCACCAAATCTGTGCCCATTCATAACATTTCTTTCTCGTCCTGTGGTAAACATCACTCACATTGTACCTAGCTACACTCCACAAATGTTTCAACGCTCATTTCTTGAAACCAACAAAAGAGAATTTAATCGCCACAGCACTCCCCTTCCTTTCATGAATTCACATGGTAGTCCGATAGGTTCACCACAGTTTCCTCTTCCCCCTCTAAAACACTCCCCTGTATGTGCTTTGGACACAATCAACCAGAATCAGATTGAATGTTTCAGCCATTTTGTTGCTTTGCAATGCGTACAAAGACATTTTGAGATGAGTAACACAGAGGGATTTAGAAACTCAGACTTGGTGATCAAGGTAAACTGAATCACATTATCTATAATAGTTTCCTAGACCCCATTCTTTTATAAAATCTCCCTGCAGAATCTTAATGACTTCTGTGTTTGTGGGTGACACACACTCTTTACTCCTACCCAATGTGAAAGATGGTCTATCAAAACTCACTTATATGTCATGTTTTGTTGGAAGTACGCAGAAAGGACCTAAATAAATTCAAGCTGTTACATCTCACAACTTGGGATACATATCCTTTTGTAGTTTGTGCCTTTCTGTAGCACAAAGTTAGTACCAAATAGATACACCTGGAACCTTCTCAAAGCTCACTCTGTGACAAAGAATGTCTTCTCAGCTGCCACCCAGCTCTCGTCTCTGGTAAGTGACCTACCACTAATAAAGGCACCAGACACTCTACCCTTCTTATCTAGTTGAGCAAGTGCTTGTTCGAGGTATCTGTCTGTACTATGAAGGTTCGACTGTAGTCAGGAACCTTCAGCACACTTGCATTGCACAGTGTTCTCTTCAGAAGATTTTTGACAGTGCTCAGTTCAAATAATTTTCTTGGGCTGCGTCTTCGATGTCACTGGAACAGGAATAGTCCCATACTTAGCTACAAAGCTTCTGTTGAACAGGTGAGCTATAAAAAGGCTTTCACTTGTGTTTGGATGGTGGGCACTTCCCACTCCAACACAGACTTAATCTTGCCATTCAACGGGTGTGTCTTCCTATTACCCACCTGATACTCATAGTAGACTACAAGGGACTATCCCACCTGCCACTTCTTTGACCTGGTCAGTTTTGCTGCCTGTGTGCTGATCAATACCTGCTTTAGCTGCTTCAGGCAATTCTCCCATGAACTGCTAAACACCACAGCATTGCCAGAAGATGCACTTTCAAGCTGTTTTGTATCACCCACAAAGCTATACATGGAACAGGACCGCTTTTGATCAGAAACAAAATAACCAAATACATCCAACAAAGAAACCTCCGCTCGAGATTGGCACCCTGCCTTAGAACACCACCATACAAGAAAAAGACTTTAGGTGGTACATCCTTCTCCATTCAAGCAGCCAAACTATGGAATTCATTACCTCCAACTATAAGAGCCACCACCATATTCAAACAACTATGGACTGCATATGCCTATGTTGCTAAATATTTGTTCTGATTATGTGTCTATTTCTAGTTATGTATAGTTCTTTAGAAAATATCTATCACTACTATGTCATGACAATAAAATACACACACACTCTTTAAACCTGTTTGACTAAGTATATTTACCCATGGTTCTAATTATGTATTGTATGTACATATATGTGTGCATATGTGTGTGTATTCATGTGTGTATGTATGTTTGTGTGTATGTGTGTGTGTATATATATATATACAGGGAGTGCAGAATTATTAGGCAAATTAGTATTTTGACCACATCATCCTCTTTATGCATGTTGTCTTACTCCAAGCTGTATAGGCTCGAAAGCCTACTACCAATTAAGCATATTAGGTGATGTGCATCTCTGTAATGAGAAGGGGTGTGGTCTAATGACATCAACACCCTATATCAGGTGTGCATAATTATTAGGCAACTTCCTTTCCTTTGGCAAAATGGGTCAAAAGAAGGACTTGACAGGCTCAGAAAAGTCAAAAATAGTGAGATATCTTGCAGAGGGATGCAGCACTCATAAAATTGCAAAGCTTCTGAAGCGTGATCATCGAACAATCAAGCGTTTCATTCAAAATAGTCAACAGGGTCGCAAGAAGCGTGTGGAAAAACCAAGGCGCAAAATAACTGCCCATGAACTGAGAAAAGTCAAGCGTGCAGCTGCCACGATGCCACTTGCCACCAGTTTGGCCATATTTCAGAGCTGCAACATCACTGGAGTGCCCAAAAGCACAAGGTGTGCAATACTCAGAGACATGGCCAAGGTAAGAAAGGCTGAAAGACGACCACCACTGAACAAGACACACAAGCTGAAACGTCAAGACTGGGCCAAGAAATATCTCAAGACTGATTTTTCTAAGGTTTTATGGACTGATGAAATGAGAGTGAGTCTTGATGGGCCAGATGGATGGGCCCGTGGCTGGATTGGTAAAGGGCAGAGAGCTCCAGTCCGACTCAGACGCCAGCAAGGTGGAGGTGGAGTACTGGTTTGGGCTGGTATCATCAAAGATGAGCTTGTGGGGCCTTTTCGGGTTGAGGATGGAGTCAAGCTCAACTCCCAATCCTACTGCCAGTTCCTGGAAGACACCTTCTTCAAGCAGTGGTACAGGAAGAAGTCTGCATCCTTCAAGAAAAACATGGTTTTCATGCAGGACAATGCTCCATCACACGCGTCCAAGTACTCCACAGCGTGGCTGGCAAGAAAGGGTATAAAAGAAGGAAATCTAATGACATGGCCTCCTTGTTCACCTGATCTGAACCCCATTGAGAACCTGTGGTCCATCATCAAATGTGAGATTTACAAGGAGGGAAAACAGTACACCTCTCTGAACAGTGTCTGGGAGGCTGTGGTTGCTGCTGCACGCAATGTTGATGGTGAACAGATCAAAACACTGACAGAATCCATGGATGGCAGGCTTTTGAGTGTCCTTGCAAAGAAAGGTGGCTATATTGGTCACTGATTTGTTTTTGTTTTGTTTTTGAATGTCAGAAATGTATATTTGTGAATGTTGAGATGTTATATTGGTTTCACTGGTAATAATAAATAATTGAAATGGGTATATATTTTTTTTTGTTAAGTTGCCTAATAATTATGCACAGTAATAGTCACCTGCACACACAGATATCCCCCTAACATAGCTAAAACTAAAAACAAACTAAAAACTACTTCCAAAAATATTCAGCTTTGATATTAATGAGTTTTTTGGGTTCATTGAGAACATGGTTGTTGTTCAATAATAAAATTAATCCTCAAAAATACAACTTGCCTAATAATTCTGCACTCCCTGTATATATATATATATATATATATATATATATATATATATATATATATATGTTCTTCTGTGCTTGGCATGCATGTTTGTGGGCCATTGCATGGCTCCTGGGTGGGTTGTTACACTAGATATCTATGAATCCCTGCTCTCATCTTATAACACTTATCTACCCATCATCATATGTCATGTCTCTATCAATCTATCCTCCATTCCCACTCTGACCCATCCCAAATCCATTCTACTACTTTTATCTCTTAAATAACTCTGCCTAAGCTCTTCCCTCCGCTTCCACATCTAACTCACCAAACCTCACTCTACTACCATGACCTCCCAAACAACCCTACTAAATTTGCCCTCATTTATCTCACCCTGCTACAGACTCTTCCCTCCGCCATCCCCCTTTACTCATCCCAAGCCTTTGGGATGAATAAATGAGGGATATACTCCCAATTAACACTTCTGGATTTCTTTCCTCCTCCACCCCTCTATTACCCCAGTCAATCTAACTAACAAACTCTCATATCCTCGGCTCAAATGAACTCATAATAATACTAAAACTGTACTCATATTTCCCAATACTAATCCATCACTAATTCTTGTTGGGTTCCGGAGTAGCGTGCTACTCGCCGAAAAGCTCTTCGACGCCTCGTCAGGGGTAGTACGCGCAATATAAATACTATTACAATTACAATTACAATTTGCCCTCTTTCCTAGATCCACTTACCCCTATCCTCCTGGTGTTTTCCTAGAGATAGCACTGTCCTTCTGAGCAGGCCAGTACTGGCAGCCGAACCATGTCAAAAGATTACCCTTCAATCAGTCCTGGCTTTTTTTGTAACAGTACCTTGTATGATGGGCTTGTAATTATGTTTTTTCACATACTATACGTGGGCCGAAAAATTACACAAACTGCTCTTGGATGAAACACTCATCTCGCTGAAGATGTCCTGCCTGACACAGGATTAGTTGACAGTCTCATCCAGATATCATGGGATGTAAAACCATGATAAACTCACACATGGTTTTGAATGGAAAATACTACCTCTGGAAATAGGAAACATTTTGATGACAGGAAAGTTTTTTTTTTCATCCGAGTTTCTTTCCTGCCAGAGCATGTGCATTTCACTGCTGCACCAGTTGCTGATCAATTGGGTGTGGGATAATCTATAAATAAAGGTATCAGCATAATTTGAGGTCCTGTGCCTTACACTATGTTTATATCAATGCCATTGATGTGTGTCTTTTCTGCAAAGCAATTTGAGAGACCCAACCTGTGTTTCCCACCAGTTTTGGCATTCCTATACCCGTTTTGAAGTCACCAGAACATGTAATTTTCAAAACCTTGACATTAGCAATACTAGTCTCAAAAGAATATGCCTCTTGAGTTTCTGATTTTCATACCGGGGTGGAAGTGCATGAAGCCAAGAGCCAAGATTCATACAGCCATAATGTGCAGTCCTTGCATTTGAAGTCTGTGATAGCCAGTGCCATCTCAAAAGAGGTATGTGTATTCAGGTTATATATGTTATAATCCCCAGAGGTGCTGAAATGAAACCTTCTTAAAAGTGATGTACAGAATACAGTAGCAAAAAGAACAGATGATGGACAGAATGCTGAACAATGCAAACATACACCCCCAGTCATAAAGTCTCACCCATGGGAACAGTCCAGCCCAGGTCCTCTC
This sequence comes from Pleurodeles waltl, assembly GCF_031143425.1. Taxonomy (NCBI): domain Eukaryota; kingdom Metazoa; phylum Chordata; class Amphibia; order Caudata; family Salamandridae; genus Pleurodeles; species Pleurodeles waltl. Next base: position 750,422,692 of record NC_090443.1, on the reverse strand, counting down.
TGGACCAGAAACAAGCACCCTGGGACCGGTTTCAGGGTATCACCCTTTATCAGCCAGGCTAGCTTAAACCTAGTGGCGCAGTGAGCATGGGACCACGCTTGGGCATAACCTTCCCACTTAGGGCAACAAATGCAAAAAGAACAGATGATGGACGTAATGATGAACAATGCAAACATTTACCCCCAGTCACAAAGATCGGGGTTTAGTCCATTGTGTTTTTTGCCCACCATACCACCCCTGTTTGGACCCAGCCAGATGAAAATCAGTCTTGACCCTGTTCCCCATGGAACAGTCCAGCCCAAACTGCCAATGCAGGTCCTTCCGGGACCAGAAACAAGCATTCTGGGACAAGTTTCAGGGTGTCACCCATCATCAGCCAGGCTAGCTTAAGACTAGTGGTGCAGTGAGCACTGGACCCAAGTCTGGGCATACCCTTCCCACCTAGGGTGACAAAAGCAAAAAGAACAGATGATAGATGGAATGCTGAATAATGCAAACATTCAACCCCAGTCACAAAGATCTGGGTTTATTCCATTGCTTTTTTGCCCACCATGCCACCCCAGTTTGGACCCAGCTGTATGCAAACCATTCTTGACTCTGTTTCTCATGGGAACAGTCCAGTCCGAATTGCCAAGCCAGGTCCTCCCTGGACCAGAAACAAACATCCTGGGACCGGTTTCAGGGTATCACCCTTCCTCAGCCAGGCTAGCTTGAATCCAGTGGCTCAGTGATCATGGAACTGACGTCTGGGCATACCATTCCCACTTAGGGCCACAAAAGCAAAAAGAACAGATGATGGACAGAATGGTGAACACTGCAAACATTCACCCCAGTCACAAAGATGTGGGTTTACAGAAAACAGTAAGAAACACAGCAATGCAAAAACTCGGTTCTTAGTACAAAAGCAAAATAATACCATTCTACACATCTGGTGCTTAAATGATTATTCTTTTCTTTAGATGATACCAATGAGAACTACTGTTGTCTAAGTGTAATTTTATAACCAGGTTCCCATGGGTTCAAGAGTTGCTCTTGTAGTCTTGTAGCTTTTGTCTCAATTGTGAAGAACTGGATTGTCTTATTAAACCAAATGGCCACAATATCCATACATGTTTAATTCCTGAAAGGAACACTTGCTTTGTACATGGGTTGAAATACTGTACTGGATTTGTAAAAGCACAGGGACACATTTTGTAATTTGCTCCAGTACTATTATTTGTACAGTAGGTGCACATTTTTTACTTTTAGGGTATCCTCGAAGGATACCTGGCAGAATTCCTGTACGTTTTTGCTGGTCATAGTTTTCCAACAATGTATAAATGTTATGCATGTAGTCTGAAATACATGTATAACATTTATATATATCAAAACACTACTTACTGAATTATTTTGCACTTGAATGGGTAGGACCCATTTTCACTTACATGAATATACTTTATTTCTATACATGGAAAATATAGTTACCCTTAGAGAAACTATTTCCCTTGCAGAACCATTATTTTTCAGGCGCTAAAACAACAATGCATAGTTAAATAAGAATATCAAACTCCGGTCCAAAACTATGCACATAATTTAACCAACTGAGGTCTTATATGGAAACCAAGGGCTTATGGTAGGAACACATGCTCATTAATATACTCCCCCACAGCATCATTTACTAACATAAGCATCATATCCTGCACCCTCATGGTTTAGCAAAGAAACATCTGAAAGCTATATGCATACCCAGGAGTTAACTCTGTAACAAATCACACCAAACTACATCAACCTACAGACCAATGATTTACTGCATGAGACTATGTACAGCAATATCCACAACCCTGGTTAATTATTGTACACCACTGCATATGCTCAGGCTAACCATATTGACCTCTGCCTAGCAATCCACTCCTCTGGTACTTAGTTGACTCCATCAGACCAAATGTCATACTTACCTAACCTCTTGGCGATGTCCATGCATTGAATGCATTGTATAAAGTATTATTGTAGAGGATCGCCCTTTTACAATTCCAGAAGATTGTAAAAGACCTAACATTCTATAAATCCCTCCTCCTCACTGACATTGTCGATCTCAACCTTCCAGTTCTAGGCTACATCCTCACCTTGCTCATCAACCTCTTGCTTGACTGGTGAATTCCACGCCACAATTTAAACATACACAATAGTTACGCCACTTAATCAAAACCAAATACAGGTCCTCTGAGATAGTGTCCACTCATTGGTGTCAGATTTCCTCTTTGGGGTTTTATTCCCCATGGATCCAGTGAGGTTTAAGGTGGCCACACATCTGAAGTTGGCTGTCCTGTTCCAGGGCATCAGCCTATTTCAACAGCTTTGACTCCTACAGTCATTAACATTCAGGGGTCCTAAACATAAATCTCAATGCAAAACTACACAATCATTAAACTGGAGAGTTTTATAGCTTTATACACTTATGGTTGAGCAGTTATACTATTGGCAGTAGGAATATGAGGGGGACCTCAACACATTTTGCAGGGGAGCTAAAGCTAGTAAAATACCTCAGCAAAGTATGTACTCTATCTAAGCCGGTGTGATTCCCCAGTTGATATATTTAAATGATTTGCATTGCCAGCACAACCTGTCAAACGTCTGGGGTTGATACACTCAGTACCATTACACTGAATAATAATAACACCTGTTATTTACAGTGATGTGAAATGGACAAGTTGCAGTATGAAGAGCTGGATATAAACAGGTTATTATTACCATAGTTACTCCATTGTGCCATTGCCTCATTATGGTGTCTGCACTGTTTTGTGAGGTGACATTGTCCATAATAAATACTGATAATTTAATCTTACACTGAGATCACTGTGTTAGGATCCAGTGGTATTTCATATGAATGATTCAAAGGATTGCTGCGAGCATAAGTGCATGCTTCCTTGGCTTGTCTAGGAAGGTGGCATACCTGCTCTTGGGCATTTTGCAGGGTGGATGTATGGATTTACTGGCAGTATTGCTATAACATGCCATTGACCACTCTATCAGAATATGTATTTATAACTTTTAACAAATTGCATTTATTAGTACGGGCTGAATCGGTCACCTTAAAAACTGATTTTTCACTACTGAACCAACAAGGACTGAGAAACACATAAAGACTTTAAATCTACACATAGTTTTTTTTTTTTTTACAGCCGGTTTGCTCCCAGTTGCATTTCTCTGAGTTTTGTTCCATCAAATTGAGGTTACCGTAGGATGTTTCCTCTGGGGCTAGTAAGCACAAAGCATTGTCATCCCACAAACGGCACACACACTTCCTCGAGGCTGAGGCGGGAACTCATTACTGCAGCTTAAGCTCTGCAGCTAGAGCCCCAAGGAGCTCGCACAGGGAGGCAGCATGACATGTATTTAAAAAGAAGCCAGGATCTTAATTGCACGGGTTACCTTCGGTGTATTCCCAACAAGGCAGTTTGGGAATTTGATAGTTTATTCTGCATCAGGGGCAGGCCATTTGCCTAACGTTAATACGTGCAATAGTTATGCATCATATGCATAGCATGAATTGCAACAATATAGTGAGTTTCAGTTCAGATACAGTTCATGCTTGTGCCACGTGGCCTTTGCCTTGTTTGCATGTACCAAGCAATCAGCGTTGGGTGGACTGGCCTACAGGGCAATTATGCAGTGCCTGATGGACTAGTCTTACATGTCAGCATGTGAGCCAGTTTTTTGGCAGACTGGGGGCCTGTTTTATTGTATGGTGGGCCAGTTTTTACTATGCTATCCCTGCTATTGCCACGAACATTGCCTGCAGCAAGCACACATGCGTCCAGTTACTACTGCCTTGCAAAACACACAGTGGCGGCCCGTCCTTTAGGGCAGAGGGGCCACGCCCCCCCACCTTTTGTCCCTCATGAATAGTGTCTGTCAGGCTGAACAAAGGTCAGCCTGACAGACACTTTCCAGGTTCAGCTCAGGCAGCCAGGAGTAGACATGAGCGATTTGCACACACTACTGGCTGCCTGAGCTGAACTTTGCTGGGCTGAAGAGGTCACAGCTCCTATGGGCGTGACCTCCTCGGCTCAGCAAAGGTGCCTGGAGGCCCTCCCCTGGGTGACGAGGAAAGCGTCACCAACTGATACTCTCCCTGGGTGCTTCAGGTTTAAGCCCAGAAGTGCCCAGGGCGAATGTCAATCAGTGACACTTCGTCACAGAGTGGGGTGGGGTCAGCAGTCTCACTGACCCCATCCCACTCTGTGACGAGGCTGGGACTGCGGCCTTCCCTCATAGGCAGCAGTCCCAACCCTCCTGGGACCTCGAGGCTGAAGGTAAGTGTGTGTGTGTGTGTGTGTGATGTTTTAAATTGAATGTTTGGTGCGTGCGTGCATGTTTGAATGGTATGAGTGTTGTTAATGGATGTGCGTATGTGCGTGTCTGTGTGTGAAAGAATGAGTGTGTGTGTGTATCCTGCCCGCCACCCTCCCTCCTAAAGCTGCCGGCCGCCACTGAAAACACATATACAAGTTCAAATCTGCCCTCAGTTACAAACATGGAGCAATTTTTTAGCTGTTTGGTTCACCGGTGGGGGCCACTTTTATTTTGGTGCCCGGGCGTGTTTTCTGTCCCCGTCCGGACTGCCGGATAAAGCTGCCTTTGCCACACAGAAGAAGCCTGAAAAATAAAACGTCTCTGCATCCTGGGACTAGAAGTGGCCCGGCAGCTCTTCCATCATTTGCTTTAACCTTGCCACAGAGGACGAGCAACTGTAAACGCTTTCCACTGGCTGTGGGGTTTGTTTTCACTTCCTCAAAATAGTTGAGGTCTCCAGTTAACTGGGCAGACTTCCAGGCGGGCTTGTTCCACCTCCCGCCTCATCGAGCAGGATTATCCCCTCCTGATAAACTGGAGACAGCGCCTGGTGGCGCGGTGCCTTTTCCCGAAGTCCTTCCCAGACCTGTAGCTAATAGGAGGCAGATGTCTGGATCAGAGCCCCAGAGCGTCTGTTTCTAATGATTTGTGGTAAACGTTTTAAGGGAAGACATTACTATACAGGAACACATTTAAAGGCTGATAAATTCGAGGCAGGGGATACGTGGCCTCAGCTCTGCGGGTATCGTTTCCTATCTCAGGCCCGTAGAGGCATTGTGGGTTATAAAGCACTTGCCCTAAAACTGACTTTTTAATGAACTCTGCTCTTGAGGAATGTGCTCGAGTGAAAAAGAAATTCTCCCTGCTTGACTGCTGCAGGTTGGTAAGAGCAATCATTGCTGCTAAAGCATTTGTCAGGTGGTCATGCCTTCTGTGCTTTTGTGACTTGATTATTAAGCACACACGGTGCAGTTTAAGTGAAACTCTTTTCCTGAGTCAATCTTCTTGAAACAACATACATTGTTCATCAGCTTTAAACTGTTCCTTCAAACTCCCATGTATTGTATTGTATTGTAATCGTATTTATATAGCGCTTACTACCCCTGACGAGGCGTCGAAGCGCTTTTCGATGAGTAGCACGCTACTCTGGAACCCAACAAGAATTAGTGATGGATTAGTATCATTAAATAATGAGTACAGTTTTAGTATTATTATGAGTTAATTTGAGCCGCGGATATGAGAGTTTTGTTTTGAATAGAAACCAGGCAGATTTTCTCAGCGCTTGGGTCATAATGAGAATTGCCTGTACAAATGTGTGGTTCACTGTATAACAGCACGATACAGAATCATACCTCCCCTCACTGCATGAGGTAAAGTTTGTGCATACTTATTTACGTGGCCCTGGTGTTTTAATTGAGTCGGCACTCACATGTACTAAGTACTTGCACTTGTTCAATTTGAAAGGGAGTTTGCATGCATTTACTCACGGGGTTCAGTACTTTTAATTGATTTTGTCAGTCTGTGAGTGGGTGTATGATTGGCTGTGTTGATATGTGTGTGGTTCTGTGAGTGTTTAAGTGGGTGTATGCGTTAGTAGTTGTGTGGGTCTGTGAGTGGTTGTATGTGTTTTTTTAATTGGGGTCTGAATGCATGGATCCTTGTGTGGACTCGTGCCCCCTCCATAACAGTTCTATCAGCACTAATTGATTGGAAATTTTGCCGTTATATTATGAATCTTGTCATAGAAAATGTCATTACTGATGTGATATGTAAGGTAAGTAACAGTGCATGGGGAGGGCATAAGTTGTAGTTACCTTGGGGCACGAGCTATAGTTACTTGAAATAACTCTAACTATGACTGCTGCATTTCTGTGGTTTTGTGCGTATAAATTCATAATCTAAATATAACATCCCTGAAATCTTTGATTTTTTTCAGTTAATTTCTAAGGTTTTTTTAAATTCTATTTTCCAACTCTAATATCCCTGTAACCTTTGTTTTTTTCAGTGAATTTCTAAGGTTTCTTAAAATGTTGAGTAATATTAAACTACCTCACAGTAATCCAACCCTCACCCCTGACAGCCTTTGGCCATGCACAGCAGGGGTTGGCCACAGGGCCTGGAATCCAACCTCGTGCCATGAAGGGCCTTCGGCCAAATGGACAGGATTTCTGGGTCTTTTTGTGCATTTGCATACTCATAGTAGGTAAAAGGGAGACCAACATGCTCTGTTCTCAAGAGGAGATGACATGAAAAAAAAACACTTGTGACAGTCACTACAGATGATATTGCGCTCAGAAAGAGCAACAATATACTCACCTCGACCAAGGATTTCCGAAATCTTTTCAAGGTGGAACTGCAGACAAAATACTTTTGCTTTGCCTTGGCCAAGAGCAAGAAGTTAGGATGAATTGTACTTTATGGTTGTGAAATGAGCATCTACGCTTGACGGCAAGCAGGAAAACAGATGAAAAGTCTGCTCAAAGTGAGCAGGAGCAGTTTTCTTGCTCCCACCCGCTGGGAGTAGACTCAGAGTTGGCTCTTGCTTGGCAGGAGTAGTCATAGCTCCCGCCACGTGACAGCAAACTACTTTGTTCCATGGGCGGGCACCTCAGGACTGAGGGAGACAGCCCTGTGGGGTGGCAATCCCCAGGGCCATTAATGACTCCAGCAGGGAAGCCACAACCCCCCCTTCTTTCCTTTGCATAGGACCATCCCCGGGGAGATGGTGGTCTCTGGGGCTGAATATGGCCTGGGAGGGGGTACCCTCTTCTCTTTATTTGATAGTTGTAGCCCACGTTGTAGGTCCACGTGCTCCCCCCCCCCAATTTTTCAATGAAACCCTGGGGAGGTGATGGTCCCTGGGGCCCTTATGAGCCTTAGGAGGGGGGTCCATGTGGCCCCCCTCTAATTTATAAATAAAGCCCCAGGGAGGTGGTTATCTCCGGGGCATTTTAAAGCCTGAGGACGGGGGCTGCATACACTGCCCCCCAACACCTTATTCATTTGCATGTCCCTGGGATCTGGCCCTCCTGGGGGCTACAAACTAAAACAATTGCGGGAGACCATGCTTATTTTTTTTTTCTTGGTATCCGCAGATCCTTTGCAGTTTCATGGGAAAAATTACAAAAAAATCCTATTGACCCTGGTTGAAGTGTTGGCAGCCAAATAAATATTAGCACAGGGATTGCAGAGGATCGCCGTCCCTACATTTGTTATATTTAAATTTCCCTGAAATTACTGAATGGATTTATGCAAAATAACAAAAAGGGCACTTTCTCAAACAAGAGCTACCTTTCTGCCAAATTTGGTGTACATCTGTTCAGTGGTTCAGGCTGCAATTGTGTCTACATATCCGTATGGAAACTGCATGTGGAAAAAGCATTTTGGGACCTGCCCTTTAGCTCAGCCCCTGCTTGATAAATCACCTGGAAACTTTCAAGACAGCAGCTGAAGTGAGTGGCAAACTAGCTGCAAACATTTCATGAAGATTTGTCAGACGACACAATATATATTCTGACATACAACCACTCGAAGATCTAAAATGATTAAATACTATTTGTGGCAGACCTTCTTATTGTAATTAAGTGTTCTTCATCTATTCGTCTACATGGATCTTGTATTGTTCATGCCATTACAAAATAGTATGTTACTATTTGACATTTTTGTATGAAAAATATAACAATTTCCACTGCTCTGTATAACATTTTCAGTTCTTCTAATTGTTCAGAAAAGCACTCCCTTCAAAATATATGCATATGGAAAGGAATACCAAGACTCTAAATAACTGCTCCATCACCCCTTCTGCCTAAACACATAATCAGCATTCCAAAGCCCTAATGAGTTGTCCAATCATTTATTAATCAATTGGCATACATAATTTAACGAGACATGCCATATAGTGAATGTAGTTTGCCTTAGTTCTTTTGGTAGAAAATATCCTATTTTGTCTTATGTCCCCGTCTCAAAATATTCCTTTTACATTTTCAGGACAAGTCATAAAACATTAAGGAATCGATGGATTATCTAGTTCGATATGCTTGAAGATGCACTGAATATAGATTATAGGGAGTAGAACCCATTAGAAGACAGCAGTTTCTAAAGCCATAAAAATAATAATGTATTGTATGTTTCAGAAAACTGTTCAATTATTGTAGGCAGTGTAAGAAGTGAAAGGGTGCCTGCTTATTGGTTCTTTGTTAGCGTTTTGTAATATTGGTGAATTCAAGTAGGTCAGATGTTTTTCTCAGATTGATGTGTGTAGCCTAATTTGCTTATTTTTACTTTCACAGGGTAACCCATACATGTGCAACAATGAATGTGATGCAAGCACTCCTGAGCTGGCTCATCCAACAGACTTAATGTTCGACTTTGAAGGAAGAAATCCATCCACATTTTGGCAGTCCATCACTTGGAAGGACTATCCTAGGCCCCTTCAAGTTAACATTACTTTGTCGTGGAACAAAACGATTGAGCTGACAGACAACATTGCGATCACATTTGAATCTGGCCGTCCAGAAAAAATGATCCTGGAGAAATCGCTTAACTACGGCCGAACATGGGAGCCCTATCAATTTTATGCTGCAGATTGCCTAGATGCTTTTCGCATGGAACCCAAATCAGTGAAGGATTTAACTCACCTCACCGTGCTGGAGATAATTTGCACAGAAGAGTACTCGACTGGATACGCAGCCCATGCTAAGACCCTCTCCTTTGAGATAAAAGACAGATTTGCCATTTTTGCTGGTCCCCGCCTTCACAACATGGCCTCCCTTTATAGTCAGTTGGACACAACGAAAAACCTTAGAGATTTCTTCACTGTCACAGACCTGAGAATCAGACTTTTGAGGCCGGCCACAGGAGCCACGTTTGTAGATGAGCAGAACCTTGCACGCTACTTTTATGCAATATCAGATATAAAGATCCATGGAAGGTAAGAATGCATGTTTTTAATCACAATTTATTTTTAACAATGTCTCATACACTTTGCAGTACATAGAGGAGGCACTAAAATAGCGCACTAGCTTCTGGTTTTCCTTTAAGCTCTGTGTTAATATTGCTTTGTTTCAGTGAACTCTAACAATAGTATATTATTTAGTCTCTGGATAAAACATGGCTGTCACTAAATGCAACACTAAGCACATTCAAACTATTTAATACTTTTAAATGCTTTTGTTCATTTAAGAGACCTTGTAGCACAGGTGTGGCTTTCCCATATCGCTTTCCTTTCTTATCAAAGATGCACAATGCTCTGAAGGATGATTAAAAACAGGCAAATTAGCATAATGGGTTCACCTCTCACCCCAGCCATTTCTGCATACTCCTGTCATATCGTCCCACTAAGTAGTTAAGCACATGTTTGATCGTTGGATAATTGTATTGTGCATCACCCCATGACGAGGTCCTGGTATGCTTCCTTTGACCCAACTAAAGGCACCTGGATTCACTATGCATGGCTGGTGGAAATGTGACTTCACAGTGTGGCATATGTGGGAAGAGACTTGGTGATGTGCATCACGGCTGGAGTGGTGCTCCAAGTACATCATGGTGAGACTGTGACTGAACTTATGCATGGAGTGAAGCACACATAGCAAGAGAAGGGCAATTGCATCAGCATATACTTGCCATCTTCAAGAAAGAGATCACTGTTTTTGTTGTGGGTTGTGGGAAGAGTGTGAGTCAATTTAGTGGCCTTTATTGGGAGAAGTAGAGGACTTGATAACAGAACGTTTTGGCTATTCCTATTGCACGTTCTTGATCATAAGTAAGGATTATAAAAGGTAGGGCTTCCTCATTGTTCGAATTTGGGTAATATATGCAGCAAAAATGGTTCAACCAGACCTTTCACAGTGACCATGTTTTTTAAAGTTATGGATGATTGTGAATATAGAATATATGCAACTTAAGGAATATCCAGTTTAAGTCTGGGTAAAGGAAGACCTATACTATGTCACACATCACAGCACAATCAGTTTGATACAGTTAAACATTATTATGAAAGCAGATTTATTAAGGTGGTAATGTGTGATAGGAACCTTTGAGCATATTTAAGCAGGTAAACTGCAATTCAAGTACAGCAAGACCACAATATCATAACATCATGTTACAATAACACACCATCATTAAAGTAACATAACACAACTGACATAAAATGCAACAAAACATTCCAATGAAAACACAACTCAAAAAAGCAAAACACCAATACAATACAACATTAAGCACAACACACGACAGAAAACAACAACACAACCTTCCAACTGATTTGTGTTAAGTTGTGTTGTGTTTTTCTATTTTGGTGTTGTGGTGTGGTGCTATTTTGTTGTGGTTGCGTTTTTGCTCTTTTTTTTAGCTTTGTGGCACAATGTGCAGCTTTAAATTGAAAGTGTGCTAATGTGTCACTGTGGTGCACGATATTCTTATATCTGTTCTGTTGTGCTGTGGTTTAAGACTTTCCCTGAAACTGTTCACATTGTTGTATTGTTTTTTTCAGGTTGTGTTACTGTGGTGCTGTGTTTGAATATTGCATTGTTTCATTACGGTGCTCAGTGGTTGTGGTCTACCTGCATTGATTGTTTTGTTGTATTATGCAGTGTGATGCCCTATTATATTATTGTGTGCTATGTTATTTTGTTTTAAATCCTTTTGTGTGTTATGTTGTTCTTTGTTGGTACTCTGAAGACTTCAACAGATACTGCGACACTTCTGCCAAAGGCAGCCCACCCCTTTAAGGATCTAGTGACAATCAACCATTTGCTACTTTTTGAGGTGGTAATATAGCTCTTCTCCCTTTCTTCACATGGATTAAAGTAGCAGGTCTCATCCTCAATTTACGTGATTCAGACGTGGTCTATCAGGGATGTGATGCTACTTTTGAAGCTTGTTTTCATCCTGCTCACGCAGCATGCCAGCCACATGGCATCTCATGCCCCTGCTATCATTCATGCCCTGCATATTTCTGCGACTGAACTCTTCAGTAAAATACTCCTGATTGTGCTTGTCTTATTCTATATTTGGGGTGCTAGATAGTATGCACCAACTGCTCTGTGGCCCCTCTCCAATTCCCCCCAAATATTTCCTCTCCCTCATTTTACATTCTGCACATCAAATCCTCCTCTGTGACTGCTAACAAAGTCATTCGGAACCACCCTGACCTCATTTGGGGCAAGCAAGACCATTTCTGCTAAATATGCCTCCAGTCTCTCCCTTCAGCAAGCAAAATATGATGGTTCTCACTCGTGATGAGTGGCAAAATATAACCATTTTTGTGTTAAAATTCTCTCAACGTCTATTCTATTCCCTTTGTAATTTCCCTTATATATGTATTGCTATGCATGTATGTATTGGCATTTATATAGTGCAAAACTAGGTAGGAAGCAACGTTGTGCTGTGACTCCACAAAACACTTAATAGGATTCACATCACATGGCCCATGTGCCATGATATCCCTCTTTAACTGACATCATGGCATCCATTATTTTTAGGACTTTCGCACCAGCTCCATCAGCTTCTAAAAGCATTTCTCTTTAGTATATGATTAAGGCGTGTTGACAATCCTCTTACTTTCTCAACTATTTCAAGCATTTCTGCATCTGACTCTACAACTTCACAGTTCCTACATTCGCATAATAACCTACACATCTGCTTATCCAGAATATTGACCCAATGCTACAACTCTTCTTTATCTCAGCCCTGATAATTAGGGACGGCTTTGGTCATCAATTCATCAAATAAAACATTTTGTGGCTCCTTCAGCTGTATATCCTCAGATAGTTATGTCACTTGAAGTCAAGCCCAATCTCGTTACGTTTTCTACCAAAACAACAATAGAGTATTTCAAAAACAATTTCATCCTTCATTCAACATGAAGCCCATGAGTTTTAAGAAACTCTGCAATTAAACATGAAGAGTCCATGAGTTTTAAGAAACTCTGCAAACTCTCCTCCGGAGTCAATGTGATTTTGCTCTGTGATTTTATTCTCTGTTACTTGCGCTTTTTATGTTGTTAGAACTATATAAAGAGATTTGACATTGTCATGAGCTGATATGTGCTATAGAAAACATCAAACAAACAAAAATGTAAATAAATAAATAATGTTCTCCCTCCCTGTCAGTAAGAAACCACGGGGATTCTATGATGACTAATAGGTTGTTATACTCTCCCTCTTCTACCTCTTGAAACAGTCGAACTTTAGCTTACCCACTCACAGTATTATCTCTTTTCACAAGAAACCCAGTGCCAAATGGCACCTGTACCGATTTTAAAACAATGTCATTATCACCGATTTGTCAATTCCCAAAATAGCTCAGGTCCTAATCTGCACCTCAAGAATGATAATCGATCCAAAGTCTACTGTCTTCAAGTAACCTGGGAGATAACCACCTTGCGCCTGTGCCAAACCTATTCTTTCTTGGAAAGCTCTCCCACCAGCCAAACCTTCCATAGGAGCGACCTTAAGCTTGCAGATAGTCCTTATTAATGCATCACATTATGCTTCAGTCCTGTATTCCTCCACGGGGCTCTCTTAAACTATATCAGTTTATTGTGCCTTCATTCCTAGACGTATACCATCCTATATGGTTCTTTAACCAATGACATTGTATACCCCGTTAATCTGACTGAATATAATGAATGGCAGGACATATTTATGAGTGTGCTGACCACTGCATTATAGATTTTTGGCAACCTAGAACATACATGGGTGAGGGGATAATGGAGGTATTTAAAGGGACACATTACATCCTCCTGATGTAGTAATTTCATGCAAAAACAGTGGCCCTTTTGCTAACCTAGCCCAAAATAGCACACATCTCTTGTGTCTATTTCATTTGAAAAGGGACCAATAGTAAGAAAAAAAGAAGTAATTTAAAACTTTAGAAATAGCTGTAGCAACATTATTATCACCTTTAGGGTAGAACTATTGCATAAGGTAAATTGCGTCTTTTCCACAGCATCCTATCTCGTCAAGGAGTATGGATTCATCTGCCCTCAACCTTCATTATTAAAACATATTAATTGAATAATCATGATTGGGCCACAAATAGGACAACAAGCTTTCCTCATTGTTGTGCAGCTTTCAAACTCAACTACGTTTATTTGACAAAGTGGCCACACCTTTAGATTATCTCATTTTCCTGAGCTTCTGCTTCTGATTTTTGAAGTCAGAAAGTGGACTTTTATTTTTCTGGGACATTTTCATACCCACAGCTTCTTCCTACAATGTTAAGTCGTGGAGGTGAACTAACCTGCTATCCGCAATTTATACGGTTTCATGGTGAATTAATATATATCTTCAAATGTTAGTGCAATAAAATAATATAACAGCGAGCTGCATACATATATTTAAAACAACACAAAGAAGTATGTGGAAATACCTGTGTATAGTTTTGCTAGTGGGTGCAACTATGTGCCCCGCGGTGCAGGGGTTGGGGTGGTATCTGAGCTCTCGGGGCCCCCCTCAGTACAGTACTCTAGCCTGAGAACTCCTGGGTGAGTCCGGGAGGGGAGGTACTTTGCAGGGGGGGAGGCTGAAGTTTTGTTTGGGTTTGGCTCCTCGGCTCATTGCGGTCTCCTCACACCGTACAATATCGATGACACACTCCCAGGTTTTGTATTCATCTTGGACGATTGATGCTACATGGCCTGCACGTCGAGACTGCTGTAATCCCTTCTTAACGCACGGTTTGCTGTGTCTCGGCACTTTATTAATGCATCAGCTGGGGAGAGTTTCTTGCGCGGGCTTCCTATTTACAGCAAGCGCTCGGTGTCAGTGCCACTTGGTTTCTCTGCGAGGTTCACACTAAGCAAGGCGCAGATGTGAGAATCCTTTTTGAGAAAAGTTCACACTGAGACGCAAAATGAAAGCAGAGATCATGCAGCTGCACGAGAAGATAAGTCCAGCTGTTTAGAGCGACAGGGTCACCCCAGTAAATTGTTGCTCTATTCGGTATTTCGGATAGTTTTGTTTTATTGTTTTTTTTCCTGGTAAATTGTTCGCATGTACAACACTTTTTTTAAATTAATTTCTTCAAAGCACAGTATAAAATTAAGTGCTGGCCAAAATAAACAAAGCTAGATTAAATGGAGGGGCTATTAATTATCCAAAGAAAAGACCAAGGAGGGTCATGGTTAGTTCCTAACACAAGCGGAGGTGGAGGGGTCAAGTTAGGTACTAACAAGTCTAGGTCGTTGCTGCTCTGTATACACTCCTCGTAAATGTGCCCTATCTGTTAGCCAATACCAGGAATAATTCCATAGGTTTATATATTACATTATGCTGTTTAGGCCTTGGTATGTGCCTCATTGGACATCCTTTTGGAGTGTTTGTCTGATCATCTGTCTCTGTTGATGCTGTCATCTTCATTGCCACTCCCTTCCACACACAATTTTATGGAATACATTAAAGCTGTATGTGATTTAAAATAGAACCGTAATAGAGGCGCCATAACCAAAATCTATGTTTTTCACGCCTGCGGAAAAGGTCTTGATTCTGTTTCTTCTGTGTCACTAGTGAGTTTTCAAGGAGGAGGTAGTTGCTGAAAGTTACATTGGAACTATTGTTGAATTGTCCATCTAAACACAATTTACATCAACATTTTAGGCATGCTTTCCTTTCATAAAGTTCCCCCAAGTTATCTCTTTTCATTATATTTATCCATTGCCAATTTACTTTGGAGATTGATAGGGGTTTTATCACACATTGTCCCATCATGTGCACACATAAAAGCATTGACCGGTAACTTTCCAGACTTCAATAGGGAGGTCCCCAATTTATCAAATTATTTTTGAAGATCGAAACTATGAGGTATAAAAATAAGGGGTGCATCCCGAAAGCTTTACTTTACGTTCCTTTAGGTAAGTACATTACTCAGCTGATATCCCATTTATTCTGGTTCCACGGCTCATGGTTTGGATACATTCTATTCTATTTTATTTTGAAAATTACCTAAATAAAAGGGGATTTATGGTAGTGTCAGTTCCCAAATATTAATTAGTTGTTTCAATGGTCTTTCAGTTGAATTTCCTTTCTGTTTGATCACTTAACATCTCTCTAATTCAAAGCTGTAAGGAAAAGAGAACAGTATCTTTAAAAAAACTGTTACATTTGTTCCAGAATTCTGCAAGTCGTTTATCACATTATTTTAATTTGCTGTCTACCAAAGGATGCAAAGCAATGGGAACATGTCCTTGGAAGTAATTTTGCATAATTTTGTGCATATTCTATTTGAATGTTAAGGCTGTGTCTGTCTTTCTGTATTTAAAAATGGCTCCCAGCTCTCATATTTTATTTTTGAAACGAGAAATAATACTATGTCTGTGAGAATGTTCATATAATATCTATAGGTTTATTGCAATAATCTGCCTCAGTAGGGGAATCTGTTCTGTAAAAGGTAAGTTAACATGTTTTTAAAATAGTGCTTCATTCTGCACTTCTACCGTTTTCAAGTGCCATAAGGAACAGGGTGTATTATTACCTAATGTTAATGGTACTCAATTTAGTGCCATGGAAAGGATGGAATACTGAGTTGGCCTTGCCAGCATTCGAATTTGTGAAAAGCTGTTCACAACCGATATAGGCAGTGATTGTTTAGCTCACTGAGGTCTGATAGGGGTGGGTGATACTATTCTGTGCAATTTGAAACAGGTGAAATGTACCATTTCCTATCATGCTGGTGGGGTACTGTTTCAGGTATTCACGACGACCCATGTAAGCTGATTTCTGAGATCAGAAGTTTGTGTATGGAAGATTATTTATTATTGTAACGGTAGTTGGAGTGGCGAATCAAGTTTGAGACTTATACATTAGACGCTGGGGATGCCCTTGGTTTCAGTGCACTGTGCAACTCAACAGCCTGTAAATCTCCCTTTTGTGAGCATGTCCTCCCAGGAGGCTTCAGACATTCTCTCAGAATGGCGGTTTATTTCTTTGTTGTGGATTACACTGAAAAATATGTGTGGGTCTTTCAAGGGAGCTGGCAGAGTAATTAATATCCACCATTGTTGTGGCGTGCAGGTTCCTACTCAACCATATGGTCAATCTTTTGTCCCTAGTATCTGAAAACCCGGCAGTAATCGCTCATCAATCATAGGTCACTGTCGCTGGGGCACGCCTGCAAACAGTGCTGGCCCTGGTATGTCACCCTCCCAGTCTGCACATGTAATTTGTCACAGGCAAGAAAACGGATGGATCATGTCATGTTGTCAACGTTTTCAACTTCTGTTACATAATCAACAGCGATATCCTGACACTTGTCAGCGCACCTTAATCCAGTGAGTCTTCCATGGTGATCTTCAGAGTGAAGTACACAGTTTGCAATCATTATTTGTTCAGAAGTAAGGCACATCATTTGTATTGAAGTAAGACACTCAATCCTATTTTGCTTTTGACCAAAGTACACATCCTGACATCTCTGCAACCGACATTTCTGTGTAAAATGGGGGAAAACATTCAGATGCTGGCTGATTAAAATTCTGTGGTGCAAACGTTTTTGTGCTGGAAACAGTTGTTTGTGTGTTTATGCTTGAATCGTTTATGTGCCTGTTTATCAATTTGGTTATTGCTTTAGGAAACACTGGTATTCTTTCATTTTTTAAACACCAAACTCAGATTCCGTCTGACAATTGGGCTAAGGATCGTGTTACTCACCTGCGGAACACACCTAGGAAATACAGAAACAATCAGTAACACCTACAGGGGTGGCTGGTAACCTTAAAAAGTGGTGGGGCGAGCAAAGTGCCCCACCTCTTGCTAAAAAAAGAAATCACCCCCCTCCAAAAGCCTATATTAAAACAACCTCTCTCTCTAAAACCTCATCTTAAATTAAAATAAAAAGTACTTACCAACCGCAGCATGTCCTCCTCGGTGTTCTGCGAAATGCAGTCTGCTATGGAGCTCCCCTGACCAATCCAGACCCTGTTCTCATGCTGTTAACCAGCATGAGAGAAGCACCTGGATTGGATGGAGTGGACTGGCTGGACGCTTCTTCAGGCCTTTGAGGCCTCTGCTTGGTCTCCACCCAGCTGTCTTAAGACAGCTCAGTGGAGAACTTCAAAGTGCACATGTCACATTGGCCAGCAAAAAACAGCCAGCCAAAGTGACATGCGCTCTTTGAAGCATCCATCCAGCCCCCCCCCCAATGTCTTTCGCATTGGAGCCCCAGGCACTGCAGCTTGCGCATCGAGGGAAAAGCTAAAATGGTAATTAAATTATTTCCTTGCCCTCACTGTAGGAAAGTACCATCTTGCCTGGCATGTTACCCCCATTTTTACATGTATGTAAGTTTGTTTTTGCTTGTCTCACTGGGATTCTGCTCACCAGGACCCCAGTGCTCATAGTTTGTGGCCTGAATGTGTGTACCTGTGTAGTGACCAACTGAGGCTCTGCTAACCAGAACCTCAGTGCTTATGCTCTCTCTGCCTTTAAACTTGTCACTATAGGCTAGTGACCATTTTTACCAATTCTAATTGGCACACTGGAACACCCTTATAATTCCCTGGTATATGGTTCTTAGATACCCAGGGTATTGGGGTTCCAGGAGATCCCCATAGGCTGCAGCATTTCTTTTGCCACCCATAGGGAGCTCAGAAAAATCTTACACAGGACTGCCACTGCAGCCTGAGTGAAATAATGCACACGTTATTTCACAGCCATTTTCACTGCACTTAAGTAACTTATAAGTCACCTCTATGTCTAACCTTCATTTGCTGAAGATTAGGTGCAAAGTTACTAAGTGTGAGGGCACCCTTGCACTAGCAAAGGTGCGCCCACATAGTTCAGGGCCATTTCCCCAAACTTTGTGAGTGCGGAGACGCCATTAAACGCGTGCACTACATATAGGTCAATATCTATATGTAGCTTCACAATGGTAACTCCGAACATGGCCATATAACATGTCTAAGATCATGGAATTGTCGCCCTATGCCAAATCTGGTATTGGGGTGCCAATCCCATGCATCCCCGGGGCTCCACTATGGACACCGGGTACTGCCAAACCAGCTCTCTGGGGTTTTCTCTGCAGCTACCGCTGCTGCCACCTCACAGACAGGGTTCTGCCCTCCTGGGGGCTGGCAGCCCAGTCCCAGGAAGGCAGAACAAATAATTTCCTCTGAGAGATGGTGTTACACTCTCTCCCTTTGGAAATGGGTGTTAAAGGCTGGGGAGGGTAGCCTCTCCCAGCCTCTGGAAATGCTTTGAAGGGCACAGATGGTGCCCTCCTTGCATAAGCCAGTCTACACCAGTTTAGGGAACCCCCAGTCCCTGCTCTGACGTGAAACTGGACAAATGAAAGGGGAGTGACCACTCCCCTGTCCATCACCACCCCAGGGGTGGTGCCCAGATCTCATCCATTGTGTCCCAGACATCTGCCATCTTGGATTTAGAGGTGTGAGGGCACTCTGGAGGCCTCTGAGTGGCCAGTGCCAGCAGGTGACATCAGAGACCCCTCCTGATAGGTGCTCACCTGACTAGGTGGCCAATCCTCCTCTGATGGCCATTTAGGGTCTCTGGTGTGGGCTTTTCCTCAGATAACAACTTGCAAGAATTCACCAGAGTTCCTCTGCACCTCTCTCTTCAACTTCTGTCAAGGATTGACCACTGACTGCTCCAGGATGCCTGCAAAACTGCAACAAAGTAGCATGAAGACTACCAGCAACATTGTAGCGCCTAATCCTGCTGCCTTTCTCGACTGTTTCCTGGTAGTGAATGCTTTGGGGGCTGCCTGCCTTCATCCTGCACTGGAAGCCACAAAGAAATCTCCCGTGGGACGATGGAATCTTCCCCCTGCTTCAGCAGGCACCAAACTTCAGCATCACTGGTACTCTGGGACCCCTTTCATCCTGACGAGTGTGGCCCCTGGAACACAGGTGGTAGACCCAAGTGACACAGACTGTCCAGTGGTCCAACTGTCCAAATTTGGAGGAGGTAAGTCCTTGCCTCCCCTTTCCAGACAGTAATCCTGTGCACCACATGAACTGCAGCTGCTAGGGCTTCTGTGGACATTTCCCCAGAATCCTGTGTGCACAGCCAAACCTAGGTCCCCAGCACTCGGTCCTGCATTGCTCAACTCCCTGAGTTGACCTCCGGCTTCGTGGGACCCTCTATTGCAGTGTTGAGACGACTGCCGTGTTCAGACTTCTTGAACCCATGTTCAAGGACTTTTGCGGGTGCTACCTTCTTGTGCATGGGCTCTCTACATTGCTGAGGGCCCCCTCTGTCTCCTCTCCCAAGTGGCAACATCCTGGTCCTTTCTGGGCCTGGGCAGCACCCTTTTTCTTTAACTGCAACTCTTGCAGCTATCAAGGCTTGTTTGTGGTCTTTTGCCAAAGAAACAACTTTGCATCCTTCAGCGCTCCTTGGGACATCTTTTACATGAAGGAGAAGTTCCTAGCACCTTTCGTTATTGCAGAATCTTCAGCTTCTTCCATCCAGAGGCAGCCATTTTGCACCTTCATCCGGGGTTTAGTGGGCTCCTGCCCCCCCGGACGCTTTCACGACTCTTGGACTTGGTCCCCTTCCTTTGCAGGTCCTCAGGTCCAGGAATCTGTCTTCAGTGCATCGCAGTCTGTTGTGGTCTTTGCACAATCCTCTATCACGTGTTTAGTGTGTTTCTGGGGAAATAGTAGTACTTTACTCCTACTTTCCGGGGTCTTGGGGTGGGGTATCTTGGACAACCTTAATGTTTTCTTACACTCCCAGTGACCCTCTACACACTACACTAGCCATGGGGTTCATTTGTGGTTCGCATTCGACTTTCATAGTATATGGTTTGTGTTGCCCCTAGGCCTATTGCATCCTATTGTATTCTACAGTGTTTGCACTATTTTCTAGCTGTTTTACTTACCTGATTTTGGTTTGTGTGTAAATTTTGTGTATTTTACTTACCTCCTAAGGGAGTATATCCTCTGAGATATTTTTGGCACATTGTCACTAAAATAAAGTACCTTTATTTTTAGTAACCCTGAGTATTGTATTTCTTATGATATAGTGCTATATGATATAAGTGGTATAGTAGGAGCTTTGCATGTCTCCTTGTTTAGCCTAAACTGCTCTGCTATAGCTATTTCTTATCAGCCTAAGCTGCTATAACACTACTAATCTACTAATAAGGGAAAACTGGACCTGGCACAAGGTGTAAGTACCATCAGGTACCCACTATAAGCCAGGCCAGCCTCCTACACTCACGGAGAAACCACTGTTGAACACCTACTCAGTACATTATCTCTGACACCAGCAACCCAATTCTTTCAAATCTCCTTCAAAGCATCCAGTGCTTAATTTGAGTCGGTGGCTTGCGGTGCAGTGCGGGGGACCGTTACTTATTTTTGAGGGCCGGCACTTATTCTTCTGTGTCAAGCATTTACTGCAAGCCAAAGACACATATGGGAAAGACGGACGAATAGAAAAACGAAAGTGAAAAAGCAGAAACCTGCAAGAGTGAGCTGAAGGGGTGGGGCGTGGCTTTAAATGTTTTAAAGAGGCCCGAGATGGCTTCAGGAATACACTGCCTCAGTATTCCGTGCTCGCACATTTAAGTGCAGCAGCCGCGAGTTTCAGAGGAGAACTTTGGGCACCGGCGCTTTTTGATTTACAAATTAAGCACTGAACGCATCCAATGTGACTGCAGATTTGCAGTACGTATTAATTTGCGCGCACCAAGCTCCACACAAAGCTAGTCACGCCCCTTAGTCATATGCACCCGCCAAAAATAACATCAGATGAATTTTCAGAATCCAGTGTGTGATGTTAAAGCTGGACAGGTGCGATCGGCACTCCAGACCACCAACAGTGCTATAAAGCGATGAGAATTGCCAACTGTGCAATATAGAAATAATTCAAATCTACTCATAGAGGAGCCTTTTCAGTTAAGTCACCATCTCACTTGTGGGCACTATCGGATATTTTTGGGGCTTGGTGCGTTATTAAAATTCCATACGATTTGCGCATACACAACCAGGCACTTTCTTTGCAGTTCCTGGACACCCTCAACTGAGCTATCTGTTATGGTTTCAATTCCCTGTGGCGAACGCATCCCTTTTCCTCGTCGCGTTTATTTAGCACTCACACTACTTCTTGCAGAAAGCTCAGTTCATCTGACATGCTTTATGGAGTGTTTATTCAGATCACGAGAAAAGGTCAGCACTCACCTGTCATCAGCTCTTCCCGCGTCCCAGCGGATTCACATCACTCAGCAAACCTAATATTCCACGTAAGCTGGCCCTAAATTATGGCCAGTCTGGCGACGTAAATCAGGGTGATTTTCTCTAGTGAGTAATAGACAAGTGTGGTGTGCCAGCACCTTAATTAAAGAGAGCCACTCTATGTCTTGATCTCATTTTAATTTACAGGGCATTACTACAATAATATCACTAATGGAAGGGGCATTAAAGGGCTTCGAGGAGCATTAACTGTATTAAATGATGGCGTTACCTTAATTAACTGCTGGTGGAAGATGGTCCTGGTGTCTGCAAAGGTTGGCTCCTCTATAAATAAAGCCAGCCATATTCGGGAACCTGACAGAAAGAGGAGAAACTGCTTAGCTGGTTTTCTTTTCCTGAAAGGCTGATGTTGAATTAAAAAAATGTAACTACAGTGATTGTGATCTTTTACAGAATAGACTTTGGTGACAAACCGTGACATATTATTTGCATTGTCACAGAGAAACAGTGAAAAAAAACAAAACTACGTAGCATTTCAGCCGTTTCTATTCATAGTCCTATTAGACATTATCCCTGGTCCAAGGGAACAAGAAACAGAGGAATTAAAGGATCACTTGAGATCTTGTTTTACAAATTTTCTGTTAGTAATATGATGAAACGTGAAATATTTCTGGTGTGCAACAAATAGTTTTTCGTTTTCATGTTATCTGTTTCTGGAGGGAACGCACAGCTGTCACTAAGTCTTACTTGAAGGTATAGCCCTTCATTCTGACTTTCAAAAATCAGGTGCAAACAGTGTTTGCCCACAATTTTTGATTTGTGGTAGGCCATAACTTTTCTTATGGCAAGCGACTTTATTTCCTCAAAATTTCCATTGGGTTTAACCTAGTGGACTATTTGGGGATTATTTCCTCATCGTTCAAACCTTTACATGTCAGCAAAAGGTAAAATATTCAGATTTAATTGGCATTCAAGCTGCATTCACACTTATTCCATGTTCCAGTATGCAAGCCTGTAATTAGGAAGGTAAAATAACCCCAGAGAAAATCCATTACATGCAGTAGTGATTTTCCCAGGCAGCAGCAGCTGCTGTATAGGGGCATGAGGGCCGTGGCCACACTGTTTATGGGAGGGGAGAAAGACGAGCGGCAAGAAGACAGAAGCAGCTCAGAAGCACAAGCCCAGGCTGTTCTTTTCAAATTAGTTTCAAGACTGTTTTTATTATGGGCGAGCGCAAAGCGATCCGTCCCATTCTGTAATCTCTCTTTGGGCTTCTGACCACACCCATGTCATGTCAGTCAATTACATTGGTTCGTGGGCTTGCCTTTTAAAATCTGCTTGCTTTCATTTGTGAAAGGCATGCATACGTCATGCCTCTTCCAGTGTTTAGCCCACCTACACCGCACCGGTAAACTACTAAAAACATATGAGGCTCCATGTTTCCAGCATGGTGTCCGGACTACTTTATCTGTTTATTTTCCACGCAGTGTGATCGCGCTGCATTTTACATAGTGCGACCATGCTGCGTTTTATTTTTCTTTACAACGCTAATAGCTCTATCGCGAGCAAATGCTTGTACTTTTTATTTGCCTTGTCGGAGCAACTACGCATGTGCCAGGCAAGGGTCTCTTTAGGCACAAGCAATTGTAATTACATCAGGTGCGAGGTGTGGCCTTATTTTAGGCACTTTAATCTTGAATGCCTTGGGCGCACACCTAGGGTGTGCCAGCAAAGTTCCATTAAGAATCAAGAGCTGTGTCATGACAGACAGGCAGTGTCAGGTAGGAATAGGTGGTTTTTGGTAGTTGGCTCCTCCCATCGTTAGGTTGTCATCAATGGTTGGGAGGGAAGTGTCAACAGGATAGCCAATCTGTGGTTCTCGTACATTCTTCTCTCACGTGGTGGTATAGGTCTACTCACGCTGCAGTGGAGTGTCACTTCTTCATTACCGGTGAGTGCATTAACGTTGCCTGCTCCAGTCCTTTTTGTTTTGGGGTTGCTTCGATCACATCCATTAAACTGTCCATATGACGGTGATGCATACTAGTCAGTTACCCAGCTCACGCTGGTAGAACAGGTTCTCTTTTCCCAAAAAGACTGCAACACGGAATGTAACGAGGTAACACTAAACAGGGCTATCTTTGGCATCCCACGCCTTGCTGCTGCAGTCTCTGCACTGACTCAACGTTCTGTAATTTTATGGCCTCATTACGGTTTGCAGAAGGATCAATCAAGAGAAATGTATACTACCTTGCACCAAAAAGTTTGGGAACAAGGAGAAATAAAATGTTGTCTCTGCAGATTGGTTTAGCTCTCCGTTAGTAATTTCCTCACGTTAACATCTTTCACTTTTCCTTGGTCATGCTATGTTAATGTCATTGTCAGTTTTCTTACAAACCAAAACACTCCTTATTGTAATCAGGTTTAATTTATATTTTGCAAACTTACATTGAAGAACAGGCATCTAGTTAAAAAAAACATGCAGGCCTGAAGATGGTAGTGCGCCTCAATTAGATTTTCCATATATGGACTTAGTCAAAATGTGCTTTTCAAAAATCTTGACCATGACCTCCTAAGATGCTGGATAAGAACAGTGATCTAGGGGTTTATTTGATTGTTGTGTGAAACGTCAGACAGATGTAGACATATGGTATTCAAAATTAAGGCAAGGTGCCAAACAAGGCCAACTCAAAAGCACACACTGCTGAGCTACAAATACTGATTTCCCGCCATCTTACTTACAGTGTTGAGACATAGCAATTTTTCTGGTGCTTCAGATTCTCTAACAGGTCAATTTTATCGGTGTACCTGACATTGACTCCACAAGGTTAGCCTGACTTTCTGTGAGATCTAGTTCACTACTTTTTCTAAACTTCCAAAGAGTCTGAATGGCAAATGGATATGCCGCTATTCAACAAGGTTGCAACCTTTTGAATATGTTCTTCTGATTCAAGCCAGTCCTCGCTAGCCATAAGGAGCATTTACCCACAAAACAGTAAAAAATCTCCCACAAACCAGGGTTTTCATGGGAAAATAAACAGTCAAAGGTAGTTTTTCTCCAAATATATTAATGGAAGGTCCCAATGACTTCTACCTTCTTAAATAAAGCTATCAGGGCATTTTATACACTGGTACCAAGTCACGGATATTCCGTCCTCCGAAATCTAAATCCAATAGGATAGAATGTGATTTAGATTTCAGCGGGCAGGATATCCGCCACCACTGTGACGGACTAACCATCAGCCGAGTTCTAAATCAGGCCCCTGGTGATATTTTTAGGATATTCTATAAAGAATGTGTAGATTTTGTAAGACAAAATGAATTTCAAAAACACACAGACCACATTATAGATGTCACACTCGCTCCACAAGACTGATGCAGATCACAATCGCCCACAAATAGCCTAAATTGATGTACTATATGACATAAGACACACAGATCAATAAATGCTCAATGAATTTGGATATATCTGAAACAATTATTCTAAGGATTTCATCTAGACAAAAACAGCACTGTGTTGTTACACAGCAATCAATCCTTTGAGAAAGCTGTAGGGTTACTGCTCATCTGGGCAAAACATGGCAGCTGAACAAGCAATGGTATAGTTGTACAGTCATTACATTTAATTACTACCTAAAGTGATACAACCAGTGTTAAACTGGACAACAAGGAAAGAAGTGTCCAAATGTTTAATTGAACTGTGTACAAGGACGAAGTAACCCAATGAATTATTCAATATCGGTATATAAGCATAAAAAGAATAGCCAGCCACTGCAATAAAATAGCCAGTCACTATAACAAAAGCAGTCCGTAAAATTATTAAATCCATTCATTCCACCACCACTTTCCTTCTGTGCAACTGACTTGGTACATTGGACACCGGCAGAAGGAGTATACAACAGGATACAACCACAGAAGTTTTTTCAATTTAGGAGACCCTCTTATGCCTGGTAGCCTCTCCTAGCTTCCCTTCCTCAAGTGACAGCCCAACAACTACTCTCAGCCCCACCAAGGTGTCTCGCTCCTCCTCTATTGCATCAGTGGTGGAGGGATGAAAACTGATAGATTTTATCCCCATTCCGCTTCTAGCCACCAGAAGAACTGCAAACAAGAGGTTGCGTTGCTGATCATTAGAATGCTAACTAATCTCATATTATTCATGAAACTGGGCGTAATTGGCAATGGCACCAACTCTAAATTAAGGCTGCTGTTTTGATGGTGGCAAGATTTCAGTTTCGAATGCTAAAACTGCCTGCTTACATCGTTATGTATTCACTAAGAGTTTGTAGCTTGATACTCCCTGGCCATATGTAGAAAGCATTCAAAAACTTATTTCTTCAAGCGGACTTTTACAGTCATTATTCCCTTTCCCTACACTAATGTTTAGGAATATGAAGCAGGATAACATGCCAAGGACTAGCGCTGTGGGACCCAGGATGGCCGCTTTAAGATTATGTGAATATTGATGTCAGTCTGCCTGCATTTCAGGTTGACGCTTTGCTGATGTTTAATGTCCCTAATGCTCTTTGTGCTGTTACAGGAATGTTCATGCTGGCATAGTTCATTGTTGTTGTTGTGCTAGGCTAATGTTCATGTCTGTAATTCACTTTCATACCTATCGAGGTAAGGTTCACATAAAAAGAAAACGTGTTATATTATCCAGTGATGTCATTTTATGGCCTCATTACGATTTGCAGAATGATCAATCAAGAGAAATGTACGCTCCCTTGCACCAAAAGGTTTGGGAGTATGGCTAGCCTTTTTTGCCGACGGTCCATGGGGCCACATTGCCAGTCTTTGGCATCTTGATTATAATGCCAGTCTGTCAGATCAGAAACGGTACCCTTAGAAGGTATTCATTTTATGAGAACGAAAAGTATGGATTCGTTAAATCGATGACCGGACATTTATGACGACCAACTTCTTTCAAAAGAGTACATATCAAAAGAGAATGCTACTTTTAAAAAATAAAATTCTAATAATATTTTTGTAATTTATTTAAAAAAAACCTTGTAAAAGAAGAATGAATCTGGCCTCTAATTTACCTCACCAACTTAATAAAGGAAAGTAAATATCACAATTCCAGGCACGTTTCAATCCTGTAACCATCGTCCTAACATTTATTTGTTTTGCATTAAATAAATTAGTATTTGTCTCAGCTCTGCCAAAGGGAGCCTTGCGCAGACTGAATAATGCTCAGTATCCCAAATCGCTGCCAAATCAGTCGGCTGAGAACCAAAAGAGATGGATAGCTTTTCCAAGTAACTCCTGCAACCTACCTGTTAGGAGAAAGGTATGAAGCTCCCGTTTAAAAGTGAAGGTCAGATAAGTTACTTAAGGAGCAAAATGCGCCACAAAAAGAAACAAATTATCCGTGATTCAGACAAATATATTATTAAATTAAAAGTGAATACCCAACAAGGCTTCACTACGTTAATAAAAATATTATACAAGTAGAAAAAAACTTATCTATCTATCTATCTATCTATCTATCTATCTATCTATCTATCTATCTATCTATCTATCTATCTATAATTATATTACCTTCTGGCGGTCGCCAGTAGGTAGTTATATTTAGGGCCATGTTTCAGTTTTTTGACTTGCCTATACCTTTGGCGTCATTTGACAAATCTCCACAGAAATTTCCAAAAGAAGTGTGCCAGTGATTCTTGTTGCGCATGGAATGTTTCGAGGTGATCTGTCAAGTGGAGGCCAGGAAAAAGGGGTGCAAGTTAAAAAAAAGTGTGTTTCCCATGTTAATTCCCACAGGAGTTTTGAACTCGACAGCAGCCCGAACCGCTGGACGGAATTGCACCAAATTTGGCAGAAATCTAGATTTTGTTCCCCAGATTGTGCTTTCTGTTATTTAGTATAAATCCGTTCAGTTGTTTTCAAGATAATAAAGGAAAAATAAATTTGTATATCTAGAGTCGCGGATCCAGGGAGATCTCCTGCTGGGATCTGATTTGCTGTCAACACTTCAACTAGGAAGTGTTGTCAGCCATTTTGGGACTCTGCTTCAGCCAAGTTCCCACCCCCCCAAAAATAAAACACCTAAAAAAGAAAAAGAAAAGGGGTTAGGGTAGCAATACCCTAACCCCCTAGCCTTTGTTCATGGGACCCCAGCAGGCCTAAAAAGTTGTTTTTTTTATATTCTCTGCAAAATCCACGGATGGATCCAGGATTTTGCTGAGAATTAAAAAACAAAAAACATTCTCCCGGACTTCTTGTTTATATTGTCCCTAGGTGGGCCGGTTTCTGGGGGAATTTTTAAATTATAAAGGAGGGGGGCACACAGGGCCCTCCTCCTAGGGCGTATTAAAGCTCCGGGGACCACCACCTCCCTGGGGCTCAACAATGGAATATCAGAGGGTCGCGCAGACCCCCTATGCCCCCGGGGATGAGACCCTCCCCAGGGCTTTAATTGTATACCGATGCAGGGTGTCCGCGTTCACCCCTGGGCCCAGGGTACCACCACCTTCCCAGGACTTTAATAATTTAACAATGTGGTGGCAGCACAGACCCCACTGGGCCCAAGGGACCACCACCTCCTTAGGGGCTAGAGCAATTAAATTATGCAGGGGGGTTGTGCGGACCCCTCTGGGCCCCAGGGACCACCACCTATCCGGGGCTACATTTTTAAAGTAAACTTGGTGGTGCACGGACCACCACCTCCCCAGCGCCATAAATATTTAAAAAATCATGGAGTGTGGCCGCACGTCCCTCCTCCTGGAGCCATATATGGTCCTGGGCACCGCCAGCCCGCAGGACCGGCTCTTGCTACCTCCAGAGGTGCCCACCCTTGGGAGGTAGCTGTTTGCTTTTGCTTGAACTCACTCCCAGTAAGCAGCAGCATTAAAACTGCGTCTGCTTGCCAGGAGCTCAGTTTCTATCTATTTCCCTGCCTGATGCCATATGGGCAGGCAAACGACTGCTCCCGCACACAGGAAGCTTCATTTTCAGCAGCTCCCTGCATACGGGAGCAATGCTGGCTTCCGCAGGAGACGGGGAGCTGGCTGGGACAGTGGGGGCATTGGGGCTTCCCCCGCAGTCCCAATCAAACAGTACTGGATGCCCTCCCCAGGGCCGAAATCAGCCTAGGTAGGGGACCACATGGCCCACTTCCTTTTTAAAGTACAAAAATGGGCCTGGAGAGGTGTTGGTCCCCAGGGCCCAGCAGGGTCTGCGTGGCCGCCCCTAACTAGTTTAAATTTCTTGCCCCGGGAAGGGGGTGGTTCCTGGGTAGTTCTGTGTGCCTCTCCCCCAAAGACTCTTAGTAGGTATCCCTAGGGAGGTGGTGGTGGCTCAGAGGGATTTGCACGGCCCACCCTTATATTTATTAAATGTAGTCCCAGGGAGATGGTGGTCTCCTGGGCCCAGGAGGGTCTACATGGCCCCCCAACTTTTTAAATTATAGTTCCATGGAGGTGGTGGTGGTCCTTGGGGCCCGAGGGCTCTGTGCACCCCTCCCACATGTATTTATTTATTGCTGCCCGAGGAGGTGGTGGTCTGCCGGGCCCGGGGGGGGGAACCTCATGACTTCCCCTAAAAAATTATGCTATGTAGCCCTGGGGAGGTGGTAGTCCATGGGGTCGGGGGGAGGTCTGTGTGGCGCCTCTTCAACTATTTTGAATTTGCTGCCCCAGGGAGGTGATATATTGGACAGCCAGGTTAAAAAATAAATCCTAGCATTCAGGCAAGATTAGTACATACTTGAGGAGCTGAGGTTTTTCCTCCTATAGATTTCTACATTTGCCAAAATCTGCATGAGTGCACAGGAAAATTGGTCATGCATACACCAAATCAACAGTGTCTGAGCTCTGCGAAATCAGAATTGGACTGGTGTTTTGTTACAATTCATGTCCTCAGTGGTGCAGGATTTGCAGACATTTTTATCCATGACTATGGGCCTGATTCTAACTTTGGAGGACGGTGTTAAACCGTCCCAAAAGTGGCGGATATACCACCTACCGTATTACGAGTCCATTATATCCTATGGAACTCTTAATACGGTAGGTGGTATATCCGCCACTTTTGGGACGGTTTAACACCGTCCTCCAAAGTTAGAATCAGGCCCTATATGTTTTGCCAGGCTTTTCTAGAATTGTGCTTACCATCCACAATCATCAGGCACAGCATTTGGCATTATTGGAGGTATTGCATTGAGTACATGGCCTTTGGCCATACACCACAATCGGCCCCTCTGCTCCCACTTTTCACAGCTTATCACCATTCCCAACAGCCACTGGTCATAAGGCAAGGCTTGCTGACATACTGTGGGTTAATCCTTCATACTTACTGAATCTACACACATTTAATCTAATTCCGACTTGCTAGTAATAAAAGTAGAAATTGGTTATGGAAGGTTTCATGCAAATACACGGGACAAGTTAAAAGCAATGCAAAAAATAGTTATGTCTGGGTGCTTGCAAGAAAAGTGTATATAATTGATACTGGAGACAGTGCATGACTTTACAATCAATATATACAGTGCAGAGTTTGGGTTAGGGTTAGCACCATAGATTATAGAGCTACACTCTTGCCAATTCACTTCAAATTTGCTTCTAAAGAAAAATGCATCACATGCTATCAATGAATGTTTATAAACCTTTTATACAGAAGGAATCCTGTTGACTTCACATTGGTTAGCAGGAATAACCTGACAGCAGAAAATATTAGATGGAACAAAATGTTCAGGACCAAACAATCAATCCAGACACGATTTCAGTTCAGCTGATGCCTCATCTTTGAATGGTTAACATTACAGTTACACATAAAATTAAATCTTTCAAGCTTACATTTTGTGAAGCAAATGTTCGATTTTCTTTTTACAAATTGCATTGTGGTGGAGATGTGGTCCTGGGGCTAAACTGCAGACGTCGAACATGTGAACCTGGGTTCAATATCCTGATCTGGATAGTTGATTGAAAATCTTGTGATTCTGTATAAACATAGGGCGTTAGCTGGTTCCACTGATTTAAACTCTCTGCCAAAGGACTCTAGGTCAGCGAGTCTGGTCCCACCCTGCTTAGGGCAGACTACCTAAACTCAAGTTCCGTGCTTGGAACCACCATGCAAGTCATGATTGCCCGAGTTGGGATAAAAACCACAAAGGCCCCTAGGTGAAGGGAGAACATTTCCTGTGTTAGTGTTGTCTAAATTGCTGAAGTTCTAGCAGACAAACTAATAATCACCTTAAACAATTTAGTATGTTCATTTCAAGATAGTTTATTTCAGTGATCATTAAGCTTGCAAGATTTTTCTAGAATTGTCAGTGTATTACCTTGAGAGTCTGTGCATTAAATATGTTATATATTTGCTGGGGCCTATTTTAAATAACCATTTAAATGTCAGATTGTCCAAGCTTAACATTGTATATGCCTATATTTTTAAGTAGAACTGAACAAAGATGCATTTCGAATACACACACCATTAGGAGCTGCTTATGTAGGTCTTCTCCTAAAGTTAGTGTTTAAGGAACTTACAGCTGAATAACAAATATAATTATGCAGAGAAAATAAAGTGGTTCTATAATTCAACAATGTTCAATTGAGTTCCAGAAGAGGTACGCCTCTAGTTCTAACATCCAGTAAGCGATTCTATTTTGTGGGACTTGTAACATGCAAGGCTACCCAAAAGGGGCCTTCCAGCAATGGGAAAAATTCAGGCACAGAGCTCACCATGTTATACAAATAGCCAGGTCTTAAGATGCTTCCCAAACTTGAGCTCATCTCCAGCCCTCTATAGCCTAGTGGGAAATCAGGTAACAAAATGATCACCCTCCACCACTATATTTCTGCACCATAGGAATTACTGCTATATGAAACGTGGAGGATCTCAAAGTTCTTTTTGGATTATAGGCTCCAATCGGGTGCAGTGAATGAATAGGCTCGTCTTATGATAAGCTCAGTGGGGAATAGAAAGAACTTTAAATTGAATCATATCTTATGTTATATGGGTAGCCAGAGCAGGGTGACCAGCGATCCTGAGACTGATTGATGTTGAGGTATCTTTAATAATAGAAGAGGCACTGCAGCATTTTGCACCACCTGCAGTCTATTTAATACAAATTGTGGACAACTCAGATAAAATGCATCCACATAGACCATACGAGAGAGATCTAAAGTCTGGACAATGGTCCTCTAGATGGGATTTGGTAGAATTTCTAAATTTCTAAGAATTCTCAAAATGCCAAATCAGCTAGCTGCTAGTTTCCATACCTGTACCTCAAAAGAGAACTTGTTGTCCAGCATCATGCCCAGATTCTTTTTCTGTAACTTTCTGTTGAGGCTAGACTCCTAGGGATTCTGGCCCACAATCGGAGGACCAACAATTGAAGTCATTACCAACCACCATAACATATCTTTTTTCTTCGTTACATTTCAAACAGCATGAGGCAATTTGTTTTGCTACCTCCGTCAGACAAGGTTTAAGTTGAGAGAATATTTAATGTTTTTCTGGGGTAAAGGAAATAACAATCTTTGTGTCATCAGCGTACAAAACTAGTGAGAGACCATAAGATTCAGTAATCTCCGCAAGTGGGAAAAGATACAAAGTGAATGTGGCACCCTTTGAAAGAAAGAGACTTTGAATAAAAAGGATTATCGTACACAAGGAAACTGATATTCCAAAAAAGAAGATAACTACTTTAAAGTCAAGTTGGTTACACCTGAGCTCAGTAATCTCTGCAACACATTTGCATGAGATACAGGGGGTGATTCTGAGCTTGGCGGGCGGCGGTAGCCGCCCGCCAAGCGGGAACCGCCAGAAGACCGTACCGCGGTCAAAAGACCGCGGCGGTCATTCTGGGTTTCCCACTGGGCTGGCGGGCGACTGCCGAAAGTCCGCCCGCCAGCCCAGCGGGAAACACCCTTCCCAAGAGGACGCCGGCTCAGAATTGAGCCGGCGGAGTGGGAAGGTGCGACGGGTGCAGTTGCACCCATCGCGAATTTCAGTGTCTGCTAGGCAGACACTGAAATTCTTTTTGGCATTGGCATGGGCACTGCAGGGGCCCCCAGGGGCCCCGCGGCACCCCCTACCGCCATCCTCTTCCCGGCGGGAGAACTGCCAGGAACAGGATGGCGGTAGGGGGTGTCAGAATCCCCATGGCGGCGGAGCGCGCTCCGCCGCCATGGAGGATTCTCAAGGGCAGCGGAAAGTCGGCGGTACACCGCCGACTTTCCGTTTCTGGCCGCGGCTGAACCGCCGCGGTCAGAATGCCCAGCGGTGCACCGCCAGCCTGTTGGCGGTGCTACCGCGGTCGTTCGCCCTGGCGGTTTTTACCGCCAGGGTTAGAATGACCCCCACAGTGTCAAAAGCAGTGCTAAGGTCTAATAAAACAACAACTGCTGAGCCACCTTGGTGTAAGGTCATTTTAAGGTCCTCTTCAACTGCCAAGAGAGCGATTTCAGTACTGTGGCCATAGTTTGTGAAAGATAAAGAAGATCATTCCTGATTGATCTGAGATATGCTGTCATACCTTTTTAAGGAATCATATTTTCATGGTGGCTGCTTTGAATGTTTTCAAAGGGGCATCTGAGTTCTACTTTAATGCAAACTTTCATTGTGAGCATGTTGATGTAGGTGGGTTTATCGATTTAACAGCTACATCTGCAGCACATGCTTTACCGTGAAATATCATCACAAGATTGTGGCATACCCTTCTCTCCAAGCTGTATACCCACATTTACAAACGCTTTGACTCAGGTTTACCTTACTTTTCTAAAGCAAACCTGATGCAAAGAGTTCAGGTGGGATTTACTATTCAATGCAAATCGTGATTTTCATTGGATAGTAACCAAAAGCAACACAATGTTTTACAATGTGCTGCCTTGCTTTACTTTGCATCAAGGGGACATTCCATGGGTGGGTGCAAGGCATTACCATGAAACCACCGACAGATTTTGATGCAATTCTCTACATACAAAGAATTGTAGGTTGGTATTTGTACTAAATTAAAAAAGACCCAATTCACAAAGGTATTTTTGGCAGTAGATGTACGTTTGTGGCCATAAAATTCCTCCACTGAAACCAGTCCTGAATTCACAAAACGATACATGACAGTCATAAATTGATTTACTGCTGTGGTTTTCTATTCCATGATTGTAGAGGAATATGATGGCAGTAAGTTCCACACAACAGATGGTAAGTGTATGTTACATGGCATTGTTTGCCTTGTAGGATTGTTTACCCCTACAAATGTACATTTCAGGGCATTCACAAACTATGACCTGACCACATCCAATCCTGGAAAGGTTAGGAAATTCCATGCATGGGCTCTATTAACTCCACCTCCAGGATGCAAAAGGGAACAGGTCATCCTCAGACTTGGAAGGGGGTGTAGGTGAACAGTTTTATCCACTAAAAAAACTATTTTCCCAGAGGAGAAAAAAGAAAAAGAAACAAAGCATGCATTTGCACATCAAGGTCCATTCTCCTGTTAAATCTATGCTACCTTGATTTCAGCACAGTCAGAGTAGAAGCCTGTAGCATGTGTCATGTGACATTGCTAGAAGAACAGCTGGAAATATGTTCCTGTCACTGATATACAGGCGTACTACTTAAATCTTTACAAAACAGGAAAAAACGTAAAAGTATGTTAAGGCAGAGCTCTATAGTTCTGCATGTGCGTTTAGATTTTGTTTGTGGAACTGAGCCCAATATATTCACATTTCAGACCACGATAGTCTTAGTATTAAAATTATATTGCATAGCTCCCCACTGTGGAGTGCCATGATAAACCTACAAAAAGAAATTGAAAAAGTGCAGAATTTATTGCAGCCAGCAGCTGACACTATGGGATGTATTCCAGTACCTTACTTTTTTCCAGCTACACCACTCTAGTTAGAGATCAGCCATGTACAAATCAGCCTTGGTCCTGCTCAACAGAAACAGACCAGTCAGAGCTATTGGACTAAGGGCCGTATGTACAAACACTTTTTCCCATAGACACAGAATGGGTAAAAACCTTTGCTACATCTGGCCCTAAGTCCCTTCAAGATGGGAACACAAGCAACCATAGGCTTGTTTCACCCTACTTTGGCCTCATCAGTGAGTCATAACTTGAATTATTTGGCACAAGGAGCTCATGATCCATGTGGGCAAACTTGCTGCGCTGACAGCATTTACTGCAAAAAGTAACAAAGTAATGAAAGAATGCTTGAATTCTTCCCATCCTGTGATGTTGCATAGGCCACAGTGCAGTTCATCATTGTTTGCTTCTGCCTCAAAGCTGTTCTAATTAGGTCATAGCCATATGTAAATCAGTATTGTTCCTTCTCCATTAGGAATAGTCCAGGCTAAACTGCCAAACCAGGTCCCTTCCAGATTGGAACTCCAGCAGCCTTAGACTTGCTGCAACCTACATATGTCTTGTTAATGAGGTATAGCTTGCGTCCTATGGCACAGATAGCACAGGAGCCATGTCTGGACATACCCTTTGCACTTAGGATGTGTATTGTAGCAAAAATCAAAATGATGAAAAGAATGCTTGAATTATTCAAAGGCACTTCTCTTTAATCAAATACGCAATTCTAGTCGGAGACCAGCCATATACAATTTAGCTTTGGTCACAGTCCAATAGGAATAGTCCATCCTGAAGTGCTAGACCAAGTCCTTTCCAAACGGGAACACAGGCAACCTTAACTGATTTCAGTCAACTTAGGCGTTTCATGAGGTATAGCTTGAGTCCTATGGCACAGGAAGCAGGGGATCCACATCTGGGTATACCATCACCTTAAGGGCAAAAACCGCTATTCTAGACAAAGATAAGCCACATGCAAACTCACCTTAGTCCTCAGATAGGGAAACAAGGACTTTATCACCTCCCACTCTAAAAACAGTGGAGAGTAATAGTGTAGGACCTTTGTGACTGTCCTTTTAATCACTGAAACCAGAGTTGTAACAATCTATTAGCCTACTGAATGTCTGAAATGCTGTTAGCATTCTTCTTTATCCTCCATGTTTCACGAAAAAGCTGAACATAGCCAATGCAGTATTGGATTCACTATCTACATTCTTTGTATCCTGCATTCAAACGTTTGCTATTACCTTTGCTAGTCTCTTTCTTAAAGATTCATAAGCTGGACACAGAAGAAAATGTCTCAGGTGTTCATCTACATCCTTAATGGAATTTACAATATTTCCTTTTTTACCATTTGAAATTCAGCCCGATTATTATCTTCTCATGCTAGGGCAAATAGTGTCCTACCTCGTGGATTTGTATGTATAATTTTTTTTAATCTTCATAGGAACTTTAAAATGTGGTAGTGGTGCCACATCATAATGAAGGAAGACCGAAAAGTATGCTGGTCCCGATTAACAGTAGTAAATCTGCAGAGTGGTCATATGAACCGATGCAGTTTTCTTGTTTGCAACTAAAAGACAAAACACTAGAACGTCTGGAAAGCTGCCCCAGTAACAGGCTTTGAGGCCTACTACTGGTAATATCAAGTGACATAGTTTCATATTGCTGTTTTTCCAGTGCAGAATTGTACAAACACTATAATTGTCCATTGCAGAAGGCAAATCCACTGAGCAATTGCACATTTTCTCTGTTTTTTCCAACTTTTTTAAGTCTTGCTGTTAGACCTGACAACCTTTGGGTGGTCACCACTTACGTTTTTGCCTGCCTCCATCCACTTTTTAGATACTGTTTTTGCCGTTTTTTAGACTCTGCGCACTTTACCACTGCTAACCAGTGCTAAAGTGCATATGTTCTCTCCCTTTAAACATGGTAACATTGGATCACACCCAATTGGACTATTTAATTTACTTATAAGTCCCTAGTAGGAGGCACTATATGTGCCCTGGGCTTGTAGATTAAATGCTACTAGTGAGCCTGCAGCACTGATTGTGCCACCAACTTAAGTAGCCCCTTAGCCTTGTCTCAGGCCTGCCGTTGCAAGGCCTGTGTGTGCAGTTTCACTGCCAATTCGACTTGGCTTTTAAAAGTGCTTGCCAAGCCTAAAGCTCCCCCTTTTCTACATATGTCACCCCTAAGGTGTGCCCTAGGTAACCCCTAGGGTAGAGTGCGGTGTAGGTAAAAGGCAGGACATGTACCTTTGTAGTGTACATGTCCTGGTAGTGTAAAACTCCTAACTTCGTTTTTACACTACTGTGAGGCCTGCTCCCTTCATAGGCTAACATTGGGGCTGCCCTCATACATTGTTTGAGTGGTAGCTGCTGATCTGAAAGGAGTAGGAAGGTCATATTTAGTATGGCCAGAATGGTAATACAAAATGCTGCTGACTGGTGAAGTTGGATTTAATATTACTATTTTAGAAATGCCACTTTTAGAAAGTGAGCATTTCTCTGCACTTAAGTCTTTCTGTGCCGTACAATCCACGTCTGGCTGGGTTTAGTTGACAGCTCCTTGTGCATTCACTCAGACACACCCCAAACACAGAATACTCAGCTTCACTTGAATACATCTGCATTTTAAATGGGTCTTCCTGGGCTGGGAGGATGGAGGGCCTGCCATCACACAAAGGACTGCCACACACCCTACTGGGACCCTGGCAGACAGGATTGAACCGAAAGGGGACCTGTTGCACTTCGAAGCCACTCTTTGAAGTCTACCCCACTTCAAAGGCACATTTGAGTATCAAAAATTCCAGGAAGTGCATGTGTTTGCTTGCTTTCTCTCTTCTGTGCAGCTCCCCCACTCAAATTCACACCACATTCACCATGTTCCTCCATCACTCCTCCACCTTTTCCTCCATTGCTCCTCCACCCTTTCCTGTTGATTTTTTAATAAAAAATAATTTGTCAAGATGTGGCAGCTGCATTTTGCTCTTTGCCTGCATATTTCACTTTAATGCCCTTTTGCATATTTTTTGTTTCATTTACTGCTCCCAGATAAACGTCCTTCATCTTGGAACGGTACATTAATTGTAAAAAAAAAAAAAAAAACGAGTGGGTCATTATGACATTTACATGCATGTCTACGATTCTTGACGCTGCGGTGACTTTTTGTGTTTTTGACAACATTTTGTTTCTTTTTACTGAAGCTGAACAGCATTGGCATTGGGAAAGCTGAAACAAAAAGTTGGGTAATGGAACTGAAAGACAAGATCTATTGGTTCCCTGTTGCTTGTCTCTCTGGAAGATACTTCTTCTCCAACACAGCTTTGAATTTAGGGTTGTTCCGCTCGCATCCCCTCCATGGATTATAATCTTCTCAATCCTTTGGTTCATTCCAATGTGAATTTCCAGGGTGAAAAGGGTTACAGAAGTGTTAGCAAATGCCTTAACATTCATGAGATTGTGGGTTTTCACAAACTCATAAGCACTTGGTCTCCCCTCTCCCCAACACTGGGTAATTGTATACAGTCATGGAATACAAATATTCAGAGTTGTACATGCTTTTAAGAGTTTTAAGCCTGGTAGAAATCCTTTTGTTGATTCCTGTCAGGCATAAATGCCTCCATTTTTGGCTATTGATGTATGTTAACAACCAAAAATGGTTAGGTGAATCAGGCCCACTCTGTTTGTGTGGGTCTCTGCTAGACACGCTATCCACCATTACCTAGTAGTGCAAAGGTAAATGTAAATACCAAGTACCTATTGTGTGCATAGTTTATACACAGTAGTTTATACAGCATTGTATTTAATATGGTTGTACCCCTTCCTTTCCACTTCTGTTACCTTGTACTTATAGTGATGTGAAGAAAATATGTGGGCACGTTTCAGTGATGTGAAATTCTAACAGTGAGTACCTTGAGGCACGTGTGCATCAACGATGAACAAGCAGCACAGTAAAGGAAAATTCAAGCACAAAAGCCATTTTGAGGAGCTTTAGGTCCTCACATATGAGTCAAATACGGCGGTGGGGAGGCGGCCATCATGCCGGCATCGTCACCACTGCCGTATTACAGTGTTTTGTGCCGGGCTGACTGGCAGAAACAGTGCAACGCATTGGCCCAGCTCTCAGAATGGCAGGGCAGACAGTGCGCGTTCTGAGTGTGCTGACAGAGTGGGGGCCTGCACTGCCCACGACTGCCCACGACTTGGTAGTGGGCAGTGCACGGGCCACCCTGTGGCCCCAGCTCTGCCTTTCCATTAGCCTTTTCATGGCGGTGACCCCGCCATGAAAAGGATGGCGTAATGGAACTTCGTGATCAGCACGGTGGAGCTGAACTCAGCACCACCATTGCTGACCATGACTCTCACCTCCATCAATCCGTTGGGATGTCTGATCCTGGCGGGGAGGCATCTCCTGGTGGTCAGGCCATCGGGATCGTAATCTGGTGGTTGGATTGCCAGGGATACAGCAGCTGGACCACCACAGCGGGTACCATAATTAGGCCCTTAGCGTTGTTTGGCTGTGCTGTTGGTTAGCAGACCACTACGACTGCGTCCAATTATGAGCTTAGCTGCTATTACAGGGTTTGCACACCACGTGTGATAGTGTTTTATTGCCACTCTGCTAACGAGATGTTACCTACTAAAAATCAGTGCTATATATCCCAAGGTATTATTTTTGCAACTATGTTGTTGTGAAAACATCAACTGACAAAAGTGACCATATAAAATTTGGGAAGGATGGAAGATGTTATTTGAAAAACCTTTCTAAAGCAAACATTGCTTACTGTCCACACACTAAATGTGGATGCATTTTTCGTCCTTTTGCCTTGGTCTACTGGTATGTATGTTTATTAGAGTGCATTATGCCCTTAGGTGTCAAAGCGCTAACCATCAGAAAGAGGCAACCCTCCAGAAGGTTTAGTTTAGGAAAGAGAAAACAATCATGCCTTTAGTTGCTTCTGGAAGAGCATGTGGGAGACTATGCTGACTATCTAAGGAGGCAACAGATTCCAAAATGTGGCTGCTGTTATCGAAAAGGCACAGCCTCCTCATCTGGTCTTCTGAAACTTGGGAACAATTACCTTCCTCATGTAAGATGATCTAAGTTGTCTTACCAGTTGGTGTCAATGGAATATAGACCTCAAAGCATGTGACCCTTGCTGATGCAAGACCTAATGTACTAAGAGCTTTGAAATGCACTCTCTGAGGGATCGGTAACCAGTGCAGAGAGCGCAAGCCCTCTCTTACTGAGATCTGCTTCAGTAGGTTTAATACCAGACGGGCCACTGCATTCTGGATCACCTGAAGTTGCCTGAGGAGGAAATTATTGATGTTGAGATGAAGTGCATTGCAGCAGTCAAGCCTGGAGGTCAATAGGGCAATAGCTACTGCAGTTTAATTTGAGAAGGAATAAAGATAAATATTTTCCTCAACATCTTGATGATATAAAAGCAGGTACTGGTGGTGCTGTTAACTTGTGAGTCAAAAGCCAGTCTGTTATCAAAAATGACTCCTAAATTCTCAATCACATCCCTGATCATACAGAATTCTGGGCACCAAAGATCATAATCTCTGTCTTTTCTGCATTAAGTTTTAGGCAGTTCTCCTTCTTCTTTTAATGGCTGATGTTAACCATTCATTCCTTGAACCTTTCAGCCGCTGCCTGGTTATCATTGGACACTGAGACAATAATCTGTGTATCATCTGCCTAATATTGAACCTGGAAGCTGAAGGATTGAACAAGGGATGAAAGTGGAGCCACGTAAAGATTGAACATCGTAGGGCTTAGTGAAGACCCCTGTGGGACTCCACATGGAAGTTGAAGGGGGGGGAGTAACATTCCTGCAGCTAACTGTGTGTGTTCTATCAGTAAGGAAAGAGCTCAAAACACTGTATCAAATGCCATAGATAAATCCAGCATTACCAGGATGGCAGCCCCACCCTGGTACACTTGAGACTGAATAAGATCTGCCTCAATCACCAAGGCCGCTTCAATGCTGTGTCCGCTCTGGAAACCTTTTTGAGAAGGATCTAGAATGTTCTGTGTGGTAATAAATTCCAACAGACTCTGAATAATATGTTTCTGTTGAATTTTAGCTTGGGCAGGCAGCAGTAATATGGATCGTAGGTTTTTAAGGTTGTCTGATGCTCCGTTTGGCTTTTTCTTTAAAGGGATGACAACCACTTCCTTCCATATCTGAGGGAAGATTCCTGTGCAGATCATTAGGTTCAAGACTATTTCAAGACAGGTAGCTACCAAATCTTCTGCCAGTTTGAGAACTTTAGGAGGATATGGGTCCTCCGGGAATCCTAGCATCTGTTGCATCAAAGATTTTTAGTTTGAGCACTGGTTATGGGCTGGAAAGAAATTATGAAAACAAATTTTCCATATCCCCAAGGAAATTAGTTTTTGTAGGGCTCTAAATTCTTCCATAAAGCAGGGTGCTGAAGCTTTTGATCTCAGACAAACTTCATGTTTTAAACGGTCAATTTCTTCTATTGATTCTTTGATCGAGTCATTAAAAGCTTCTGGGTTAAGGTTCTGCATGGCATTCCTTCCCACAAGAGATTTACTTAATGAAGCTTCTAAATTGGTGTGGGAAGTACTGTTCCAGCTCCTATACAGGATTGGCTCATGGAGAATAGTTCCTCCTACCCTCTGATTGAAACGTGAAAGTAATTACCCTATGGTCTGTCAGGCTGAGTGGGAGAATTTCCCCAATCTCTAAGTCTGGAGAGTTTGAGAATATGCCAACAAGCATGTGCCCGGCCTTGTGAGTGGGGCCATTCACCAATTAAGTGAATCCTAAGGTGTTCATAAGATCCAGGAAAGTGGCAGCCTCTTTGCACCCCCTATCTTCCAAATATAAATTAAAGTCACCTAAGATTGCAAAATTGTAGCTGGAAATATGAGGTTCAATAATCGAATCCAATTTTGCCATAAACTGGGTACGAGGACCAGGGGGAACGATATATCAGAAGTCCAGAAAGTAAGTCCAGAAAAGACTATCTGATTGTCTTTTAGTTTAAATTGCACTATTTCACAAATGTCAGCAGGCTCTGTCCCAGTCAGTTCCAGAGTGCAGTTAAGGGAGCAGGTATGGTACAAAGATCTGTAAAGTCCTCTCCTGTGGGTCTAATTCAAGCTAAATAAAAATATTACATAAAAAATAAATAAAGCTATAGTCTGTTTCAGTTTTCTCATCTATTTACTAAAGCCCACCTTCCTATAACCAACACAGAAGATGATGTCAACACAAAAGGGAAAGAAAGTTAAAAATTCAATCTGTAGTACTTCCTATTCAAAGATGTTTCGAAATCAAATTCCTGAAATCAACCTGCATTAAAAACACTAGGTAACCTGTAGAAAAGTCAACTATGGCTTTTTTTTTATTATGTTTGTGCCACTCAAAGGGCCAGATGTATCATTATCTCCAAAAGTTATTACCTAATTGCGTTTTTTGCAAATCACAATTAGTAATCGCATTGGAATGTGTGAAACTCTAGGAGTTTCATACTGCAATTCGCAAGGGCTCGCAAATGGACCTACCTCATAATTATTCATGAGGTAGGTCACAATTTGCAAGCCATTGCGAATGGCTACAATCACAGGGATGGTGGCCTGCTGGGCTCAGCAGACCACCATGTATGTGATTGCTTTTCAATAAAGCAATCTTTTTTTTTTAAATGCAGCCCGTTTTCCTTAAAGGAAAACAGGATGCATTTAAAACTGAAAAATGAAAAGTTTTCTTTTAATTTTTTAAGAGTAGTCAGTGGTCCGTGGGACCACTGCCTGCTCCTGAAAAAGTTTTTGCATGCATGCAAAAAATCCTTAGGGACCCCTTCCCCTTTGCGAATGGGTTACCACCTACGAAGTAGGTGGTAACTGCGATTATTTGGGGGGCGGTGCTTGACGAGCCGAAAGATGGCCGCGCTCTAGCAGAGCTCCGTCAGCTACCACTAAATCCTTCAGAATCCTACAGACCATACCCGTGCTTTTGTGTCTGCTGAGGGTGCAGCGGATGTCTAACCGTCGGGGGAGAAGAATTTGGATGTCCGGGGGCTCCGACTGCGCCCGGTGTGGGTGCCATGTGAGAAGGGCCGGATAGCGCGGGCCGGGGCCGTACAGCCGAGGCCTAGGTGACGTAAAGCGACGCTGACGCCGGCTCGTGGCGCAAAACAGGAGAAACCCCGGGACGCGCCGTGGTGCGAGCGGCTGCACTCGGGGTGGAGGCGAGAGCGCTCTGTGGTGGCACGGTTCGGCTGGGTGTGGTTGCGGGAGCCCCCGGGCGGCTCGAAGGGCGCACGGCTGTGCTCCCCTTTGGGATTGAGAGCGCAGTGAATCCGGCCGGAGATTGGAAGTGAGCCTAAATGAAATGGCCCGGGAGGTGGAGGCCTACCACTGCCATGTTTGATGAGATCGGACGGGTCTACGTTAGACTTGTGGGGCCGCGGTTGGACAGGGAGTGATGCCATGGCGGAAATTGATGGGTCGCATTGAGAGCGCGCACTTTATGAAAGAAACGCGACTACTGTAGGTGCTGCCACTGTCGGGCCAAGATAGAATTGCGGTGATCCTGGGGTCCGGCGTTGGGGCCCTTCCCGAGGCAACAGGTGCCCCAGTTGAACGTAGTTGGAACCAAACAACAGATCGGAGGTGCTGACACCCCGTGGGGCCCTCAGTGGTAGGAGAGCAGGGTACCGTCGGCACGAGAACCCACAGCAAACAAAATTGCAGCGACGAAGAGCAGACCACGCAGTAAGGTCATTTGCTCCTGTCAATATGGGGAAACATGACAAAGCCCAACCGAAATTGCACTTCGAGAAACGTAAAACCATGAGCCAGGCTGGGGAAGCAGCGGAAGCTAGATTGGAGGGACCTCCTGAGAACCCAACTCAAGATGAACATGAACTGCGCCATATCTTATCTGCTATGCAGCAAAGTCTAACCCAAATAGACAGCAAAATTGACTCTCTGTCGTATTGCGTAGACAGAATGTCAGAAAGACTAGATAAGCATTCGGAACGTCTGGATCAGATGGAAATGCGCGTATCGGCGGCGGAGGACGGACAAACTGCTCTGGCATCTGGGCAACTAAAAGTGAACACGGAACTGGATATACTTAAACATAAAATGGATGACTTGGAGTCTCGTTCTCGGAGAAACAACCTGCGCATCGTGGGACTGGCAGAGTCTACGTCTATCACGAATAAGTAGAAATTTGTTGAGAACCTGCTGATACAGCTGCTGGGTCAGGACACCTTCTCATCGTTCTTCGTTGTGGAGCGACTACACAGGTCACTGTCAGCCCGGCCTCCTCCGGGGGCTCCTCCTCGCCCGGTTATAGCAAGACTGTTGAATTACAGGGACTGTGATGCTGCTCTGAAGCGGGCACGTGAGTTAAAAACATTGCGGTACGAAGGAATGACTCTCTCATTGTACCCCGATTTTACACTGCAGGTACAGGAAAGAAACAGTTAAGAGCTCTGCAACTAGACTATAGAATGTTATACCCTGCCAAATTAAGAGTAGATGTAGATGGTAACACAATATTCTTTACTGACCACAAAAAACTGGAACAATTTGTTAATCGCAAGCTGGCAGACAAAAGAAACGCTCCTAGTGCTGAGCCGACGAATGATTAATCAGGGTCCAGTTGACAATTGTGACAGCTCTCTCTGTGGAAAACTGCTCAATGCACCAGAATGAGATGGTCATGCATACACTGGGTACGACGTGCACAGAGATATAAGGATGGTCTTTCAAAAAAAAAAAAAAAGTACATTGGTAGCCAAGACAACATAACATAACTACTGTAAAGGCGAAGTAACATCTGCCTTCATGTGTGTTCCACTTACGGAAAAGTTGGGGTTAGTTTTAAGTGGTGTAGATTGTGGGAGAATTTCAAGAGTTATTAACAGATGGGCAGGTTGGGGTTTAGCCTATTGTGGGAGGGGGGTTGGGGGAAGGGAGGAAGTTGCAGTAACAGTGTGGTGGAAATGTAGGAGAAGACAAAGCAGACAATACACAGATGAGTACAATACACAATCAACCTTAGAAAATCAACCCATAAAAATAGATGGCACTGATGTGTACGACCACTGACACACAAAACGTTCACCACAAACTTAGGTTGGTCACCTGGAATGTAAGAGGTCTCAATGACGCACGCAAAACCCGAGGTGTGGTGGCATACTTGCTCAGACATAAGGTCGATATTGCAGTACTACAGGAGACACATTTGGCCCCAAATTGTCCCATGCTCAGCCCTTGGAGAATGAAGGGGCAGGTTTTGGCTGCAAGTTACACAACTCACTCTGGGGGTGTTTT
The DNA here is from genome assembly GCF_031143425.1 of Pleurodeles waltl. Lineage (NCBI taxonomy): Eukaryota > Metazoa > Chordata > Amphibia > Caudata > Salamandridae > Pleurodeles > Pleurodeles waltl. The sequence goes on along the minus strand of NC_090443.1, from coordinate 750,378,074 downwards.
ATTGTGGGCTTCCCGGGCATCAGCGGTCGAGTTCGAGGGCGTAGAGGTTGACCCCGGAGGACGATATGTGGTGGCAAAGTGCAAGGGTAGGGCTCTCACTTTTATATTAATAGGAATATATGGGCCGAACTACGACGATCCACAGTTTTACAGAGATCTAGCGGCACGGGTAAAGAAATGGAGAGACGTTCCACAGCTTTGGTGTGGAGATTTTAATTGCATATTGTCTCCAACACTGGACAGGTCGGGGGTAGAGCCAGGGGCCCAGCTGCTGCGGCTCGTGCAATACTTGACATAATGATGGTCTCTGGGTTGGTAGACGTATGGAGAGAGAGGCACCCAGAAAAAGGAGGTTATACTCATTACTCATCAGCACACGACTTGCACACTCGCATAGATTTCTGGCTAGTTTCCAGTAACATATCACACAGAGTTATGCCAGAGGCTCCCTGGCCACGAACTTATTCAGATCAGTCACCGGTGCCGATATTGTTGACAGTGGGTGGTGTCCAACTTCCACCATTCACCTGCCGATTTCCACCATATTCGCTAACAGACGCTGCGTTTAGGGTGGAATTAGCCAATGCAATTAAAGAATACTTCCAGCTCAATAAAGGAAAAGTTGCCAGAGTGGGTACAATATGGGAGGCATTTAAAGTATACATTAGAGGAATCACCATGTCCAATCACGCAGGCGTACTCAGATCAATACGCGGACGACTAAAATTTCTCGAAGGGGAACTAGCCCAATTAGAACAGAAACATTGTAAAGCTGCTGATGCAAGCACACTAGGTCATATTCGAGCCAAAGTACAGAAGTATCTGGAGACTGCTCTATCGGAAATTCACCATATGGGGAAGTATGCCGTTGCCCCGACATACGGCGAAGGGGATAGACCTGGCAAAGTCCTGGCAAATTTGACCCGCCCCTGTCGCAGCACTAACCTAATCAATAATATGATAGCAACAGACGGTAGAATGCTCAACAATTCTGAGGACATTGCTGTGAGATTTCGTGAATACTACCAAACACTTTACACCTCTAGGGGAGACTCTGATCCGGACGCCATACAAGAATATCTTGCCCGCTTAGCGATAGTGAAACTATCTGAGAGCGACAGAGAGGCTCTTGGGGCACCGATTACTCTGGCTGAGATAGCGAGTGCACTGGGTAGCATGGCAGAGGGTAAGGCCCCGGGTCCTGATGGCCTGACCGTATATTTCTACAAAGCATATAAATCACTAATACTTCCACATCTGAGGGAGGTATTTGAGGAGATGATAGCGGAAGGGTTGCATGCCTTCATCAATGAGGGAAGCCATGATAGTTACATTACTTAAACCAGGGAAGCCTACGGATCAATGCTCCTCCTATAGGCCACTATCGTTGCTGAATGTAGACGTCAAAATATACGCCAAAATCTTAGCGGAATGACTAGCTAAAGTTTTACCCCTACTGGTAAAAACCGAACAGGCAGGATTTGTCCCTGGCCGCAATCTAACCATGAACCTACGCACATTATTTGGCACGATACAAAACATAAACCCCGATATGCAGGCAGTAGCAGTCTTTTTAGACGTGGAAAAAGCGTTTGATTCGGTGGAGTGGGATTTCCTGTGGGCAGCTCTAAGACATTTTGGTGTTGGGGACACTTTTCTGCATCTGATAGCCACATTATATAGAGATCCCCGGGTCAGGGTTCGGGTCAACGACACGTTGACGGACACACTAAACGTCACCAGATGCACTAGACAGGGGTGCCCGCTTCCCCCCTAGTGTATTCTCTGGCGGCAGAGCCACTAGCTTGCGCACTGAGGGAGGGCCATGGACATCGGGGCCTAGACTTCAAACACTACAATGTAGTGATCTCAGCATACGCAGATGACACTTTGCTGTACATTAGAGATCCAAAACATAATGCAGGTCCAATGCTTAAAGAAATAGTACGATACGGGACACTATCTGGTCTTAAGGTTAATTGGGGTAAATCCCTGATGTTCCCACTGACGCCATCCACAATGCAGACTGAAGTGGGCTTCCCGCTTAAATGGGAGACTGGGTCAGTTAGATATCTAGGCATTAAAGTGCACACTGATCCTAACATTGTTGTGATGGATAACTACGATGCAGCGATAACTAAATTAGCAACGGATGTGGAGAGATGGATGCGACTCCCACTGTCCCTACTAGGTAGAATTGCTTTGATGAAAATGGTGGTATTACCACGCTTCCTTTTCCTATTTCAGAATATCCCCATGGTGCTGCCCAAGAAATATTTTGCCACATTGAGGTCACTACTCATAAAGCTGGCCTGGGCAGGCGGGCAACCCCGAGTGAGGTGGCATGTGCTGACTTTGCCATATGAGCTCAGTGGCCTGGGTGCACCAGATTTGGAGGTCTATAGCGTGGTGGCTCGAGCTGCAGCGGCACACGCTTGGCTCCATGGCCCGGAGGATGTCCCATTTCTTAGGATAGAGAGAGAGTTGGCGTCACCAGCTCCATTGCAGGGAAGGCTGTTCCAAGCCCCTTGTAGACAATATAAAAAGCTGGCATCCCTGGACTCGGTGGCACGAGCATGGCATGAGATTATTGACAAACAGAAGCTGGCTATGCTGTACTCCCCACTCATTCCGGTATCTTGCTGTGCCTGGTTCCCATTATGGCGTGACAGTAAACTGATACGGACCCTTGGTGAACTAAGAATCAACACATTAGGAGACCTTTTTGAAAAACAACAATCTGAAAAGTTGGGACAAAATAAGAGATGGGGCTGAGGAGACAACTCTCCTGCACCAGTTTCAATACCACAGGGTAAAACACGCACTAATACAGCTACTGGGTAATGATCTGCAAGAACCCCCGGAGGTCACATCGCTCACTATGATTCTACAGGGAAGTTGTGCGAAACGCCTGGTATCCCGTCTGTATACATCAATACAGAAAGGTAGAGCCTAGGAGCTCTCAGGGGCCCGTGTGGAATGGCAAAGAGATCTGGGTGTACAGATTACAGACACGCAATGGCATTACTGTTGTGCAAGGACACGTTCTATCTCTCTAAACGGCAGGCATCGCCTCATCCACTTCAAATTCCTCAACAGAATCTACTACACCCAGGACCGTTTACACAGATATGGCTTACGTGAAAACTCGAACTGCCCCAGATGTGGGGTGGAACAAGCCGATTTCTTACATATGGCATGGGGGTGTGGACATATACAAACTTTTTGGAGAGCAATATTTGAGGAACTGTCAGTCATAACTAATACACAAATAGACGCTGAGCCACTCTTGGCGCTAGTTGGTTGGGACACTCATTTACCAAAATCTATCCGCAAATTGGTAGAGATGGGTCTGTTACTGGCCAAACCCAGAATTGCGATGCGGTAGGATCGGGGACCGATCCCTAAGATGGATGAATGGCATAGGGACATGACTCATTGCAATATACAAAAAGACACTTACAATGAGTTACTCGCTCCCTCGAACAAACCAGCGAAATTCTGGGAAATATACAAACAGTACCTTATAGGGAAAGAAACAGGAGAAACTGAGGGCGAGACTACAGATGCATAACCAAAACTCGTTAACAGTTAGAGGTGTAGTTCATGACCACCAGGGACCAGTATACCGAGCAGCAAAACTCTGTCCTGAGGTGCTTTATAAAGAGAAAAAGCCTACTGAAATGATGCAATATGATGTTTGAATTGTACTAATCAACAAATACATAGCTTTACTGTACTGTTTTTCTTTGTTTGTATAAAAGCATAAATAAAAAAATAAATAAAAACTGCGATTATTTTGCGACCGTATTTACGGTCACAAAACAATCATACATACCTCTGCGATTCGGTATTAGGAAGGGACGCCGTTGACATGCCCCTTCCTAATACCAAATCGGTATGTAGTTACAAATCCAATTTTCAATTCGGTAACAAGTTACTGGATCGCAAATTGGACTTGTTATATACCAAAACGCATTTTTGTGATCACAAACGGTCCGTTGGGCTGTTTGCAATCGCAAAAATGTTTGATACATCTGGTCCCAAAATCTCCAGCAATTATAGCTTTGCTCAGTAATATTTACATGCTCCATAATTCTTTCCTGCTCCAAAATTTAAAAATTTAAAAATCAGGCTACCAAAGCCTAATTGTAGGTGCTGCCTAAAGTGTTTTTCTCTAGCTGAAGGCCAGCTCTTAAAATTATTTCCTACTCGTACTGTCTCCTGGCTCAGGCTATAGTCATGAAGAAATAGCTCGAAATCTGCCAATTAAAGGCACACTCTTTGAAAGTCTCTATAAAATATTTAAATGAGCCAGTGCAAAACTGTCTTAGAAAGGTGCGTTTATGCATTTTACTACTGCATGCGCTTTCACGACCGAATCTACTCTAATTGCCAGATATTTAGAAGCTTTGAAATCACCTTAATATCTCGGGTTGTAAGGTGATATTTTGCCATAACAGCCCTATTTCCAATCAAGCATTATTTAACATTTTGCTGTGATATTCTGAAGTAATCCCTCCAGTTCGTCTAGGTGCGGGCGATAGCCTGGAGCCTCATGTGAATGGTGGAGGCATGGACATTGCACCACCAGACAAACCCCAGGGCCAGAGGAAGCCATGTTGAGTCAGCATACGGATATTATGCTTATGCAGGCTGGCGCGTTCACAGCAGCACTCCCATCATCACTGTGACCACCAATCACCTGATCTTTCAAGTTGTAACATAGAATGGGGAGCGGGCAGCACATAAAGCAGCAGCGACAGAGCAGCAGGGAAGCCGTGGGGAACCACGCGCAGGCCTAAAAGCAAATGCGAAGGACAATAAAACGATGTTTGTAAAGGCTTGAGTTGGACAGTTTAGGACAATAGCACCGGTCAGTCTTTTGTGAGGGGGGAGATTGGTGACAGTGTTTTTTGTTCCAGGCTATTGTTTGGGGGTCACAGAATAAGAATTCTTGGGTCCTTTGGTGTGCTGGGTCAGCTTTTTGAAATACATTCAGGTAGTCCACTACGAAGGGAAGGAGGCTGGTTTCCGGCCAAACAAAGGTTGCAATAGTGTGCCACCTTTGCTTGCATGACTCAGATCCAGTAATCCTATTGAGGATCCCTGAACAGAGGCAAGGTATGAAAAGTCTGAAGTATCTGGCAGTGAAATGGGCATACACAGAACCAAGGTAGGCGTTAGGTATGGGCAGTGTGGGCAGCTGTCCAGGGCCTCGCTGCTGCTCACAACTCAGTGGCCATGCACCAGATCACTGCCTTTCAAAATGCTCCAGGGTTACGAGGCCCTCTGGAGCAGCAGAGATGCAGAGCTGCAGGCCCAGGCCTGGGCTGAAAGAAGTGTTGCACCTGCATGAAAACAGCAATTAGATGGGTACTTGATGTGCCCTTAGGCATGATTTGAGCCCGGACCCTGTATGAATGAAAAGCAATCTGTCCTGCAGGTTCACAATAAAAGAAAAAAACTTGTCCCATCGCCAATGGACGTTACTCACTTAGGATAAAGAAAAGGGAGACAATGTCATCACAATTCAAAAATGCTTATTTCTTTAACACACAGAAGCGTTTTATCTTAGTATATCAGATTATATCACTGGATGCATTTTGTAATAGTAAGGTTTTTTTAACACGTACTGAGAACCATTCCTGTCTTCACACTGATGATAATGGTATTAGTGAACTAAAAAGCAGGGCCACTGGAATTATGTGGTGGTAAAAGACCAAATTAGGTGGGAGGCTTACTAACATGCTGCAAGAAAGCCTAATTATGTGGCACATTTTGTGACAGTATTACCTCATTTTTTGTCATTTTAACCATGTTATTACTGTCTGGGCAAAGGTTTAATCTCATTAGTACCAATCTGTTACCCAAATACATCAATAATATTTCTGTGCTCAAAAATCCTACAGCAGGCTCAAAACCTTTCTTTGCTACCCCTTTCTTGAATGTCCCACAAAATTTTTCTGTAAAAAGTAAAAAACAGAAGTCTGTTGGGACATCTTTTCTTTGGGTCAGGTGCAATAGGTGATTTATTGGCAGCATCTGTGGAGGATACTGTTATTTACAATTGCTGTTTTAGAACTCACTATTTCATTTCATTAAGATTTATTCCTTTAAGAAACTTGTCTCTCAAAAGGTGGTAAAAGAGAGCACTCAAAGCTCACTTTTGGAGAATGCCTCTAAGTCAGAATCCCTCCTAAACCATAACAATAGCTGTTGCAATAGTAATCCTGCTCAGTACACTCCTGGAGGTGATAAAGCTATGCTTTTAAAAGGGACTGATTTAGACCAGATGGTTGTGGAATGAGACATCAAAAAATGTGTTCTGAGTCAACTAGTCCCCCAATACCCAAAAAGTGTCCTGTGATGTCTCGGTGTGCGCAAACTATCCTGCAAAGTAATACTAGACAGTAGTCCACCCTACAAAGCTTAAGTGCTGCAAGGCCCATGGAAGGAGCTTGGCTCAGATAGGAAAGGTGGAGAATCCACAATTGACTGACGGGCCTGTGGCTGGGCCAGGTTTTGTTTATTACTATAGATAAAGTAGGCTCCTTGCTTGGACTGGCTTAGCCGCTAGGGCACAACCCAAAAGGCTGTGGCACCCTAAAGGTTGGTGTGCACAGAGTCAGTCTGACTGTGCTCGCAAAGCCATCTGGCTCATTGTCATGTGCAGAATGACAATTGGCCAGCATGGACAAGTACAGTATCATGTCAGAGTGGCTCCCAGTGTAGCGTTGGCAGTCTTTTTTCTCACTGGTCACAAACGGTTCTCCTTTTTTAACCATCTCGTCTGTATATCTTTAAGTTAATTCAGTTCTTTCCATCTCTTAAAGCTGGAGTTTGAGAGTAATTGCTGCATTTAGGTGCTCATAATGGAGGTGTGGTCCAGACTTTGGTGTTTCTGCCTTGCAATTTATTTGCCACGTCACCTGAGTTTCCTCTTATGTTCTGGAATCTGTGCTCACCCATGCCTGCTGAAAATCAAATGCCTTATGTTCAACTTCAGTAGCGTAAAGGGAGGGCTGGAGAATTACTTGAAGTCCGTTGCTAAATAGTTCTGGGACAATCTGACTCTGAATTTTAATCAGGCCCTAATCTGCTAACAATGATTTAATATCGCAATAACCATATCAGTTATGGACAGTCTTAGGCCTAACTTTTCCAGCCATTTTGATTAATGTAATGTATTTCCACGAAATGCAGCTTTAAAATATATGCACTTATTTTATTAGGATTATTATTTATATTTTTAGCCATTTTAGTGAAAACCTCATTAGGTAAGCAGTTAGGTGCTTCAGGAAAATTAATATTCAAATGATGTCACATCCTGTGATGTCACTTCTTGTGATGTCTCATCTTAGAGGGACATTGCATGTTCCTATTCTGCCCAGGGCACCACAAATCCTAGACCCAGCCCTGCAGAGAACCTTTAGGCCCCAGTCAATTAGCAGGTATTGCAGGGGTGGTACACAAACATCCCACTACATACAGGTGAAATGGGGAGGTGCATTCATTCATTTTCAATCCTGTTGGTCGTACTAGGCGAGATGGGAGCCAAACCTGCAATTTGGAAGAAAATAAGGGGAAGGTTTTTTGAAAAATAAATACATAAAATTTAATTCTAGGAAATCACACAGATTTATTTTCCCGAAATTTGCAGTGAAAAAGTGGAAAAATAAACTAAATCACATTTCATGTGAAAATCCAAAGTCTAAAACCTAAATAAGGAGCACGTGGGGTCACTGTCTAGTATCAAAGCAGGCCCTGTTGCACAACACTCCAGGGGCCCCCAAACCTTAAAGGGGGCCCCATTCCACCCAAGGACACTCAATCATTTTGTGATATGACAATCTCAGGGTCTCCCGTTCCCATTCTGCACGGGATCCCATCATTTTATATTATGTCAGTGTGTCAAAGGGTTAAAAGCTGGGAAGAGTAGTTGATGGAATGAAAAGTTTCTAACTGAGCAGAAAAGGGTCCGGGTGTTGGGGGTGAAGTGGTGAAGCTGTGGCAGGACATGCAGTTTGAAGGATGAAAGGATGAGAAAAAGGGGGTATGGGAACTGGGCAACTTTTACCTTCTGTTTTTTTTCTTTAATCGCATAACTCATTGAAATTGGATGCAGGATACCAGTTAGAGCATAGTGCATGTCACAGAGCAGGAAAAGTAGTGGGCACAGATGTATTGGCATAGAATGTGACGGATAAAATGGAAAGTAAGAGCGAAAAGAAAAGGTAGCTGCAGAACTTCATTTTGCAGGGGAAAGGGGTGAGCATTGAGGGAGGAGGAATGAAGTGGGGTAGAGGAAAATGTAGAGGTTCACAAGGCACTATTGTGAGAACTAGGATAATCATAAGTGTTTTTTAAGAAGAGTGGTTCAACTAGGTGAAGAAAGTAATGGTGAAGAGGAGTCATAAAAGGAAGTACAATCTATGAGAGGAAGATGAAAGCAGCAAGGAAGAAAGACAGAGAGGCAAGGAAATAGCAACATGTGGGGCACAGTGGAAGTACTCACCAGGGGCGTGGGTTGGTCAATAAATTTGGGGGTGTGAGCTTAAGATTTATCAGCAATCACGCAGATAATGTTATAATACGATATGTGAGGAGCAGGGTACATGAGAGGGGCCTAAGGGGATTGGGAAGGGAGGAGTGTGGATTGGTAGGAGTACTAAATGAGGCAAAAAGATGTTGTAAAATAACTAACATTTATTAGGATATTCAAAATAGAGAAGGGAGAGAGTGTGTGTGCATTTTTGTCTGTGTATGTAAAAATTCCTGGTGAAATCATCAGAAACACCTTACCATATCCAAATAAAAGTCCCTGCACCCAACTGTTTATCAGAAAATACATTTCTTGTGGGGGAGGGCTAACACCACAAACACCTCCCCCCAAGTTTACGCCTCTGGTACTCACATGAAGCTCAGGAATTCTTTAATAGAATGAAGAGATGGTAAATCAGACAGAGAGAAAGAGGAGGAATAAAGAGGCTGGCAAAGGTGGTAGCCGAAAAATAGAGAAATATTTAAAATGTCTGATCTTCATTAAGTTTATGCAACTCTAATTCTTCAGAATTGTTCTTCTGTAACAAAACATATTTTTTCTTTCAAAAATGTATTTTAAAATGCACACGTTCCAACTCGAGCAGCTGCTGGGTAAATAGTTTTTACCAAGTTAAAACCAAGCATTTAAAAGAGTCGCCTACTTGTAACTTCTTCCTACCCTAACCAAAGACCAAAGACCTTATAAAATATTCAAATGTGTTAAGGTACTAGGAACCTGTAAAGATGTGCTTATGTATAATGAGCCCTTGGTGATGTGCACAAGGTTACAATTTACATTGTCTAATACCAGAGACATGCTGTTTTTATGTTCTGTGCTTTGTATAGAACCTCAATTGTTACATATGTATTACCAATTTTCTTTGTGTATGGTATCAGACAGAATATAAAGGCATACATTTTCCAATTCAAGAGTCAAGAAACCGGTACACGATTGGAGCCTAAATTGCTGAATTGTGTAATATGCAACCTGATCGAGTAGTCACCTTAAACAATTTATTGCATAGGTTTAACCGCAGCAATTGATTTTAATATTCAAAGCCTCTCTAAGATCCAGTAATGAGCCCTAACGATAGAATCTGTTCTCAGTGCCAGACTTTAGGAAGCTTTGAAATCAATGTGGATTCCTCAGTGTATAAGGTGACTTTTGAAACAGCAGTTCACTTTCCACTTGGGAATTAATTGCGTGTCACTTTTTGCAGGGATTGTCTCAAATAATCCCCTCAATTATATTATGAACTTCATTAAAGGCAAGAATAAAAAAGATGATGTTCCAGATAACGTTCCCGTTCATATTAAGCTCCCTGGTCACACATTTTGCTTTCGAGAGGCTTGTGCATGGACTGCGCAACATGTTTCTCTATCTTAGTATTTACCTTTAAGTTTCTCTCTGTCTGTTTGGACTGTAAGTGAATTATGTGTTACCGCTGCTGGCTGCACCAACATTAATGAAGCACCATCTCAATTATAACTGGACAACTACTTTTCCCTGCTACCCCATTTCTCTTTCTTCTTTGGGCTTTCCCCAGGGATCTTTCTTTGAAGTGGCTGAAAGGTATTAATAAGATGCAACAAACATACTTATAAGCTTTAAAGGTAGTTATTGTTTTTTATCTTTGAAGCCAATAAAGAGAGTTTATAGAGTTTTCAAATATATATATTGTAGGAATCAATTAGTAATACACCTTTAATAATCAATAAAGTTATACAGAAACACGCATAAAGTGTGTCCTGAATCTGACCCTACTCTGCTCATCTCTGCTTTACAGAATGAAAAAATACTTATAGAAGCAAATTCTCATAGTCGGTTCAGACTGGGAATAATACGCACATAGGTTAAAAAGTATTCACTTTCCTACTCTTACACAGTTTCCCACATCTCTCAGTTCCAAGTGCTTACTGCTATCATTCTACTCTCCTTCACTTTATTGAGTCCTCTCTGTCTCCATACAATGTTCAAGTCTGTTCTGCAGTGGAATGAAAAGGTATCTCATACTCAGAAAGCCCAAGAGCCAGGCAGCGTACATGGAAAAGGTACTAGTCGATAATGGCGTTTCCAGGGTCTCAGCTTCAATTCAGATCATCAGCTTCTCTTCTATGGCATCTGTGTGGCATCTATGTCATATGTGGCTATGTATGTCTATCTTTCCCTCTGACACCTTTTTATACATCATTAATCATTACAATCATTACCATTTGTAAATGTTTTCTTGAGAGGTTGCAGATTCACACAATGAGTGTCTTGACAAGTGGAAGGGTTTGGATACATGTCCCTCTTTTCCCATATACCTTTTACTTCTGCAAGAACAATATTGCATACATAATTTAATTACTGATACCCTTTCCCATCCCTTCACAATGTTAGGTCATTCATACAAAATATTGGTTATTTTCTATGTACATCGGCACATTACAAAGCAGGTTAGTAGGTAGAAAAGGATATAGTCAATACTGATTCCACTGGTTAGGACAACGTTTTGTAGCATCTTATAAGTCAAAGAAGGGTTAAGTGAGAAACATTTAACTTTAGGAATTTGCCAGCCTAGCAAGTTTTGTAATTCAAGCTGCAAGGGTTATGTAAAGTTCAGAGCATGCTCTTAAACAGTGAAAGCAATGGCAGTTTTCAGTTTAAGGACTCTCTCACTCATTACTAATAATTATTAGGTTTCAGATTTTCTATTGGGAGCCTTATCACTGCTCACAGTATGTTTCTTTCAACAGTGATAGGTCTCTTAATTTATACGGATGTTTACCCACAGTTTTTGCAAGGTATTAAACTTTCGAAATTATTACGCTGGGCTACCATTCAGAGAAAGATAAAAACGAATGTGTTTTTTCCCACATTGAGATCCTGACACTAAGTTTAACCAGGTCAAGAAAGCCATATGACGTGGACAATTAAACAACATATTTTGTGCAAAAGAAAATGACAGCACTTCTAACACTCCCATCCGTTATTTTCGTAGCTACTTTAAAACATGACACTATTAATATCTCTTAAATATTGAAAACATTTCCATCAGTATTTGCCTTTCAAAGAAAGTATAAACTTTAGAAGAGGCAGAAACTACTACTTCCAGCTTACGTTCATGCTGTGTTACACATTGAACAGTAATATGATTCCATTGTGGTACAACACAGAACCTGGTCTTCTTTGCTACTGTGCATTGTGCAGCATCAACAGATCTTGGGGCAGATATACGAAAAGCTGGTCGCAAAATACTAATTGCAAATTGTGGCCCATATTTGAGTAACCAGTCAATATTTTCTTGAATCACATGATATACTAATAGGTTGGTTCATAAAATTCTGAATCACATTCTGCTGCAATCCAACCTACTTCAAGAACATTAATGAGGTTTGTCACAAATTGCAACTACGATTGGAGGCCTTTACACAGATGGTAGCCTACTCTGGTTAGCAGACCACCATGCTTGTGATGACTCCTGAATAATGCAAACTTTTTCTCAAAATGCAGCCTATTTTCCTTAAGGCAAATGCGGCTGAATTAAAAAAATTAAAAAGAAAAGCTTCATTTCATGTATGTTTTGTTTTCCTGGAGTTAGTAGTAGTCCTGAGGACAACCCTTTTCTTTTTAGTTAACAAAGGGATCATTTCTTTTTTGAAAATGGGCTATCACCTTCTTTGAGTCTCTGTAACTTTTCAATGTTTTGTGACTGGATTTTGGTTGCACACATTGATACACAGCATACCATTTTTGTATTCCAAAGGGACAGCTATAATATGCTTCTTCAAGATTCTGAATCAGTATCCATTTGCAATCCTATTTAAGGAGTCGAAAAAACTTTTCTGTCTCCTAAAATAGGAATAACATATCTGGAAAAAACATTTTTCCTAGTACATGTTGTCCCTTGTTTATCCTTTCAGTAAACTGTTCATCTATGTATTTACTAAGATGTTTTGTTGAGTGGGGTCAATGTCTTGCACTTCAGAGCGTTTGTACTTCAGTGTATTTAACGTTGCTTTGGACAAATGTCAGGCGTTGATGGAGGATGTCTTTGTTACGGCAGAGAAGAAGCTGATGAGTGCTATGTCTGAATAAATCCCAGCTTCTGGTAGGTAATTCCTTCAGTCTGCATTCTAATCCATTATTTCCTGCTCATTGTGCACCACAGACAGGGACCAACCATATCTGATTTAGCCTTGATCATGCTCTAACAGGAAACGTCCAGCCTGAACTGCAAAGCATGTAAGTCAATGAATGAAGATGATCTTAAAACTGACAGTTATAAGCTTCTTTAAAAACAAGCTAGTACACCATCTGGGTGCCGTAGTCCCAGCACGCACTACATATGTCCCCAAAGGCTCATGAATTGTACTACCAAATTACACACAACTACACCAATTCTTCAGTTAATAAGATGTGATGTGTTGCAGTGATCTTTTATTAAACAGCAAACAGTCTGTTGTCCAATGATCAATCCAAATGTTCTTCACACTTGAACATGGAACAGGAAGACACAAAATCTCAAACTGGAGCCCAGTGCATTTCAGGTATAAACCCTTTGTCAGGGGTAACTGTGAAAAAAATGTGTAATACATGGAATTCAGGCACAGAATACTCCAATGACATACTGAAAGCTATATTTAGCTAGTCAACAGACCATGGAATTGAATTACATGCACAAATGAATAACCTCTGCATTCCATTGTTTCTCAAAAGCAATGGAATGTGGTGGTTAAAGACACCACAAGATGAACCAAAAAGTAAAAGAGCTCAATTAGCCTGGAAGCAGGTAGAAAAACAGATAGAAAGGCCATAAATAAAGCCTGAGGCTAATCAACTGAAAACATGTGAATTCAGCACAAGCATGGTAGAAAATCTCAAAACCCGAATAACGTGTACTGGTGATCAAATCCACAATAGGTAACATACCATGTCTTCTCAGACTGAGGACCAATCAAAATGCTTCTCATCCATCCGTAGACTTGAGTAGAGCCATATGGGATACTCAATAGATTGTATAAAATCTCAGCTGCCTGAATCAGGGGTTTGAACGCTAATGGTCAAAATGATGCAATAAGGTATTGAAAAAGTGAAACCCTGTGGATATACATACACAAACAAACAATTGCACGTATGCTGTGTAGGAGGCACCACTCACTCCAGTACTCACAACCAAAGATAAGGATCAGCCACATACCTTCTGGGAAACACTTGTATGCTATACACAAGAATAGAAAACTCCCATCAGTCTACACAACAGCGGTGAGAGACTCTTTATGCCGACTGATGCTGCGTCAGTTGGACTGCAAAAAGACTATAACCACAACCAAACTGTATGGTCGAACTTCAGAGAGATTAAATATTTAAAAGCCCATAAGCCTGTAAATTCTAAAGGTGAACCCTCTCGTGCCCAACACATGCTGTGGAAATAGAGAATATAAAGAACCAATGAAAATGGTACAACGTCTGTCACCACCCACAGAAGTGCAAAACAATAATGGTTAGAAGACCGGGGTTAAAACAAGAACAGAATGCTCCCTACAATACCTTGCACTCCACAAGAAATGTGATGACTGTTCTCTTTGTGTCCCTCATGGAAATTACGTTTATAAATTAAACCAAAAGTCAAGAACATTGGGGCATGAATTGTAGAAACATTATACGTGGAGCACTTTCACATAACAGTGCCTTAAGTGACATAGGTACATGATATGAACTGATGCCAAATGAAAACAATGAAAAATGACCTCAATTAAGAATTCTGGCAAAAATGTGTCCCCATATATACAACTAAAACAAATCAAAGTCTCTCAAACAAGGGCCCATGTCCCAGCTGTTGGCTACCAAATGAAAAATATTTACATGAATAAAACCTGCCACATAATCGCCATGAACCAATGACATGGAAGAATAAGGGGTGTCATCTGCAAATGGTAAACACCCATGCTACACAAGTAAAGGTATACCAAACTCTCTTGAACTACAGAAAACAAAACATTTCTAGTTTGTCATTCAGTTAATGTGGCAGGAGATTGTCTAAGCACTTTATCCACAAGGTCTCCCTCTGTGCTAGTAATAAGTGATTGTCAATCTCCGGATTCAAACTCACTACCTGTAAGATGGTGAACCTCAATTAAGTAATGGTGTGTTTGTGCTAAAGCCAGTGCACCACCAAACAAGAGTTTCTGTTTTTATTTCTAATCATACTCGTGTGTTCAGTCAAACGAATCTTGATTTTGCATTCAGTTTTGCCTAAATAAAGACGGCCACATGGTCATTTGATGGCATAAATAACATTTACTGTGTTGCAATCATATGTATGGAGGAATTTCACCAGTCTTGGGATAAACAATGGTGTTGCCTACTATCACGGTATTGCAATGTATGTAATTAAAGCATTTCTGCATTCCTTTGTGTTTATCTGACACCCTCTTAGTGGAGGATGATAGAATCTCCTTCAAATTCTGTGACCGAGTACAGGCAAAAATAGGTTTGTGGGCAAAAAATACTTTAAGGTACAGTTCTAATTGAAGGATCTCCCAGCGCTTGCAGATTATTTGTTTGATAGCAGCAGATCTAGTGGGACACTTAGAAATGAATACCTCTCTAACTATATGGTTACTACCTTTGTGTTGGAGTAGCATTCAACAATCTATAGTGTATGCTTACCCCACCACATGGTCAGGATAACCCCATTGTCTGTACTTAGAAACATACGTAAAGTTGATTTACACACTTCACTATTGGAGGTGATTCTTCTGATGCGAATAAATTGTTAGAGAGGAAGATGTTGTTCAAGAGATGGAGGATGGAGACTGCTGAACAACAATGCATGCGATCTGTGGGTTTCCTTTGTACACTGGTGGACAGTCCTGTCAAAGCTGATTCAATGCTGACATCTAAATAGGCGATACTGTGCTTGTCTATGGTATGAGTGAATGAAATCTGTGTATTATGTTAATTCAAACAAAAAATCTGTTGTTCCAAAAGCAGTTTGGGGACCCTTCAAATCGAAAAGATGTCATCAAGTGTATCTGCAGTATGTTAAGAAATTTTCCTGCCAGATTTTTGAGGAGAATATAAACTGATCCTTGAATCTGGTTATACAGATATTCATATAACTGAGCACCCCAGAAAAAAACATGGATGTGCCATTCCTCTGCAGATAGAAAGCACCCTTCCACAAAAAGTAACTATGAAACAAACAGAAGTGAAGCAGTTCCAAAGTTAAAATCTTGTTCACTCGGAGATACTGTTGTGTTAGTGAGGCCCATTTGACTGCTTCAGTACCCTCATTGTGTGGTATAGATGTGTACAAAGAGGTCACGTCAATAGTGCACAGACAACATGATTCTGAATAGTTAGACTTAATGGTAGACAACAATTCAAAAACTCTGTTGTGTCCTAGATATCCGAGTGCTACTTCTGATCAATGGGTTGTAAAAAAGTGTCCAGCTATTTACCTAGAGGTTCATGTAGGGAACCGCATCCAGACACAATCGGTCTAAAAGGGGGCTCTGAAGCATTTTTGTGATCTTAGGAAACATAGAAGCGCGGACATTGTGGGTTTCGACAGAAAGGTCTTGCTATTCTCAGAGATTGAACCATTAAACAATGCCTGATCCAGTATCGTCTGTAAGGTTGATGTGAATTCCACCATGTGGACAACTTCTGAGGGAATATAGATGTCACTGTCAGAAACATGTGTGAACATCTTGTCTTCATAGTACGTGCAATCCATGATAAAGTCGGAGTTTCTGCATAAATTTGTAAAAAGAAATTTCGCACTCTAAGACATTTTATCAGTACGTTGGTACAAATTACATCCTTTTATTGAGAAATGCCCTCTGGGAGGCCGTCAAGCGAGTGGAAGAGATGTTGATGACTAGGTCTTTGACTGGCTTCTTAGATTCATCCGTGGCTCTTTTTCTTTTTGCTTTTCCTTTCCTACTGTGGATTTTACTGGATAAGGTGTGCTGGACTTGTTGATTGTTTCCGTATTGGTGTTGGCTGCTGTACTCAATGCCAAAAAAGAACATTTGGAAAAAGAAGTTGAACATTAGATGTGCCAGTCGCAGATGCAGTTGATGTAAATGGAGGACAAGTGATCAAGGTATCTTTCTTAGTGGCAACACTTTCTTCATAATTAGAAAAACTGAGATTTTTTGGGATGCTCTTTTCTGGGCATACACCTCTGCCCAGATGGGCACTTTGTCCACTTTGTAGTCAATGGTATCGCGTTTGAACTTGCGTATCTTCCTCCTGAGTTTGTCCAGTGGATTGATCCAGTCTGTTGTTGATATTTTCTAATGAAGCACACCAAATATCCGGTTCGAATCTGGAATCTAGAGGCACCTTTAAATCATGAATCTTTGTTTCTAATTCCTTGACTACCTGTAATAGTTCCTCTATTATCAGCAGTATCAAACTCAATGAGCATTTGTTAAGATCCTGGACCTCTTCAACATAAATTGTTTATTAAACTTAAAGAGCATGGGTTTAATAGAAATCCGCAATCCACTGGGAATACGGGCTTTGCAATGTTGTATAACACTGGTGGCATGTGATTGTTGATTTAATTCCTTTTCATAAAATATTCTAATTGATGCAATTGTTCAGTGACTGAGCCTTTTGTCAATAAACCATGGGCTCTGACTTCCTGTATGAGAGCATAAATGCTGGAAGCTTCCTCTGTGGAATAAACTTTAGTATCATCTCTGTTCTCAGTAATATGAACAATTTCCTCAAAAGACATGTTCATGTAATTTAATGGTGCAACAATGTAATGGAGCAGAAACCGGTCTAGGTGCACTATACTTTGTTTTTGCTTAGTTATTGGCTTCTGCCAGATGACTTTTAAATTTTTGGAGAACCTATTTATTTTTGCAAAAAGAAAATTGACCAGCAGAGCAAATGTTTTCCACTAACTTCCTGGACATAATGGAAGGGTTACTCTCTGATGAAGAGATGAGCAACATTGATCAAATATCTAGTCTGGAGAACACCAAACATACAACTTTTTAGAGTAAGTACAGTGTTTTCAATTAGAAAAGCAGAAAAAGATGTTACTTTATATTCATCCAGAAAGTTAGCAAAGCTTTTGTTAGAAGTGGGGTCTTTGGTTGGCAGTCAGTTTGCACTCTGTCAGAGTAGGGACCCTCACTCTGCTTAGGGTGAGGGAGATACACAGTTCAGATAACCCCTGCTCACCCCCTTGGTAGCTTGGCACAAGCAGACCAGCTTATCTCAGAGACTATGGCGGTCATTCTGACCCTGGCGGTCAAAGACCGCCAGGGCGGAGGACCGCGGGAGCACCGCCGACAGGCCGGCGGTGCTCCAATGGGGATTCCGACCGCGGCGGTAAAGCCGCGGTCGGACCGGCACCACTGGCGGGCTCCCGCCAGTGTACCGCCACCCCATTGAATCCTCCAAGGCGGCGCAGCTTGCTGCGCCGCCGAGGGGATTCCGACCCCCCCTACCGCCATCCAGATCCCGGCGGTCCGACCGCCGGGATCCGGATGGCGGTAGGGGGGGTCGCGGGGCCCCTGGGGGCCCCTGCAGTGCCCATGCCACTGGCATGGGCATTGCAGGGGCCCCCGTAAGAGGGCCCCTACATGTATTTCACTGTCTGCTGCGCAGACAGTGAAATACATGTAGGGGCCCTCTTACGGGGGCCCCTGCAGTGCCCATGCCACTGGCATGGGCATTGCAGGGGCCCCCGTAAGAGGGCCCCTACATGTATTTCACTGTCTGCTGCGCAGACAGTGAAATACGCGACGGGTGCAACTGCACCCGTCGCACAGCTTCCACTCCGCCGGCTCGATTCCGAGCCGGCTTCATCGTGGAAGCCTCTTTCCCGCTGGGCTGGCGGCCGGTCTGAAGGCGACCGCCCGCCAGCCCAGCGGGAAAGTCAGAATTACCGCCGCGGTCTTTCGACCGCGGAACGGTAACCTGACGGCGGGACTTTGGCGGGCGGCCTCCGCCGCCCGCCAAGGTCAGAATGAGGGCCTATGTGTAAATTATTCATACCAGCACACACAGTAACACAGTGAAAACAACACAAAAGGACTCCACATCAGTTTAAAAAAAAAAAACAATATTTATCTAAATCAAACAAGACCAAAACAACAAAAATCCAACATACACAAAGATATGAATTATTACAGTAAAAAGAGTCTTAATCCATAGAAATTAATGGATGCGTTGTTTTAGCACAAAGTACCTAGTATTCATGAAAAATAATGCCGCACAGGCGAGCGTGCGTCAGAAAATCAAACAATGTGTTGATTCCTTACTCGCAAGTGAGGCAGTGCGTCGATTCTTTCTCTGCTGGGCAAGTGATGCGTCAGTTTCCAGACCAGTAGCTTCGGATCCATGCAGTGATGTTGAAGATTTTGATGCCCAGGGGCAATATGTGGAAAATCCAGACGCACAGCAGCCTTAAATAGGCACTGAGTTGGCGATGTGTCGATTTTACCGGCTATGTGTTGACTTTTCAGCTGTGGTGCAGGTGATGCGTTGATTTTTCTGCCGCTCTCCTCCGGTGAGTGGATTTTCACTCTGGTTCTGCCAGCTTCTCCTTGCAGGGGCCCAGGGACTGGATGTGGCACCAATTGGCAAGTCCGGGGGTCTCAACAAGAGAGTCCAGGTGCTGGCCATATTTGATGTCCCGGAGACTTCTTAACAGGGGGCAAGCTCAGTCCAAGCCCTTGGAGAAACTTCCTAAGCAGGATACACAGCAGAGTCTAGTCTTTGTCCTCTTTAAGGTAGAAGCAAGAAACTGCAGGCAAACCCAGCAAAGCACATACAGCAAAGTGGGAGTACTCCTCCTTCACCTTGGCAGAGGTACCTCTTGCTCCAGAAGTATTCTAAAAATCTGGGGGTTTGGGTCCACTACTTATACTAATTTCTGCCTTTAAAATAGGCAAACTTAAAAGAAAAGTTGCTGTTGTTCAAAAGATCCTGCCATGCCCAGGCTTGGCCCCAGACACACACCAGTGGGTTGGAGACTGCATTGTGTGAGGCCAAGCACAGCCCTTTCAGCCCTGTCATCTCCTCTCTCCCCGCTCTAGCCCAGGAGACTCATCTGGATGTGCAGGACACACCTCGGCTCCCTTTGTGTCAATGTCTAAAGGGAATTAACAAACAGCCCAACTGTCAGTCTGACCCAGAAATGGATTCCACAGGCAGGCAGAGGCACAGACCAGTTAAGCATGAAAATGCCCACATTCTAGAAGTGGCATTTTCAAACATACCATTTAAAAAACAACTCTACCAAAAGATGTATTTTTAAATTGTAAGATTAGATACTACAAGACCTTAGGAGATATTTAAAGGCAGTCCTCATGTTAACCTATGGAAGAGATAGGCCTTGCAATAGTGAAAACTGAATGTGGCAGTATTTCAGATGTATTTATAAATTGTGAGCTCAGAGACTCCAAACGCCATATCTCTATCTACTCCCAATAGGAAACTACACTTAGGAGATATTTAAAGGCAGTCCGCATGTTAACCTATGGAAGAGATAGGCCTTGCAATAGTGAAAACTGAATGTGGCAGTATTTCACTATCAGGACATGTAAAACACACCTGTATAGGTCCTACATTTTAAATAAACTGCACCCTGCTCCTGGGGCTAAAGAGGGCCTACCTTAGGGGTGATTACATGTAGTAAAAGGGAAGATTTGGGTCTGGCAAGTGGGTACACTTCCAGGTCGAATTGGCAGTGCAAAAAGGGCACACACAGACAGTGCAATGGCAGGTCTGACACATGTTTACAGGGCTACTTGTGTGGGTGGCACAATCAATGCTGCAGGCCCACGGGTAGCATTTGATTTACAGGCCCTGGGCACCTCTAGTGCACTTTACTAGGGACTTACTAGTAAATCAAATAGGTCAATCATGGACAAACCAATCACCAATATGATTTAGACAGAGAGCCTATGCACTTTAGCACTGGTTAGCACAGGTAAAGTGCCCAGAGTGCTAAAGCCAACAGAATCTGGTCAGAAAAAACATGGAAGGAAGGGGGCAAAACATTTAGGGATGACCCTGCAAAAGGGCCAAGTCCAACAGCGTTCCCCTCCAAATATGTAACATCAAATTTGAACAGAACCCACCCATGGACTAGAGTGGCTAGTGTTAAGATTATTGTTTTGTCAGGGTAGTTTATAAAAATTTTCCTATATTGATGTTGAGCACCTTAAATGTAGGTGAGTGATTGAGCTTGTTTTTGCAAGTTTAACTGTTTCACCAGTCACTGTTAAAGAGATGATCAATGCACATATTTTTGAGTCTTACAGAAACAGATGTTGATTCTGTCTTTATTAACTCAGTACACAACAATTTCCACATAGTACATAATCACTGTCAGTGCAGGATTTAGTAGGCTAAACCTATCCTTGTTCTTTAAACTGCCAAATTACAGTTTCATAATTTAGGGACATATGATCAAAGCTTTTTAGTGGTCGCAAATTGTCTGATTTGTAGAATTGGGCGATTTGCGACCGCTACAAAGCTGTTTGGGATGTTCCAATGCAACATTGTGATTCAGTAACTTGTTACTAAATCGCAATTTGGCATTGCGATTCAGTATTTAGAAGGGTCGTGTTTAAGGCGTCCCTTCCAAAATCTGAATCGCAGTGGTATGTTTGAATGTTTTGTGACCGAAATGTGGTCACAAAACATTTCCAGGTTACCACCAATTTTAAATTGGTGGTAACCTCTTCCCCTTTCGGAATGTCTGTAAAAACATTTTTTTAAGAGTAGGCAGTGGTTTCCTTTAAGGAAAATGGGCTGCATTAAAAAGATAGATTGTTTTATTTAAAAGCAATCACAGACCATCATCCCTGTGATTTTTGTTTTGCGATTCCCAGAGGGTCGCAAAGTGAGAATCACAATTAGAAACTTGCAATTCAAAACATACGTATATCTGGCCCAAAACTCTTCAATTTGGCCAAGCATGACCATTACACACTGGAATGCTTTGTTGAAAGTATGAGAGCTCAGAGGTAACTCTTAAATCATTAGAATTGCACCCAAACATCATTATTTAAGGAAGGCGATGGAAGTGGTAGTAGTGCTGTTTTAAATTCAAATGATTCATGCAATGAAACTCAATTACATCATTCAAAGTATGTTTAGTCAGTAATTCTTCACATAAATTACAGAGTAATGACAGAAAGGCTCAGCACCCACCCACCCTAACATGGCGCACAAGGGAGGGAATGGTGGGGAAAGAATCAGAATAGTCAACAACATCAATAAAAGAGTAAACCTATGGGGAGCAATGCATAGTGATGACATGGGTGGAACTGTTGTAGACAGCTGGGTTCAAACAGAATGCTGAAATAATATGTGGGGAATAATCTGCTCAGATTTATTACTGTTGGGGCGGTTGGGTTCATGCAGAGGGAATTGGGGGAGGGCCTGAGTCGACCCATCACAATGATATTGCTACTCATCTGAAAATTTGTTTCTCATGTAACTCATGATGTGAATGTGGTACCTGCAACTTGAACCTTTCTCTTGTTTTCTCTTTACTTTCCGTCCATTTTTATGAAAAACTCAATTAAAACGAATATTAACAAACACTACAGTGTTGATCATATGCATTGTTGGTCAGCTTCCTAAACAGACTCATCCCTCATTGGCAAAACTAAAAAAAATTGACATAGGTTTCTTGGCTTTCTGAATAAATGAAATATTTTACTTAACTGTTACCGCATTACCATCGTAGCTACAAGAGTTTATGTGTATCCTCTATAGATTACAACATGTACCTTTTTAATAGAAGGCAGACTTATAACCATGGATGGTCATAATGTCCGTGCTACTTCATAAGTGCATTTCAGCATCAGGAACCTACTTGAATATAAGTAGTGAAACATATAACAAGAGGCTGATGTGTATCTTTCATATTATGTCATATCAAAGGAATTCCTTGGAGTAATTCGTGTAGAGAGGCTTTGAGGAAAATATACAAAATGTACTATTTCTTTTGTTTTATCAAATTTAAAAACATGTCCAAATTCCTTCTAAATCATAAAGGCTAGATAACATTCCTAAGGACAGCAAATAAACATATTTCAAAAAGAAACCAAACTATGGACAAATTGCTTTTCCAAACAAACCCACACATTCATCATTGACTGAAAGATGACTTGTAAAAATCCATCTTCGTTGCAAGTTCATCACAGATTTTTCACATTTTTGGATCCTATTTTGCTAGTATAATGACTGTGCACTGTGACACTGCCTTTCTGTACCACACCACATGTGCTATGCCCCTAAAATAAAACTGTACTGTAATATGAGTTTCACCCTGTTGTTTTTTTTAACCTTTCTGTAAGTGTTACAGATAATGTATCTGTGGCTTGAAGGTTGAAGCAACTATCACAACTCCATCAAGACATCCAAGAGAGCAGCCTTCACCACCTCGGCCAACCACTCCAAGGAACTCTTCAAAATCATCAACAAATTCGCCAATTCTAGAGCACTCATCCCAGGAACTCTGCGACTCCCTCTCAAACTACTTCCACATCAAAATCACCACCATCTACAACAATTTCGACTCCCAATCTGTTACCTCAGACCTAGACAACCTCCCTCAAGCAGCATCCGCAGGCCATGCAGTGACCGTCTGGACCCCAGTCACCACACAGACCACAGCCACCATCATGGTATGAGACACTCATGGGCACCCACCGACCCCTGCCCCCACCGTGTCTTCAACCTCAGATCCACCATAATCAGCTCAGTACTAACCAGCATCCTCAACACCGCCATCTCCACTGCATCCTTCCCTGGAAGTGGAACTATGCAGAGGTCAGCCCCTGCTCAAGATGCCCTCCGCCGACCCAATGACCTAAAAAACTACAGACCCATCTCTCTGCTACTGTACCCCGCCAAAGTCACAGAAAAAGTAATCATTCAACAGCTCACTGAACACCTAGAACAAAACTACCTGCTCGACTACTTGCAATCAGGATTCTGAGCAAACCACAGCACAAGGACCGCACTGATCGCAGCCATGGATGACATCAGAGCCCCCCCTTCTTCGAGACCTTCACTGGCTCCCGGTCCAGAAGAGGTGCCAGTTCAAAATCCTCACTGTGGCTTCCAAAGCTCTACATATTCAAGGACTGACTTACATCAACCACAGACTAAACTTCCACACCCCCGCAAGACAGCTATGCTCCACCACCCTCAGCCTCGCACACACACCCCACATCCTTGCACCCAAAGCGGCAGCCATTCCTTCTCCTGCATTGCTTCCAAGTCCTGGAACAACCTACTACTGCACCTCCTAACAGCTCCCTCCTAGTGGTATTCAAGAAGAGGCTCAAGACATGGCTCTTCGACGGAGACACAGCACCCTCAGCGTCCAGAGACCCTTAGGGGTGACAGGTGCCATGCTTAACAGATTATTGATTGATTGTTTGATTGAATTATTAATTTAATAGGGTCCTGCAGGCTGTATTTCCAACACACATCTATGTTACAAAAATATATGGCTAAGGCAAGTACCATTGTGCTATGGAAGGGCCACAGTTTAAAGGTACTGCAATGACACATGGTAAGGAAACATTAATTTGCCATGTAGAAAAAGTAGCTTTGATATCCCTAAACTGTGACTGGTAAACTTGCAGTCTGAGTTCTTACTATACAAAATTGAGGCATAACAGATATTGTGAAATGTATGCCTCTGCAGTGAACAGTTATAAAAAGTTATTTGTCACTGTGAAGGTAAAGTCATTTTCACTTAGTTGTAAAAATCTAATTAAATTGTAAAAGTAGATTTTTGATAAATTGAGTGGAAAGTAACTTTATGAAAGTATACTTTGTGCTGCCTGGGAACACACTAACTTAGAACTATTTGGCCTCAAGATCTGCTCCAGAGACTGAATACTTACCCTGACTAGCTGTCCAGAAGACAACGGCTTGGTCTCAGATAGCAGGAAGGCAGGGGTGGTATTAACCATGCTCCCTTACAAGGTTTAAGCCATTTTGGAAAGGGCAAGAACAGTTGGCGAGACAAAAGACTGCTTTAACAGCTCTTCCTTTGAAGTGGGGCTCCCGAATGGGGCTGTCCGTAACTGCAACCTTTGATTCCTAGAGGCATCTCAGGATTACTGTCTGTGCTCACAGAAGCAGGGAAAATCAGTTCTACCACTGGCAGAGAAGAGGCTACCTCTTCTCAAATTAATGATTGGTGAGCAGGAGGGACACAGCTCTAGCTGGGCTTGCAATAAACTGAAAGGATAAGTGCTGAAAAGGAAGGTAGGAAACTAGTCAGAATTGGGTGTTGGAAATTCTCCAATCATTGGCTACAATGCCTCACCAGTACCTCCTCAGAATATTCCTGGGCCAGGATATAAACATGCTGAAGGAAGAGGGCTCCTTTTTGGCTGCTGGAAGAGAGAAAACCCAAGCAGTTCTGAGCCCAGCTAGCACCCAAGGATGGTAACTGCTCTTCATTGATCTAATGGTTGGCGTCCTGAAACCTGCCACTGGGACATAACAAGCAGAAGAGCCCCTGACTCAAAAAAGGCCCATCTGACCACTGTAAACCAAACCCAGAAGACCACCTGGCTGAAGAGAGATGTGGCACTTAGAAACCTGTCCCAAGGGCCTACAGACTGCTGTAGAGGCCAGAACGAATGTTCCCATCAGTTAGAGAAAAGTGGGGCAAGGTGCTGGGGCTTCCCCTCGGTGTGTGCATCATGGGCTAGAAATGCTAGTTTGCCAAACTTGGTACTTTTTATCACAGGGAAAAGCTTTGTCAGGGCCTTGCAATTATGTTATCTGGCCTTTTGGAGCCCACCATGCCTCACTGGAAGATTTTGAGAAACAAAAGCATACCTCTATTCAAAGGTAGAACGTGAGGGCATGGCAAGAAATCTACACCAGTGGCGATCCACCCTTGACCATTGCAGAATTCTGCTTTGTCCCACTAGAAACCTTTTGGCACCACAACTGAAAGTGTCAGCAGGAGCTCGATGACCACATATCTGACATGGAGGAGACCTTGCAGTTTTACCTTCTGACATTGCCCTCCTGGGGCATTTAGAACTGACCTTCTCTCCATCACAATCAGCCTCAAATCATGCCTAGGTCAGGGTCAAACACAAACTGTGACTCCTGATTGACGCTTTGTAGTTTCAAGGCACTTTTTTTACCTCAAAAGTTTAAAAAAACATTTTTCCTGTTCCCCTTATGAAATGTTGACATTTTTGTGTCTTTTGTATTTTTTTAAAATATGACTTTTTTTAAATCGATTTGGAAATTGTATCATTCTGTTTTTATCACTTTGAAATTGTTTGGTGTTGCTTGACTTTATCATTCATTTCTTCAGGGAATTCCCTGCTGTGTGTTCCATTGCTATCGCGGGTGAGCAAAGTTTCCCTTAGAACTGTGTTGTGCCTTAAGCATATTGCATTTACTAAATCAGTGGAGGTAACCCTCCCCCCGCAAATGAATAATTTGGTTTCTGACAGTGACCAACTATATCACACATTAGGCACTGTAACCATGACACAGTATTAAGAGTAACACATTGTTTCATTATGAGTTATAAACATCTAACCATATAACTTCATACACAAAGACAGGTGTTGTTAGAGCCCTTTGGCTCAACATTTACAGGGTGTCCTTTAACCACATTACAGTTACTATCCAAACCTATATTCTACTTTAGAATTGGGATGTCATGCTCTTTCCTCTTTCCAGCTGGAAATGACGCTAAGTTTCAAACAACTGTACATGGTGTAAACTAACTTAGCAATGAGTGCCTTTTATTCAGGATGCTGTGTTGTTGTTAACTTGTTTCTAACGTTTTACCTAAGGTTTGATGATCCTTTTTTTCTGGAAAATGTTTACAAGACCTTTTAGAGAATCACAATATAAAGCAGAAGTTGAATGATGCAGTGGCCACAGGGATCCTGACTCAGTTTGAGGTCTTATCTTCCAACAGCGTTTAGCTATTTGTTTTGAAAGGGAAACTTTTGGACCATACCAGGATTTACACTCGGCTTAAGACTAACCCATTGCTGACCATTGTTTAGATTTCTTGTCACTGTCAGTTGCTTGATTCTTATTCAATGGTTTTATCTCCTCTTCTTGTGTTTATCCCTTCCCTGGTGCATAGTATCTTTATCAGCCATCTGAGTCGATGGTTTGTATCTATTCAGAAACACTGCTCACATTCAGTTAACTTTTTTTTTTTTTTCTTGAAATCTTCATCAGAGCATATGTATTTTCTTGCTATCTGCTTCTTCCCCCCTCAAATGCCACCCCCACCACATTCACTCCATATTGCTCCCTGCTCCCCGTCTATTACTTTCTCAACTCAGGCCTTTTTTGCTTTTTTTTTATTGTATACATTTTTATCTGTGTACTCTCTAACTTCAAGCTCCTTTTATTGCTCCCCTAAGATGCCCCCCAGCTACTGCTCTATTGAGTTCCCAAACCTCCTATTACTTTCCTCTACAAATAGAGTATATATTTTATATACTTTTTAGAGGGATGCCATTTGAGCACATATGAATTATTTATTTATTTTTCTATATTTACCTCTCCAGTGGCATTCTCCATCTTCGGATGGTAAATAACAAAAGAAAAAAAATGGCAGCCAAGTCATGACATATACATGTGCAAGTGTGTTAAATCATGCATGAGCACACGTCATCACACTGGGCTATTCTAGTGTCACCATATGCACTTATGCACATCATTATGTTCTCTTTTATTCTGAGGTGTTTTTGATGATGCTGCATAGCATCCCAAAAAAAGGAATAGTAGTGCCTGTAGGTCCAAAAGGCGAGGCCCATGGCTTTGCCTATGCTTGTTTTAGGTGCAATTTTGATGTGTAGGATTGTCTAATTAAATTATTCTTGCAATTGTATAGGTATTTTTCTCATTTAAATCACTTATCTATGTATTCACAATTTAGGGCCAGATGTACAAAATACTGGTTGCAAATTGTGATCAGTTGGGAATTTTACGAACTTATCTATGTACTAATATGTTATGTTCACCAAATTCTGATTATTAGTGAGTCACCATCCAATGCACCACATCAATATTCATGGGAAAGGTTGGAAATTCCAACTCACTACAATTGTGGCCTGGTGGCTCAGACCATCAATCTATGATTGCTTTATATATATATATATATATATATATATATATATATATATATATATATATATATATATATATATATATATATATATATATATATATATATATACACATCCGATTTTCCTTTACAGGCACAGGGATGCATTTAAAAGCAAGTTTTAAGTTTTTAATTATGTTTTGAGAGTCCTCTGGACCACAGCCTCTCTGCCTACTCCCCAGCAAACTATTATTTATATTCTTACACCGGAAGGGTTTCAAGGGACCGCTTCCCTTGTGCAAATGGCATACCACCCATGTTGGGAGTGGGTAAAATTTCAATATTTTGCTACCATAGTTTGGTTCTAAAATATTGAAACATACCTTGACGTATTGCTAGTTGGAAAGGACTCCCTAAACACACCCCTTCCAAATACCAATTTGTTTTGCCCATCTAAAGCCATTTTGTGATTTGGTTGCCTGTTACCGAATTGCAAAATAGGTTAATACTTTCCAAAAAGCCATTTAGTGGTTGAAAACCCTGAGGGTTAGTGAACCTCAGTGTTTGTGACTGCAAAATTACATTATACATCTGGCCCTGATTTCTGTGTATTTCATAGCAGTGGAGTTTGCTTGGTGGTATGTCTCAGGGTGGAAAAACCTGAAAGAAAACCACCTGAATCCATACCACGTTAACCTATAGGGCAGCTGTCAAACAATGCATTTAGTGATTTCACATTAAATTAGATATATGTGTTTAAATGAATTACTTTACTATGTGTATTTCCTGTGCTGAATCGCTGTGCCACAAGATCTGGTTGTTGGTCATTTTACTGTGAATTACTATGAATTACAGTGACTGGTCTGTAGAAGCAAGCAACAAAGTGATTTAATTTTCTCTGCAGCAATTATAAAACATACCGTGGATCAATATGAACTGTAAACCTGGAACCTTTGAAAACCCACTCTTCCATATGCAGCCAACATGGGTTCAACAAAGGGGCCAATATTGATAGATAGTGTGATACTTTAAATGCGCAAGTGCTAACTACTGACCTTATACTAGTGAACGTCCCTAAAGCTTTTTTTTTTTAAATTCAATAGCTGGATGTTGTGTCCATTACTCACCCTTTAGTAACACGCTGTTTTCTTAAGTAATTTGGAAAGTTTGTTGAAGGACACAAGATACAACACTTGATCAGGGTCAGGTGTC
Source organism: Pleurodeles waltl (assembly GCF_031143425.1). Taxonomy (NCBI): domain Eukaryota; kingdom Metazoa; phylum Chordata; class Amphibia; order Caudata; family Salamandridae; genus Pleurodeles; species Pleurodeles waltl. Next base: position 750,349,212 of record NC_090443.1, on the reverse strand, counting down.
ATGCAGCGGGAGTCAGTGTGATGTTAAAGGGTATTCAGTGGGCATGTGTTGTTGCTTCTATTACCTCTGTGACTGTGTGAAGATACATAGTCCACAGACTACATAGTAGTGTATGTATGGATACAAATAAGATTACATCAAAAACTCAGATCATCAGCTGTATTAATATGTGTGCAATGCTTGACATGTTAAAGTGAAGGAGGCTTTGTTTTAGAGAACACCATTAATTTTGTATTAACATCTTCCCTGGGGAAGTCAGACTAATTCTTTCTTAAGACAGCTGTAAATTAGATGGCATTGTGGAGGCCAATAGAGTCATCTCTAAATCTGAATGCTTCTCTGTGATCCCACCATTTAATCCCTTCCCTTGTGTCAAGGTCCATCCATTCTCAATGAGGTTCTCGCGCACACAGCTCTGACATCCCCACTTTGTGGTAACATAACTAGTTGCTGTTTCCATGGAGGCTGCTACGTCAAAATATATCGCATCCAAGCTCCAGTCCTCCAGAGCCATAGAGTTAGCGTTAGACTTTCTTGAGGATGGTGTTGAAAATGCATCTGGGAGGGCCTGCCATATCAAACGCGACTAGAAGAAAGGTTTAGCTTGCAATACACAGTTAATCCCCCTTTCATTAAACATAACAGCTATTTATGGAAAGCGGGAATGTTGGAAATGGTAAAGCATATCTCCCAGGAATGCAAATTTAGTTTTTTATTTCGCGCTGACAGTTTAAAGCCTACAATCCTCATGGAGATAAATCCTCCAAGCATCTCTCTTCAAAATATTGTCTGCTCTGTTCATTGTTAATGATACTTCCTTTCTATTATTAATGAACATAAATGGCAAATACACATTAAAAATTCTTCTAAATCGCGTCATGTTCTAAGAAATAATTATCAGGTGTTATTATTACTGATTTTAATGTTATCTAGTTTACTGAATTCTATTTTTTATTTAATCTATAACATTGAAAGTAGAAGGAAATAGTCTGCTAATTTTGTGCTAAAGGCTCCAAATTGTTTTTAGAAACACCCAGACTGGCAAGTCTATTTTATAGCATAACAGAAACAAAACAAACTGCAGATTATAGATAGTAGAGCAACGTTATCAACATTTATTAACAGTCTTCATTAATATTTGCAATAGGTGACTTTATGGAATAATGCTCAATGTCCCGTTGTTCAAATAGCTGCTAAACATTTTTGTACAAAAAAGATGATTACATGTGGTGTGGAGTGTTTTTTTGAGTCCCTGTATGGAGCAATAAGGTTTGGTAAGAAGTTGAGTCAGTTCGCTCGACTACTTGTAATAGTTGACATTTTGTTCCAAATGGAAGGAATCTGTTGGTCATCATCAGGATGATATACAGAGTAAGAACATATGTTTTTGTGATTTCTTTTAGTCAGAGGAGCATTTTTTTCCAGGCACAAATAGTAGGCAGCATCGCCAAGTTTAATTAGTGTGCCTTTGCCAATGCTTCCTTTTACGCTGTTGGCTTTGCCAATGCTAGTTAAATTAAGCCTGCATTGGCAAATTGGAAGTATTTTTTTCTATACTTCCAAGATGGCCATCACATTGCATATAGACGCAACATGACTGTCATCTTTAAAGCATAGAAAATGATATTCAGCAGTTTTTTTTCACTTTATTTTTTTATAGTTACAAGGTGCCCTCTACTTTGCGTCAAGACATGTTGCATCACCCAATATTGCAGTCATCTTGAACATATAGAAATACTCTTTCAGGATGTTTGGATGACACTATTGGCTTTGCAATACTGGGGCAATTTTTAAGGCATTGGGTATTAACAAAAGAAATAGAGACCAGCAGTAGATGGCAGGAGATGGGTTGCAGCGGAGAGGGCCAGACATGGCAGGAAAAGGAGAGAAAGGCAGAGGAGGTGGGAAAAACAGTGCATGGGAGAGAGGCAGGGATGGGAGAGAGACACTTAAGCACTGTGCTACAGCAGTAAAAGGTCTCTCAAAGGGATGACTAGGAAATAGAGAGATGGATCGGGGAAATCAGGAAAAGAACCCAAGTGTGTGTTCCACGAGAGATAAATAGAGGGAAATGGGCAGGACACACACTCACACGGAGTGCTCTTTACAAATGATGTTTGACATAAAAAAATATATAATTTCTATAATGTCAGCAAGATAAAGATACACTTAAGAAAATATGAACAAGGCTGAAATTTATATGCCACAGAGGTGGGAATAACAAAAGAACAGGGTGCAAAACCATCAAATCAGGAGCAGCAAAATTAAGTAGATAAAGAAGCCATCAACCATGAGCAATCGTTAGGCACACTCCAAGAATTATAAAAGCAATGTGAGCTGTCTCTAATGAGACCATAAAAGTAGAGAAAGGGGAAATTAATTCGTAAATTTACCACAGATTAAGTGATAAACATTGGTCTTATACACACACTTTGCAAGCTTTAGTAAAGGATAATCCCAAAAAGGGTAAGAATATGAGAAATAAATCCATTTTGTTTTATGGCAATTCAGACTCTTCCAATTTATATTATAGAGTTTTGCCAAATATCTAAATTAAAGGTTTATTTTTTCTGTACACATCCACACATCTGGAGCACAAATCTGAGAACAGCTCATGAATTGGGCACATACAAAGCAGAGAGGACTTTCTCTGTTTTTCAACCCAAGCACATGGGCTAAAATGTAAAAGTCTGGAAAACTAAGAGGGCTTTGCCAGGATTCAAAATTATGGCCTACCTGCAGATCTTCATATTTCTCTGTACCAAGTTTTTACCTCATTGAATTATTTCTTGGGACTTAAAGTGAGTTGTCACTGTGGCATGAGTGCTCCTGGGCATGTAGCAGCCTTGGACAGTATATTCCAAAAGGAGACAGTATGCAATCAACTGCTAGTATATCCTCACCCTAGTGGCCCTCAGCAGCCAATTTTCAGTTGAGGGGAAGAAAGCAGTGGTAACTATAAAACATATACATGCCTATTGATGCCCTATTTACTCCCTGCTCATACAAGCGGCCTTCAAACTCTTGCTCCTTTGGAACTTCAGATAATCCATACATTTAAGTGTGAGTGATTCTAAATTTTTGACATAAAATGAGGCCAACAAAAATGATAATATCCATAACCTTAACTCCTTATTGACGATTGTTTGACACCAAAGACACCACTCTTATTAGTACGGAACATCCTCCATATGAGCATTAGTCTAAATAGGATATCCAATATTCCCTTTAATTAATATACATCCATATTGCCCCTCATAAGGACCCATACGCATGTTATGTAATGTTAATAACTTCTTGTAAATCTCTTGAAGTTGCTTATCAGGGAGGAAGTGAGGAATCAAATTAAAATAAGCTTTAGGACATTTCCACTTCATGTATGATGGAAAATACAAAGAGTTTTAAGAAAAATACTCTCTTTGATAGGTAAACATTGGAGTCTAGACAAGAGAGGGGCAGCATGGCTGATCAGAGAGTGTACAGAATCTGGTATGCAGGCTGGTTTTGAAGTACTTGGAGATGAAAGCTTAGATAGTTGGGAAGCCAAGTATTATTAATGAGTATATTCCAGCTATGAGCTCACAAGTATATCCATTGTAAGATACTCACCAATCTCAGTAGAGAAAGTAAGAATCTTCTTATGTTTCTGCTTTTAAAAAATAAATCTGATATAAGCCATAAAATTTGAGGCCTCATGGACAAATCTGCCATAAATTTAATTCCAGAATTACAGGTCATTTTAACTATACTGGGCAGTGTTCTAATGTAAAATAGAGATCCTTAAGTATTTAATTGTTCACATGAATTCTTTGGCTTAGATCTGAGTGGTGGCCCATTGAAGGGATGAGGGCCCCTGAAGGTTCAGGGTCCCCCTGCACCACATGGGCTACAGGGGCCTCTGTTGCGCCAATGAGACTGGGGAGAAATCTCAACACACTAGGCAAGAAGGCATCATCTCAGAGATCATCTCTAAAATTAACAACTATGACAAAAGTTTTATACGAGTTTAGTTTGAGCCATTGCCTCACCATCTACCTGATGAGGCTCATACAAAATCGAAATGGTGATGCCTACAGCATCTCTTCCTCAAGTCTAATAATGGTCTAATAATAGTATGGCTATTGTAGGGATACTTGTAAAATGTCTCCACCCTGGGATGGATGAGGTCAATCAGAGGTCCAAAATTGCTGTTGTATGGTGAGGTGATCAGGCAGACATCCATTGGGGATTCCACCAATGGATAATGCTAATTTGACTGGCAAAGCTGAGAAGAGGTAGTGCTGTGCTGGGTACTGCTATTGATCCTACTACTTCCATTTCCACTAAACAACCCAACAGGTTGAAGTGATTGACAATGTCAAATGCAGCTGCCATATCGAACAATATCATTGTACTTACACTACCTAAGTCAGCATCCATCCTGAGGTCATCGAGTGCCAGAGATCAACCTGAGCCTAAAAGTATCCAGATTAACTCATAAAATATATGAGCCTAATTCTTAGATGGTGACCAGCCTTATTTATTGCATAACGGTGGCATCTAAGTTCAATGCTGCAGCCTTCAACTGCTGTGGTTTGAGAGTGAAGTCAATAGTCTTGGATCGATTTACCCACACAAAATGTGATCAACTGAAGGACTTCTGCTAAGCAAACTGAAATTTGGCCTTGATTATGTCATTTCCATGTGGACACGGGTACTGATCAGTTTTTACAAGGCAAATCACTACTTTAAATTCGAATTGGATATTATATGTAGCAGTGATTGAATGATAAATTCTCCATGTTGAAGGAAGCCCGTGACTGTGTTTAAACAAACGTTTGATCCCAACTAAGGAAAATAGAAACAATGAAATTGGTCCTTCCAGTGAGCCCTGATACTACCTCGTACAGTAAATAAACTAACTGAAGTGGAAAGGCACTCCAAGCTAAACTTTTACAGTAATTAATTTCAGACACCTTTCTTTTATTTCAGATTTTTGTTGAGAATGGCTCTCAGCCAAATGTTTTCTGTTCTGCAAAGAACATCTCCATATTTTAACTCAACACATTCTGATCAAGGTACCATAGTTGATATTAATATGATACTCGAGTCAACATCTACTCCTGTTTTACCCATGGTTAATAACATTAACTATTTCTACTTTGCTATTACCGAGTATGTGCTCCTAGAAGAAAATACTGGCAGTACCAAAATAGGACTCAATTTGACTCCTGCTGAGAAAGCAGCTATAAACATGTTAATGGCAGATGATCCAATAATAATATGTGACATATGTGAACCACGAAAACGGCAAGATCATAGTGCTAATGAATGCTCAGGTTTATGCTTCTGCGGTCAGAAATTACTGCACATTCCCTGCCCGATAATTGTATGACACTCCACAACAGATTAGTGAAGTAAAGCAATGATGGCCTAGTCAATTTGCTTGAGAAGATAATTGATGAGCTCAGATGGGTAATATGTTTACACACTTTCTCTATTGTTAATTTGACCCAAAATGTATAAGATAGGATAAACAATTCTTCAATGGGGACAGAGTACATGAGCTCTCTGACAGGAAGTCTTCCTGACTTTGTTGATATTTTCCATAGATCCGTCGTAATGGCACTTCTTTCTTGTAATATAGGTAATTGGGCAGTTAAAAACGATCCTTATGATAAAGCGTGGGTGAAGGGAGTACTCCTAAATATCCTAAAAGTGTGCCTTGAGGCCCTTACAACTTATTTGTATTCTTAATCAGGGAGTTACATTGACCACATTAATGTGAGTCTGGACATAACCTGGTTCATTAAAAAAACAATGTATTTTGGCTCAATGGTATATGCTACTGACATTTCCAATGTATATTCAGCATATCCTAGTTTGGTCCTTTTTATGCCATGAGCTAGCATGTGGTAGAGCATGATTAGTCTGACAAGGAGACCAAGCGGGTCTTTTAGGGGTTGATGGGTGCAGAACATCTGCAAAACATTGGTCGATCACAGAACATGTGTGAGCACTAAACACTGGTGATCACACGTGTTCTGTTGCCATACATTTTCAAGAACCAAAATGTGGATGTAGCTGGTTTGCATTTTAGTTTCTGTTTTAGTTAAGATGTTATATCGGATAGACTTTGATAGAAATGGGGTTTCTGGTTGGCAAGGGAATACACCTCAGCTAGGCAAAACCCACCACTCCAGTCAGGGCAAGGTAGCTAAACACCGTAGATAACCCCTGCTTCACCCCCTCAGTAGCTTGGTACGAGCAGCCAGGCTTATCCCAGAGACAATGTGTAAAGCGTTTGTACAACACACACAACACTAGTGACGCAATAAATGCACCACAAAGGAAACACAATAAGTTACATAAAAATAAACTATTGCATAAAGCATAATTAGACCAAATATTACATGTATCAGTAATATCCTGCTACTCAAGCAGCTGTCAGAACATCATACAGGTTACTAGTGTTCTGCAATAGCAAGCAGTAGTCAGGTAAATATATAGGTTATTGTTTTTTTGCAACACCAGCAGTAGTCAGGTTGTCATTATCACCAAAAATGCATGTCAGAATAAACATATCAGAGCTGTCAAGACAGGATCATGAATGCACAAAAAAAGATGCATTCTCATCTTATATGTGTCCTAGACAAAGACTTACTCTCTCACCGTATACGTCTTTCTATATCTCTGTTTTCCAATGCAGGTACTGTAGACCCTGGAATACTCCTTACCCCAACAGAGAAAAAAGGGACACTAAATGGCTCCAGATCATATCACCCAGCACACAAAAAAAATGAGAGCATGAAACATATGCAGGACATTAGGTAGTCAGTAAAAACACCTACACAAAGCCCCAGGGTGGCTGCGCTTCTTTTACATATCATACAGTATTTTCCTAAATAACCTTAACAGGACTGGAACCTCCGTCAAGGGTCTGTCCCATCCAGCTCACAGCCAAGGCAACGAAAATGCCCTTGAAGATAGGCTACCACATGTGGGGGCACACGCACTGCCCTCGTAGGCGGGGAGACCCCTCTGGGTCCTCTGTGTAAGGCAGAACCCTAGACAGCCACCCGCCTCCACGCGGGAGTGACTGTCAACAACACCACCCCAGCTACCTTCTGATAAGAGGGTGACAAGCCTTTGCCCTTGTTAGGTGGCCCAGCCCTAGAGATCCTCCTGGCTTCTTCAGGTGGGTCGGTTCCCTTTGTTCCAGGCGGCAAATAGTGGATGTGCTTCACCTCGAGTAATTACGGCATGCTCCAGGGGGCGTGTTCTCCTGTGGGGCAGCCATAACTTCCTGGGAACTCCCGGGCCTGGCGGTGACATGGCTCCAAAGGGGAGGATGGAGTGTGCCCTGGGGGCACTATAGAAAGCACGCCACGTCCGTGCTTCACACCAATCCTCCAATGGGCTCCTTGTCACCCATCTCAGATGGGGGGGCCCTAGCCCCAAGTAGGTAGGGGGCACTCCACTCGCGCCAAAGCCAGCACAAACAGCACTCTTAACATGCTGTTAAAGATGCCCCCAAATAAAGTGCTCCTCATGCGCTGTTGGAGCTGCACAAATAAAAACGGGTTCTTCCAGGGCCACTAGGCCCTCGCACTAGGAAAATACTGAAGCCTCCACCTCCCAGACAGGAGGGAGTGTTTCTGTCTACATCAGGCATGGATAATCAGAAGCAAAGCACAGCTCTTCCCTCGCACTGAAGTAATGAATCATAAAGCTCCCTTCCTGTGCTTTGAGAAAGTGTAAATGCAGGGGGGGGGGAAGGGGGCACACCACCCAGTCCCTGGAGACAGCAGTGGGGGCACAGGGCTGCAGTGCTCCAGCAAACAGGCCAGCACAAGGGTTTAAGAGGCAGTGGCAGTTGCTCTCAGTGACCTCGCAGGTCACAGGTCAGCACAACAGCAGAGCAGTCCCAAAACGGTCCCTGGTGAGTCATTCCAGCAGCATCCAGTGTCTGGTTTGTTAGTCCATTAGTGTCTAAAACATGTGGGGGCAGTCCCCTGTACTTATACTCAGTTTGCGCAGATTCCACAAAAGGGGGTTCCAACCAGCACTAACCAGTTCCAGGAATGTCCCCTCGCTCCTCCAGCACCTGCTCCAGACTTCAGTAGGGGGTAAACATGTGAGGCCAGGGCACAGCCTTTACAGATGCAGGTGTGCCCCATCTCTACCTCTCCCAGTCCAGGAAGACCATTCAGTATGCAGATGCACTCTTATGATACCTCCACCCTCCCTGTGGACAGACTGTCTGAAAAATATACATTAAGCCCAGCTGTCACTTTGCCCCAGACGTGGATTGGAGTCAAGCTGCAAAACACCAGAGTCATAAGCACAGAGAAATTCTCACTTTTTAAAAGTGGCATTTCTATAATGGTAATAAAAAATCCACCTACACCAGTAAGCAGCATTCCTCACTACCATTACAACTATACCAAACATGCCTATGCCACCCCTCATAGATTAAACAATACCACTTAGACATATGTCAGGGCATTTGCATTACAATCCTATGAGAGAGGCAGCACTCACAGTATTGAGGAACCAAATAAGTGGTTTCTCTCTACTAGGATATGTAGTACATAAAGACATATGTCTTACCTTTAACAAACACAGCACCATGGCCATAGGGATAGCTAGGGCCCACCTTAGGGATGACTTTTATGTAGTAAAAGGGGAGTTCCGGGCCTGGCCATTCAATTTAGATGTCAGGTCCCTGTGGCAGAAAACTGCATGCAGGCTCTGTGGTGTCAGGCCTGAGACAGGTTTGAAAGGCTTCTTCTGTGGGTGGCACAAGCTGTGCAACAGGCCCACTAGTAGTATTTAATTTACAGGCCATAGGTATAGGGATACCACTGTACAAGGGACTTACAGGTAAATTAAATGTGCCAATTAGGTGTAAGCCTATCATGCCAAATTTAGGAGGGAGATTGCACAACCACTTTAGCACTGATCAGCAGTGGTAAAGTGCTCAGAGTCCTAACGTAAAAAAGGGTGTCAGAACAAATAGGAGGAGGAAGGAAAAACTTTTGGGGATGACCCTGTAAAAAGGGCCGCACTCCAATTACTTCCAGTATCACTATATTTGTTCTAGGTTACAAGAAATGCTTTATTTTTGGTAGTTTAGATATGATCTACTAGAAATGATGTACTGTACACTGATAGTAGTTTAGTCAGTTATGATATCTACAGGGAGAGACTACTATTAGAATAAATGTCCATCAGGTTTTTTCAGATGGAGTTTCATACATTCTGATGGAGAATGGTACATTCTTCAGAGATTTTGTTCATCTATTCAGCCTTTGAAAATGTTCATGTACACCATTAAGGCTGGTTATGTAACAATATTTACCAATACATTTTTTTTTTACTTTTTGGAGTTTTACTTAGCGCACACTTTGGCCAAACTTTGGCATTCGAGTGTGTTGAATAAGAGCCAGAATACAATACTTGTTGTTTAGGCACACAAAGATTAGGGACCCGGTATAGAGTTTAGTGGATGGGTTCTCTATCAAAAACATGACGAATATCCAGTCTGCAATATTACAATTGTATTACAAAGAAATTCACTTGTAATAAGGCAGACAAGATATCACTCATATTTATAATGGAGTACTTATCCACTAAACTCTTAATCAGGCCCTAAGTGAGTTGCCCATAATCACACAATGTCGAGCTGAGGACTCGAGCCTAGCTTCCCAGTTCCACCGTCAGCAGCTCTGGCATTTAGGCCACTTCTGATAAAGTAAGTCAATTGATGCAATGTGTCTTATTAATTTTCACATGGGACCATCATCAATGGCATATTAGTCTTCCGTTATCAACATTAGGACATATCCAATACGGCATAGTCATAAGGCTTTTGAATTTAGCAGGTCTGGGAGGATGAATGTGACTTTTTGCACTGGGTTCATTAATGAGGTCACCATGTAGGCAATAATTATTTGGGTGTGTAACACTCTCAAATGATCCATCCTTGGTTGTTACAGAACTAGATTGCATATAACTTTCACTTTTAAATCATTGGTTTAAAAATTGTTTTTACTAAAGAAGCATCTCTCATCACCATGCTAATACATTAGATCTACGGGTAATATTGAAATACTTAGAAATAGATGTGGTCATAGTGAAATTTTGTGACCTATATATGTGTTGTGGAGGTTTATACACTGTGGTCACAGTGCGTGGGCACTGTATTCACAAACAGACATGCACATTGTTATGTGGACCCATGGGACTGTATCAGCGGCTCCGTTTATGAATTAGAAATAATCAGTCATCAAACCACGTGCTGTAGCACATGAACAAACCTCTGCGTTTGCTCTTAACTTTGCAAATATACTTATGTGAGTACCATCAAATGTGCATCCACACTTATATTTGGTGCATTCATGAGTTGTACATTTTGTAGAAAACCTAATTTGCATGGGTCCAAATTCCTTTGTGGCATTATGGTGGTCATTCTGACCTCGGCGGTAAAAGGCGCCTACCGCCGGTCAGAAATCCTCCATAATCCCGCCGCGGTAGCGGAAACCCGCCACGGTCATTCTGACCCGCAGAAGGCAAACCTCCGAAAATCCGACCGCCACAACAGACCGCCAGACCAGCGGTCGGCGGAAAGGTGGAGGTGACCAAACCTCCACCGCCACGCCAACAGAAATACGCCCATCCCATTACGACCCACGAATCCACGCGGCGGTCATTCAAACGCGGTATTCCATTGGCGGGACACACCGCCGCGGTCAGAATACACACAAACGAACAAAACTCAGCCACATTGGACGATTTGAATCCCACACACCTGATACACATACACACACCACTCCCACACACACAATACAATATAAAACACCCACCCACATCACCCACAAACCCCTACGCTAAAAAATTCGTAAAGAAGGCAAGAGCGAGACACCAGCATCCAAAAAATAACAGCCACAGCCACTCAACACCATCACCCACACACTATCCACACACAAAACAACACACACCACCACACTCAACTCACTTAAATACACATACTCCACCCCACACATCATACACACCACCCCATGGCACCCCAAAGACAACCCCGCTTCACAGACGAAGAACTCAGGGTCATGGTGGAGGAAATCGTTCGGGTAGAGCCCCAGCTGTTCGGCACACAGATACAATACACCAGCATTGCCCGGAGGACGGAGCTATGGCAGAGGATTGTCGACAGGGTCAACGCAGTGGGACAGCACCCCAGAAATCGGGAAGACATCAGGAAGCGATGGAACGACCTACGGGGGAAGGTGCGTTCCATGGTATCCAGGCACAACATCGCCGTGCAGAAGACTGGCGGAGGACCCCCACCTCAACCCCCACAATTCACATCATGGGAGGAGGAAGTCTTGAACATCCTGCATCCTGACGGCCTCGCAGGAGTCGGCGGAGGAATGGATACTGGTAAGTTGAAGCTTCAATACTGCTTCCCCCCCACCTGCATGCCAAATCATACCCCAAACCTCACCCCCATCCTCGAACCCCACCCTCACCCCCATCCTCGAACTCCACCCTCACCCCCACCCCCACCACCATCCTCACCCCCACCACCATCCTCACCCCCACCCCAAGCACACCTATTCCCCGCCAATGTCTCACCATCACAACCCACACATCCCAAAACCTAGGCCTGCATGCGTCCACTAAGCATGGACACCCATCACCAAAGCATGCCCAATGCATATACACATCCGCCCCACAAGCCACCCTCACCAAAGCCCCCACACACGAATGCCAGCACTTGGGGACACGAGAACCCACAGATACACCCATATGCCACACATTGAAACTATAACCATACCTCTATACCCCTGCAGGACCCGACCGTCAACACACCACGGCGGAGGGGCCAGAATTCTCCACACCCCCCACCCAAGAGGCCGTCAGCGATGACAGCAGCTCTGTCGACCTGGACACCGATGACCAGCCCGGACCATCGGGGACCTCTGGACAGTCGGTTCCCCTCACACAGGCCCAGGCCACTACAGACCCAAACCCCTCTGGGAACACCAGCACAGCTCCCACCCAGCGGGCCCGTGCCTCTGTCTCCAGGGCGCGTCAATCTGCGGTGTGTCTACCACTACAGGGCACCCAGGATAACCCACCACCCCAACAACAACAGGGACCTGGGGGCAGTGGTAGTGGGCACACCGGCCAGGGGGCAGAGGCCCAGGGAAACAGGGGAACTCGGAGGGCAGCTGTGCGACAGGGGGGGGAGGAGAGGCCCAGGGAACCCACTCTCCACGAGGTCCTCACCACCATCATGGGAGCATACAACCGCTCCCAGGAGACGATGGCGACGGTACTGGCCCGGTTCCAGGAGATCCAGGTACTGCAGGAGGAACACTATCGGGGGTACAGGGAGGACATCAGAGCCATCAACACCACCCTGGTTACCATGGTAGGGCTGCTGCAGGACCTCGTCAACAACAGGGCGGACACTGAACAACACCCAAGGGCCCCTGCCACTAGCCTGGACCAAGAACAGCCAACCACCTCCGCCCGCGCTAGTGGACAGGAGGCCCCCGCACAGCAGCAGCCCACCAGACCCCCACCTCCTGCAGGAGAAGAACCACCCCGCAAGAGGGCCCTGAGATCTCGCAAGAAGACAGAGTAGGATGTCAAGACCCCCGCCAGCAATGGATACCACCTGATGTCATCCCACTGTCCCACATTGTCACCCTGTCCATCCTTGAACTGCCCATGCTCCATCTCTCCACAGGCCTCTGGACAATGCACCTGTGTGACTGTTACTCTGGACTCTGCCATGGACATTCCTTCACCATAGCCCCCACCCACTTGAAACCACCCATCCCATTTTGAGCACTTAAATAAACACCTATTTTGCACCAAAATATCTGGAGTCTGGCTGTGATTTCAATATATTGTAATTGACATGACAGTGCAAATATGTCCTTGTACATGGTGAAGTCAACAAACAGCTGCCACAAAGCTGTAGTCCATGGGGAAACGAAGCACAGGACTCGTAGTGGGGACCCCAGATCTGAAATAGGGAGGGAAAAGCCAAAACACAGTCATCATACACTGGGGCAAATAGACAGGCAGCAGAGATGCTGGAGAGTAGTTAACATTTACTAAATTATCTTTGAAATGTTACCTGTGTCCTATTGGAAGTACTGTTCAATGATTCTGTCCCTGTTGTCTGTTTCAGCCCCGTCGTCTTCCTCCTCGTCACTCTCCTCAGGTTCCACCGCTGCCACAACACCACCGTCTCGACCATCCTCCTGCAGGAAAGGCACCTGGCGGCGCAAAGCCAGGTTGTGAAGCATGCAGCAGGCCACGATGATGTGACACACCTTCTTAGGTGAGTACATTAGGGATCCACCTGTCATATGCAGGCACCGAAACCTGGCCTTTAGGAGGCCAAAGGTGCGTTCGATCACCCTCCTAGTACGCCCATGGGCCTCATTGTACCGTTCCTCTGCCCTGGTCCGGGGATTCCTTACTGGGGTCAGTAGCCACGACAGGTTGGGGTACCCAGAGTCCCCCACTAGCCATACACGGTGTCTCTGTAGCTGTTCCATCACGTAAGGGATGCTGCTATTCCTGAGGATGTAGGCGTCATGCACTGACCCTGGGAATTTGGCATTTACATGCGAGATGTACTGGTCAGCCAAACACACCACCTGGATGTTCATTGAATGGTAATTTTTTCTGTTCCTGTACACCTGCTCCCTGTCTCTTGGGGGAACCAAAGCCACATGGGTCCCATCAATGGCACCAATTACGTTGGGAATATGTCCAAGGGCGTAGAAATCACCCTTCACTGTAGCCAATTCGCCCACCTCAGGGAAAATGATGTAGCTCCTCACGGATTTCATCAGGGCAGACAACACTCTGGATAACACCTTCGAAAACATGGGCTGAGACATCCCAGAAGCAATTCCCACGGTTGTCTGAAATGACCCACTTGCCAAGAAATGGAGTACTGACATGACCTGCACCAGAGGGGGAATCCCTGTGGGTTGGCGGATGGGGGACATCAGGTCGGGCTCCAGCTGGGCACACAGTTCATGGATAGTGGCACGGTTAAGACGGTAGGTCAGGATAATGTGGCGTTCTTCCATTGTCGACAGGTCCACCAGCGGTCGGTACACGGGAGGATTCATCCGTCTCCTCGCCCAACCCAGCGGCCGGTGCCTAGGAAGGACAACATGGAGCACACAGTCAAGCAACCCACAGGTACGTACTCACAGCTAGCACAGTATACGATTCTCTATGCAGTGAATGGCGTGTCTGAGTGGCTATGCAAGGCCTAGGCCTGTGTGACGCAGTTGAAATTGAGCCATGTGGGCCCTGGAAATGGCGGCTGCCTGACCTGTGAAGTGTGACAATGGGATGTGAGGTCAATGCGCTGGCGTGGCACACCGCGGCGGGCGGCGGGCGAAGACCGCGGCGCAAAGCCGCATTGGTTAACATTGAAGCCTATGGGTTTCAGGAGCCAATGGCGAAGGGCGCCGGCGGTGGCGGGACGCACCGCCGCGGTACGCACCGCCGCGGACGTCACTGCCATTTTCTATCTACTTATCCACTTGCGACTTGAACTTTCACAGGAGAGGACCTATACTGCAAGTGTTGCTGTGACCTCGGTCTGGAAGGGACAATGGCTGCTGCGCCTGGGGAAAGGGCCCCTGCCTTCACTGGAGAGGAGTTGGAGAAACTTGTGGATGGGGTCCTCCCCCAGTATGCGCTACTCTACGGTCCTCCAGACCAACAAGTGAGTTTAATTCAATATGGATTTGGGGCCACTGGCTGGCTTGGGGGCCTGGCGGGGGGCCTGGCGGGGATGGGGGGCATGTTGGGCCTGGTGGGGGGCCTGGCGGGGATGGGGGGCATGTTGGGCCTGGCGGGGGGCCTGGCGGGGGGCCTGGCGGGGATGGGGGGCATGTTGGGCCTGGCGGGGGGCATGGCGGGGGGCCTGGCGGGGATGGGGGGCATGTTGGGCCTGGCGGGGGGCCTGGCGGGGATGGGGGGCATGTTGGGCCTGGCGGGGGGCATGGCGGGGGGCCTGGCGGGGATGGGGGGCATGTTGGGCCTGGCGGGGGGCATGGCGGGGGGCCTGGCGGGGATGGGGGGCGTTGGGCCACTGGAAAGGAAAATGCTGAGAAACTTGAACGTGGTATTTCTCCCTCCCTGTACGTGTCACATAGGTCCGCGCCCATGAGAAGATCGGGATTTGGCGTGCCATCGCCAAGGAAGTCCGGACCCTGGGGGTCCACCATCGACGGGGCACCCACTGCCGCAAGAGGTGGGAGGACATCCGCCGCGGGACCAAGAAGACCGCTGAGTCTCTGCTGGGGATGGCCTCCCAACGTAGGCGGGGTGCCTGCCGTCAACTGAGCCCCCTGATGTTCCGGATCCTGGCGGTGGCCTACCCTGAATTGGATGGGCGCGTGAGGGCAGCACAGCAGACACAAGGGGGTGAGTACAAGCATTATCTACTCTGTTGTCGCGCAGTGGAGGTGTCTGGGTGGGGGAGGAGGGCTGGGGGTCCCCCTAGGCCAGGGCGATATCTGTAGGCTGGGCACCCCCGTAAGCCCCTGTGTCCCCAGCCACCACCCTCAGTAGTTTGTCAGTACAGCCATCCCTGGGCCGTGTCATCCATGGGTGCAGTTGTCAACTCTAGGCGTGTAGGGCATGTTCCACGGAATGCGTAGCGGACCCCAAGTGCGCAACTTAGTGCAGGGGGCATCTGTGTCTGTCATGTCCGCTAACTGTACCGGAGATCCATGTACTCAATATCCCTTTATTTCTCTCTCCCCCCCCTTTTTGTTTGTCTTTCTGTGCTTGTGTGCATCAGCATCATCAGGCGGAGGAGAAGTGGCATCGGGGCAGGAGGGAGCTGCATCTCACATGGCCGAGGAGGGCCATGCCACAGAGTCAGACTGGACCAGTGAGACGGAGGGCGAGGGGAGCTCCACGACGGGGACGACTGGACCCTGCAGCGACACGGACACGTCCTCGGAAGGGGGCTCCCTTGCGGGGGTGGCACCATCCGTGCCCCCCGCCATTACAGGTACAGCCGCCACCCAGCGCACCATCTCCGCCCTCCCAGCAGCCCCTCAGCGTTCGCCCCGTGCCCGCTCTGCCAGGAAGCCGGGCATCTCCTTCGCCCCAGGCACCTCAGGCCCTGCCCCTGTTACCCCCGCTGCCCTCAGTGAGGAGGTCATTGACCTCCTCCGAACGCTCATTGTTGGGCAGACTACCCTTTTGAATGCCATCCAGGGGGTGGAGAGGGAGGTTCATCGCAGCAATGCGTACCTGGAGGGCATTCATTCGGGTCAGGCTGCCCATCAGCGATCGTTCCAGGCTCTGGCCTCAGCACTGACGGCAGCCATTGTCCCTGTCTCCTGCCTGCCTCTACTAACTCCCTCCTCCCAGTCTCCTGTTCCTCTGCCTGTCCCACCCACACCATCAGACCAGCCTGCACACACCTCAACACCCAAGAGAAGCTCATCCAAACATAAGCACCACAGATCACGCAGACATTCACACACGCAACATTCCGATGCAGACATGCCAACAGTCACTACCACCTCTGTGACCCCCACCTCCTCGTCTCCCTCCTCCCTCCCTGTGACGTCTACACTCACACCTCCATTCACCTCACCATCAGCCAGTGTTTCCATCACCAGCACACCCTCCACTCCAGTCCGCACACGAGCAGTCACCACCCCCACTGCCATTTACACGTCCCCTGTGTCCTCTCCCACTGTGTCTGTCACCCCCTCTTCCACACCACACAAACGCAGCCACCCACCCACCCAACAGCCATCCACCTCACGACAGCCTATCCCTCCTGCACCTGCACCCAAAGACAGCAAACGTGACTCACCTACAACCACATCCTCTCCCTCCACTTCCATTCCCACTGTACCTACCACTCTCCATTGTCCCAAGAAGCTCTTCCTCGCCACTACTAACTTCTTTCCTGACCCTGAGCCCCCCCCTCCTTCTCGTCGGGGTAAGAAGAGCACCTCAGCCACCACCAGCCCTGCAGCCCCCTTGACAAGGGTGCAGGGGTATTGGAGCCCGCCAGCCCGCATGTCTGGATCTTCGCCCAGTAGCAAGGGGACAGCCAGCCCACCCCCTGGGAAGAGGAGCAGAAGGCGGAAGGGTCGCCGCAGGAGCCCGCCTTCTACATCCCCCCCGGACACCACCCAGAGACAGTCACCAGCCACAGCTCCAAAGGGAGGAAAGGGCCACAGGCCCACGACTAAGGAGGGCAAGGGCAGCAAGTCGGAGAGGTCAGGCAGCAGGCCTGCTGCCCAGGAGGAGCCCACAACCCCCATAGCCGCTGCCCCGGGAGGAACCGGCACAGCTGCCCCGGGAGAGCCCACCACCCCCATAGCCGCTGCCCAGGGAGGACCCAGCCCAGCTGGCCAGGAGGGCCCCACCACCCACAGCCCAGGTGGGCAGTGAAGGAGCACCATCCCCGCTGCCCAGGAGGGCACCACCAGGCAATTAGCAGTTGGCCATAGACCGGCCGCCGTCTCAAGAACCGCTGAACTGGGCCCTTCAAGGCAAGGACCGCTGAACTGGGCCCCGCCGTCTCAAGCACCGCTCCGCTGGGCCCCGCCGTCTCAAGAACCGCTCCGCTGGGCCCCGCCGTCTCACGCACCGCTCCGCTGGGCCCTGCCGTCTCAAGAACCGCTGAACTGGGCCCCGCCGTCTCAAGAACCGCTGAACTGGGCCCTTCAGGGCAAGGACCGCTGAACTGGGCCCCGCAGTCTCAAGCACCGCTCCGCTGGGCCCCGCCGTCTCAAGAACCGCTCCGCTGGGCCCCGCCGTCTCACGCACCGCTCCGCTGGGCCCCGCCGTCTCAAGAACCGCTGAACTGGGCCCCGCCGTCTCAAGAACCGCTGAACTGGGCCCTTCAGGGCAAGGACCGCTGAACTGGGCCCCGCAGTCTCAAGCACCGCTCCGCTGGGCCCCGCCGTCTCAAGAACCGCTGAACTGGGCCCTTCAGGGCAAGGACCGCTGAACTGGGCCCCGCAGTCTCAAGCACCGCTCCGCTGGGCCCCGCCGTCTCAAGAACCGCTCCGCTGGGCCCCGCCGTCTCACGCACCGCTCCGCTGGGCCCCGCCGTCTCAAGAACCGCTGAACTGGGCCCCGCCGTCTCAGGAACCGCGGAACTGGGCCCTTCAAGGCAAGAACCGCTGGCCCTTTGGCAGACGTGGCAGGGCAGGATCTATCTCGGGCAGGGCTGCAGGATGTCCTCTGGCCAACTTGCCTCCTCCAGTGGCAGTGGGGTCTGTTATGGACTGTATGGACTGTGGCTTTGCTCTCCCCAGGATGGCCCAGTGGGCAGGCCACCCACTGTATGGACTGTATGGACTGTGGCTTTGCTCTCCCCAGGATGGCCCAGTGGACAGGCCACCCACTGTATGGACTGTATGGACTGTGGCTTTGCTCTCCCCAGGATGGCCCAGTGGGCAGGCCACCCACTGTATGGACTGTATGGACTGTGGCTTTGCTCTCCCCAGGATGGCCCAGTGGGCAGGCCACCCACTGTATGGACTGTTTGGACTGTGGCTTTGCTCTCCCCAGGATGGCCCAGTGGGCAGGCCACCCACTGTATGGACTGTTTGGACTGTGGCTTTGCTCTCCCCAGGATGGCCCAGTGGGCAGGCCACCCACTGTATGGACTGTTTGGACTGTGGCTTTGCTCTCCCCAGGATGGCCCAGTGGGCAGGCCACCCACTGTATGGACTGTTTGGACTGTGGCTTTGCTCTCCCCAGGATGGCCCAGTGGGCAGGCCACCCACTGTATGGACTGTATGGACTGTGGCTTTGCTCTCCCCAGGATGGGCCAGTGGTCATGGAGTCCCCTCGTGGATCTGGCGTCGTGTACTCAAGTGGCTGAGGTGCCCCCTCTTCCCTTCCCCCTGAGGTGCCTGTCCTATTTTCTTTCTGATGCCCCTGCAGTGTTCTCTCCGTGGAGTTCTTGTCGTGGGACTGGGCCTTGCCCCTTTGCACAGGACCCCTGTGATCCACGGACAGTGGTTGGACTACATTTAGTAGCTGTATATATTTTGTACATAGTTTATTTATTTATTGGGATTACTGGTGTACATATTTCAATATATCTGCCCGTTTATGATCTCTTCTTTTGGTCTTTGCATTATTTCGGAGGGGGGTGGTTTGTGGGTTGTGACAGTGATCTGTGGGAATGCATTGATGTGTGTGTTGTAGTGGGTGTGGGTGGGTGGGTGTGTGCCGGTAATCTTTTCCCTCCCCTGTGTCGTAGGTGCAGTACTCACCGATGTCTTCCGCGCCGCCGGGCGTGCTCCTGGTATATGAGCAGGAATAGGAGTGCGGGGATGACCTGCAACTCTGGTTCCATACTGCCGGAATCTCGCGTGGAGTGCGTAGAGGTGAGCGATTTCCCGTTCGTAGTCTGTTTCCGCCGTGTTCTTATCGGCGGTGCTCCCGCCCCGGAAAAGGTGGCAGATTGGTGGGTCGTAATAGGGTGGGCGGTACATTGTCTGCCGCCTGGCTGTTGGCGGGAACCGCCGCGCTGTTTGTTTGTACCGCCGTGGCGGTCGGAGTGTTAAGTTGGCGGGCTGTGTTGGCGGTTCCCGCCAGGGTCAGAATTGCATATTTTAGACCGCCGGCCTGTTGGCGGCTTGGCCGCCGCTTTATCACCGACCGCCAGGGTCAGAATGAGGGCCTATGTCATTTCTGTATATGAAAATAAAAAATAACAGTTCCAAAATGCAAAATAAATCACCTGAAAATATTGCCTACAAAATTATACTTTTCTGTTTGATATGTGCATGTTTAAATACATGTATTTAAAACAAACTACACTCAACCTGTATGTCCTTGGAAAAACCTTTCCACCATGTCACAATATATACATCTTCTAATGGCAAGATCCACACAACACATTTCACCTGTTCCCCCAATTGCCCATGGTCTTAATTCCAGATGTGACACACTTCCCCAATAAAAAGTGGACAATTGTTCAGCTTAAAAAATGATTACAAATTGTCGCCACTTCAGAGTGGAGTTGTTAAACATTTCTCATCAAATGTTTATGTTAATCCATGCTTCCTGTTTAACCCCTTTGCTGCTGGGCCTTCCCCCCCGCCCAGTGCTGAGCCATTTTATGGCTATTTGGGGTAGTTTGTGCTTAGATTTCCATAACTTTTTTCCACATAAGGTACCTGTTGTGATGTAACTTATCCTAATTCTAGATTGTGGGGTGTGCGGGATTCCAAGGTTGCCAGTTGACTGGGACCTCGGAGGAGACCGACGCTAGGTTGTGTGTTTCCCGATTAAACTTGATGAAAGGAACCTTTATGTGTCCGGACATCTATACCTAACAGTACCCATGCCAAATATGTGTCCTTTTATTCCATCATGCTTTGGATTGTAAGGGTACCCAGGGTTTGTGGACTCCCCTGGAGCGGACTGAAAAAAAAAAGCAAAATAACATATTTTTGAGTTTTTTTTAAGAAATAGGGAAAAAGTGCTCTAGGTAAAAGTGGCTCTATTTTTCCCTAAGATTGTCATCCTCAAACAGTGTGCTGTACAAAAGTCATCATCTTCCCAGCTTCCAGGAACATGCAGAGCTGAATCCAAAAACCTAATTTTGTACCACAGTTTTGCCATTTGTCTAAGAGATAGCCTATTTTCCCTATTTTTGTGCTCTCAACCTACTTACAATTTGTGGTGGAAACCAGTGTGAAACCTATGGGTGATCCAGTAAAACTATAGATTTCTGAAAATCAAATGAAATTCCAAATTCAACAAGGGTTCATATGTGTAGGTCCTTCAAAGTTTTGCAAGGAAAAGGACTGTTATAATAAAGAAATAGTGAAAATGAGTTGTAAAAAATGGGTGTTAGCGACAACATTTTTATCTGTAACTTTTTGCACAATAGCCAATTGACAAAAGCAATATACCATCACGTCGTCGGCTAGACCCTTGTGGTTGTGGTGATATATAGGGTTTGCATGTTCTGCAAGAACCCAAGGGATCCAGAGCCACTGTACAAAGTGCTGCACTGTACAATGGTTTTTCATTTAGTACCAAGTATAGGCCAATTCTTATAGCAAAATAGGCAGAGTGAAAAATAGCTATGAAGGAATGTATGTATTTCTGAAATGAGCCAAGATATAGAGTTTAGGAACAGTGATCATTTCTACCTCTCTGAATTTGAGGGCACCTCACTAGCATGTGATTTGAAGGGTATTTTCCAAAATGTCATCTTTCTTATACACTGGCTTACATTGAAAGGCACAAATGGAGTAAAATGTAATAGGTAATAACAAATGTTCTACTGTTCAATGCTCCCACAAGTCACTTGATAAAATTGGTACCTCACTTGTGTGGGTAGGCCTAGTGCCCGCAGCAGGAAAAGACCATAAACGCAACATAGACACATCAATTTTTTTCACTAAAAACTGAATCTTTTTTTATCCAATGTGGGAAGCTCGAGATGTTGGACCGTAGCTCAGCTCGCACCTAGGGAAACCTAGCCAACCTGTACACTTTTGAAAAATAGACACCTAGGTGTATCAAGAGTGAGCTGACTTGCATGGCTCTCACCATGTTTTTTTTTACCCAGAATCCCTGGCAAACCTAAAACTTTGACTAAAGAAAACATATTTTCCTCACATTTCTGTGATGGAAAGTTCTGGAACCTGTGGGAAGCCTCAAACTTCCTTCCATACGGCATTCCCCTCGTCTCCCAAGAAAATTGGTACCTCACTTGTGTGGATAGATCTAGTGCCCACGACAGGAAACAGCCCAAAACGCAACATGGACGCATCGCATTTTTTCCCAGTAGCTCAAGGGTTTGGGTCCTAGCTCAGCTGGCACCAAGGGGAACCTAGCCAACCTGTACATTTTTTTTAAACTAAACACCTAAGGGTATCCAGTGTGAGCTGACTTACGTGGCTCTCACCACATTGTTTACCCAGAATCCCTCGCAAACCTCAAACTTTGACTAAAAACACATTTTCCTCACATTTCTGTGATGGAAAGTTCTGGAATCTACAGGCAGTCACAAATTTCTCACCAGCCAGCATTTCTCCAAGTCTCCTCAGAAAAACTGATACTCACATGTGTGGGTGGGCCAAGTGGAAAATACAGGAAAGAGCATAAAACCTATTGTGATGATAATGATAACAAAGTTGGATGTACTAATTATCGGAAACCATATATATACCTGTCAAACCCATACATATATAAAAAGTAGACATCAAGGGAAGTCCAGGGAGGTATCATTTGTGTGGATCCCAGGGTATTGTGGGTAAGCAAACTTTGGGGAATCTACACATCCACTGTGTCTAGACTTCAGAAATGTCTATGTTTTGTAGGTTTCCCTATATGGGCACTCAGTCTGGGGCTAAAAACGCAGGTGCCCCCCTTTCAAAATCAGGTTGTTTTGTGATAGATGATTTTGATGTCTCCACAATACATTTTAGGCCTTTCCGTGTCCTGGGCACTTGGCCCACCAACACAAATGAGGCAGCATTTTTCTCGAGAGACCCCGAGAAATGCAAAGTTGGTTTATGCACTAACCCCATTTTAAACGTAAGGCCCCAAAATATTTTCAACTCCTCCAGCGCAGTGGGAGTCAAATTCAGGTTGTTTTGTGATAGATGATTTTGATCGGAAACCATATATATACCTGTCAAACCCATACATATATAAAAAGTAGACATCAAGGGAAGTCCAGGGAGGTATCATTTGTGTGGATCCCAGGGTATTGTGGGTAAGCAAACTTTGGGGAATCTACACATCCACTGTGTCTAGACTTCAGAAATGTCTATGTTTTGTAGGTTTCCCTATATGGGCACTCAGCCTGGGGCTAAAAACGCAGGTGCCCCCCTTTCAAAATCAGGTTGTTTTGTGATAGATGATTTTGATGTTTCCACAATACATTTTAGGCCTTTCCGTGTCCTGGGCACTTGGCCCACCAACACAAATGAGGCAGCATTTTTCTCGAGAGACTCCGAGAAATGCAAAGTTGGTTTCTGCACTAACCCCATTTTAAACGTAAGGCCCCAAAATATTTTCAACTCCTCCAGCGCAGTGGAAGTCCATTGGCGTGCCCTAGAACAGGGCCACTAGCCTCTCCCTCAGTTGCTGCCTCAGTCTCTGATCCTGCCTCAGAGTTGTCCTCCATAACCTGAGTAAGGGCATGAGCAGCATTCATCCAACGAGACGCCATCTCAGCTGCTGACTAAAACCATCCTTCTAAAACACTATCCTATGTAGAAGGCAGATATGTTGTTTGCAAACTGTTGCTCGGTGTGTGTGTGAGTGATGTGTACAACAGTGAATAATGTTGGTCATCTTACCTTGTCTTCTTCATTCAATCTAAAGGTCTCCAAAGACACTCAAAGAACAAAAAAAGACACAGTTTTACTTCACCTTGCCATATACCTACCATCACAGCCTTTAGCGCAGGTGGCTCCCAGTGTGACAATCATTCTTGGCGCTCCCCCTCCCGTGACCTCCTTCTTGCATTCCCTCACTACCACCCAGCAAAAGAGCCCTTCATCTCTCCATAGCCCCTCTTGCACATACATGTAATTTGTTTTAAATCACAGGTAACAGCTGGCTTTACTAGTCCACTCAGCTATTCACATAAATGACAGATCTCTTCTTTGCAGTCATATAAACCTTCTGCACTACTTTATGGCTTTAAAACTACCACTAGACAAAAGTCCGATCTCAATCTCTCTAGCAGGAACAAAATCACAAGAATTGTCTTGACATTTTTATTGCTGCCTGGAATTTATGCCTGAAAGATATATATATATATATAAACACCCACTCTCTCAGTGATACAAATAGTGCGGGCGCACTGCGTCGGTATTTTTGCACCTATAATTACCAATAACAGAAGGGTCTGATAATTCAAGAAAGTGTAACTACTACAGTAATAACACTTGTTCCATAGAGAATGGGGAATAACTGAGGCATCGGCGTTTTGTGCCGATTTGTGCAACTTTCCTCAATTCCTAGTCATTTTCCCACTGTCTACGTTGCCAGATTTATCCTGGCAAAATATGCCGGTGGGGAAACCTACAGGTGTTTTGTTCTCGCGCACCTTGTAATTACGCTACAAGCAAAAAATCCTGTTCTGCCTGCACCGAAATTACGAAGGGATTCGTAATAACAGTCTGGTTTAAGATAATTCACTAGTGGGTTTTCTTCTATAGGTTACACCAGTGATACTCAAAGTACGGCCCGGGGGCCGCATGCGGCCCTCCTGACATTTACATGCGGCCCCAAGGTCAACAGCAGCACTGTGCTGCTGTTTATTCAACTCAGCACTGGCACTAAAAATTGTAAAATAAACAGGCAAGTATTTATTTGTCTAATTGAAGTTAAGGAAAAGGAGTAACTAGGGTGTTCTGGAACTCTTAACTTTAGAAACACCTTCATAATAAAAGACATCTTGCAGCAAAAATATAAAAGCATTATCTGTGTGAAATTCAAACAGTGCATTTCATTAACCTGCAGAACCATTTCGCCTTAGTACACAACATTATATCACTGCATTGATAAGTATTTTTTAAAGTCATAGTTTCAAACATGAATTTAGAAACTTTCATGCCCTTCCATCCCCACACCCTGACAACAATGTGAACTGTGAACTAAAAGGCAAGTCAGTTGTTATGTGAACTCTATGGGAGGGCTGGCTTTCTATAAAACATGAACAACATTATAGTTTATTAAATCAGACACAGAAGGTTTTATACAGCATACATCCTGAAGACATATTTCAAGGCTCTTATGTGTGATGATGAAGAAAAACGAAAAAAGGAGGGAAAGTGATATAAAACATTTGCCTAGGATCACACAATTTGGTTAAGTGGAGAAGCCGGATTTATACCCAAGTCTGGTTTCACATTGGGCAATTCAGACGCTAGATGTATATGCTTCACTTGCCCTACACATACTTTACCACTACCCCTCCCCACCCTACCCCGAGCCCTTTGACCGCCACCATGCTGGCAGCAATGCGGCCCTCGGCCACATCAAAGACCAAACAATGCGGCCCCTGGGAAAATATTTGTGAGTACCCATGGGTTACACGTATCCTGCGAATTGGAGGATTCTCTGTTAATATAAATCATGGCTTTTGTATATTAGGCGGTCTTGGAGGAAGGAGAGCTGATATTTCTACACGCGTCTTGGTTGTCATCCGTATTTCCTGAAAGAAAAAAAACACCAGTTGGCACAAAACTGATGAGTTTATTCATGCTACTGGCACATGAAATACGAGCCGGAATTCTACGCTCCAAAGCAAACGCTCTGCCTTCAAGCAAATGGCGACGCTCCTGAGAGCGCCTTTTCAATCATCCCGCGACCAGGGTCACGCACGCGCTGTTGAGTACAACTGTCACCAGGTGATACATTGCGCGCAGACACGAGATGAAGCCATGCTCACAAGACGCCCTTGACCAGAGCATACCATGTCCAGGAAAGGGCCTTTAATTAAATTGATACTGGATGAAAATGAAAATGAGTCTTCACGGTCCTTGCCAAAGACAGATGCTTGGTAAAGTTGTTGGCACCGAGTCTACTGCCTTGGCACGGCGTGTCAGCCTCTCGGTGCTGCTGTCGCCTTTGTCAGCCAACTTCTGGGGAATTAGCCTTAGAACAAGAGGCTGAAAAGAATTAGAGCTCATTAGCCCTTCACAATCCCTTCTTCCAGCTGCTGTACACAATAAGAGGCTTGCTCCACTGGGGCCACGGAAACCAGGTTCACTGTTTAAAGGCAGCCACGGCTCGTGTTCCAGAACAGCACGGGTTTCATTTGTAAAGCCATTTTTGAGCTATGGCCGGTGAAGAAAAGTTTCCTAATGACAGCATCTGTTTGAAGCCTCTCTTTCAAACACTAATGCATGTCTGTATAATAATGCGGCTGCTGTTCTTCAAAGGTACAGGGAGCAGTTCACAGGCAGGTCTGCTGGATCACATTTTGCTGCCGTACAATACCTCAAAGACGCGCTGCCCTATTTTAAAGTCTGACGAGACAGAGCACTGCACTGAATTTCCACATTGGCTGCAAACCTTAGGAGGCTCTTGTTCAAAGCTGCAAGAAAAGTTCATGCTAGCTGCTGCATTTCAATGGCTGTTGTTGGATCTGAGGTGTATTTCATGTTTGTCCTCAGAATAAAAGCGTTTCTTAAAAAAATTATCACTGTTCTAAAAATCTCACCAGTGGTATCTTTTCAACTATTAGCGTGTGTTTTTTACTGGCCGTATTCATTAATTTATGGCAATATAATAAGAGGTAAAAGTATTGCTTGAAAAAAAGGAAGGTTTTTAGAGGGAACTAAAGTAAACACTATTATATACAGCAATACTTATCTAAAAAATAAAGCGCCACACATGAAGAAAACAGCATTTTTCTTAAGTATATTTGTCGTTGGGATTTCTAATTTTTTGCAAATATGTACTCATTCTGGAAATCTCAAATACAGAATAAAGGCAGAAAAACTCATATTTTCTATGTACATGTTTGAACTATATAAACCCATTATGAGATAATCTTATACTTTGATGCAAAGGCCGCTGAGTATTTCTGTGTTTTCTGATCAGATAGGCCCTGAAAAGTATTGGAGGGCTGGGTAAGGCGTTACTAGAAAGCTCAATGGGTTAAGCGTTTACTGCTGATGTGAACTAGACCTGCTGATCACAAGAATAAAATCTAGGAGGGCCAAACTTCACCACTTTATTATTCAGAGTTGATACAATTAGAAAGAATAAATAGCACAAATAGCAGTGGTAAACCGCACTAGGGTGATTTTTATATGAAACAATTATTGAGAAAGTTAATAGATTTCACTTTTTGTACTGAAAAATATTTTCTCAAGCTTCACTAACAGTTCAGGCGTGCCTCTGACATTTAGTAGGTATAGCATGACAGCAGTAGTGCAAACAGTGTAAGGAGGTGCCAGGGAGAAAGGGTTGACAAGAAAAGGAGCAAAGTTAGTTTCCTCAGCTCATCTGTCAGTCTCCGGTATCTAATCTAAAATCTCTTTCCTCTCTCTCCACCCCCATTTGTTGGCTTCTGATGTTCTGTATTTGTACTATGACCACCTCTGAAATTCCTACAGTATGCAGTATGAGGCAGTTTCTTAGCATCCAGGCAGCACATTCTGTCAGGGCAGCCGGGTGGTACAACTCTGGGCCTAAGGTCAACTACAAATAAGAGGATGTTGTAGGCCTATGGAATAAAGGGTCAGCCCAGTGATGTCAATGGTGACCAAAGATTGCGCAATGTCACTTCCTCTTCCCTCAGGCATTTTGGTGCCCCAAGAGGTTTGCTCATCCTCTGCTTCTTAAACTACACTTTCCTTTATGAGAAAAGGCACACACATAGATGTGATCCTAAGTGCCACCATGGCAGTGGCTACTCAGATGTGCACTCAAGTATGTGGTTGTCTTTTTATAGACAAGAAAATTAAGGCTCATTTAACTTATTCTTTCTCCCCCTCATTCTGTGCTGACTGCGTGCACTGCCATCATCTCAGGCTTGATTGCATGCTAAATATAGCTAGTCACCATCAAAGAGATGTTGATTGATAACAGTGACTGTAAGTAAAGCATGACCTGCCTACATTGTCTAAAATTAGCTCCCCCCCCCAAAGGTAATAGGTAGCATTTCCTAAAATCGATGTAATACATACGAAATAGCATAAAGTGCAATATGGACCGTGAAGAGAATCCATCATGTGGGCTTTTTTGTCAAACTCATAGCACATAGTTCTGGTTCTGGAAAAGCGACAAGAAAGTGCAATGTGCATAATCTCAATTTAGTAATTAAGATCCTGTGGTAGATACTGACAATACACGTAAGATACAATGCCATACCCGGGGTGCATTTCAAGAGGCTATACTGTGACACTGTACCTTTTGTACTCTCAATGCAGTCCCTGTCTACTCCAAGCTTAGGCTTGCTCTTTCAATGTGTTCTTAAGTAAGGGTGAGAGAGCCTCTCGGCCAGAGTAGAATTCAGGGATGTCTAAACTGTAATTTACAGATTTAAAACAGGCCAGCCAGGAGATGTTATTGCCTTATCCAATTTCATAAAGTCTGATAGTACCATATGATTGAAACTAGTTTTGTCTTGGTTCAAATGGAGACCCGAAACAAGAGCAGGTGAGGTTTGATATAGTCACATAGTCCAGCCCTAATCCAGCATGACAAATATGGATTGCAGTGCTTTGAGGCACACCCAAAAGTCTTCTCAGGCCCCCATTTTCAACTATCTGTATGGCAGGGTTATCCTTAATTCCCCAGAAGCCAGAACTGCAGCTTGCAGTGGATAGACATTTAGCTTTAGAAACTTGAATAATTTCCCTAAGAGGCTTGAACCTAAATTCCGTATAAATTTGATGAGTGCATTCACACTTCTGGCAAAGTTGACTGCCATTATGTGGCACAGTAGCTTCCATGTGCAAACATCGTCAGACAACCCTGCCCCCCAGATATGGGAACGTCGAAATAGTCAAAATTTTAGAATCATTTACCATAAAGGATTTGTTATTGTCCCTTCTTGTGCCATATACCATGATGTGTGTCTTTGATTTGTTTATTGACAGTTCTAAATTAAACCTAAAGATGACAATTTCATCTTTCAGTTCCTCGAGGCCAATTGGAGTTTTGGCGATGAGCACTGTGTCATCTGCAGAATGAGGACTGGATGAACCCCTGCTCTCAGGAAAACCACATTCATTTCAAAGAGCTGTCTTTCCAACCCATTAATTTATAATGTGAATAGGGATGGTGAAGCACACTTCCCTATTAGACTCCCTTAGATAAACTAAATGGTGCAGTTCTCTTGTCCTTTCAGCCAAACCTCAGCTTGCTGTTAACTTGCTATGAAGATGCCTAAAACAATTAATCACATTGAATTTCACCCTTAGACTTGACATGATTTCCCAGAGCTTGGTGTGAATTACAAGGTCGAACCCCCCATCTAAAATCCATAAAAGTAAGATATACTTTCCATGACCTTGCTAAAGTGTATTTATTAATTCGTAGATATACATTGAGGCACTGCTCAACCGTTCCTATTCCTGCATGAAAATTTAACTGCAAATCAGAAGTAACAGTATTTCCCTGGGCCAAACGTTCCGATAAAACTCTGCCTATGATTTTTGCAGTTGAGTTAATTAATGAGATATGTCAGTAGAATTTGGGACCACTTCTATCTCCCTTTTTTAAATATAGGTACTATTATTAAATTAGACCAGGACTTCAGAGGACCAGTCTTGCTAAATATGCTCAAAACATTTGATAGAAGATATGCCCATAAGTGTTTTCCTTGAATAAATCAGCAGGTACTCCATCCGGGGATTAACCTCTCGGGTATCTATTGATGGCAGCAATACCCACAAACAACACCACTTTCAGCTCACTCGATTGTCCTGTCTGCTCGCCCTTACCGAGATCAAGAGATGTGCTTGAGGCAACAACATTACCATACTCCACTTTAAAATAGATATTCAAAACATCTGGTGCCATCATCATTTACTCAGACGCAGAGGAATTATTGAAAACAGCTTGATTAATCACCTGCCAGAAGGCCCAGGACTCTTTTGACAAACTAGCCAGTAATAAAGATTTACAAGCATTAGTTCTAATCTCCCTTTTCCTACTCACAATGGCTTTTTTGTAGACTCCCTGGAATTTGCAAAGAAGGTCCGTATCATGCGGAATTATTTTGATGGCTTTTAGTAAGTCAGCTTGTGTTCTTGAACAAAGAGAGCCAAACCATCTGTGAGGTTTGGGCTTACAAGGGGAGACAGAGACCATCAGTAGTTTCCGAATAGAGTGATACAATTAATTAAAACACCTTGTAACATTTGCCAACCTCCCCGCTTTATCCAAGCATGTAAACAATTCTGTGTCCAATACTGCAAAGGAGTTTGGACTTGTTGAAGTGTTCCCATCTCTGCAATACACCATTGTTTTGTGTTGCAGATCGAGGTATACAATTAGTTTGAGTTGTGGGGATGGATTGGCAAATTGATAAGGAAATTGATAGTAAATTGTGCTCATTAAATACATTTGTCCAACACATCAATATCACAAGAAAAGTAATAAGATCACTGGAAAACAAGATAAAGTCTACAATACTATTATACTCCCTGTCTGTATAAGTTGGCTTTAGGATAGGTAAGTTGGCAAAAGAATCAAAGTTTAATTCTAAACCATATTTGACAATAAGCTAGTTGAGTCCTTCACTCTTTGAGTTATGGCTAAAATGTGTCAGTGGTTTTCCCTGGGAGTATACCATGAAACAAATACTGGAACCTGTCCACTCATTGTGTAGGGTGTTCAAATCACCCATTCACAGCAATTAAGTGGGCTCACCAAATTTTGAGATAGCCCGCTTAATTTCCCCACTCAAAGCACCAACAATCTTGATGTTGTTGGTGTCAAAACATTTATTATAAAAATTAACAATTAAAATCTTCTTTCATCTTAACTGTAGCCGAAGGAGTTGAAAGTGAGGAAATGCTGATTTTGAAATGGAGAACTCTATCTGGAAATGTATTAGAAACTAGAATTGTGAGCTAGAATCACAGATGTAAAATACATTGTAAAACCCTGGACATGGGGGGTTGTGGCCCAAGTCTCTTGCCATTAACAGACATGTGACCCTAGACACCGGCAGAAAGGCACATTTGGTTTAGGGAGGAAAATGCCAACACTGTTAAAGTGCAATTTTCAGAATATTAATTTAAAATCTGACTTTCCATTAAAGAGAATTTGAAATTAGAATTCAAAATAGTGGAAGAAGTATTTCTCTATCTGCTCCCAAATTGAAATTATCACTCCAGTTCACTGTAATAAGGTAACCCAGTGTTGATCTATGGGAGAGGTAGCCTTACTTCATTGAAAATCAACTATGGGAGATTTTCACTGCCTGGACATGAAAAACCTACGTACGTGTATTGTATCCTACTTTATAAACACTATGCAACCTGCCTTGTGAACTTCTAAGACCTACCTTAAGGGTCACTTTAAAGTATTAAAATGAAGATGTAGGTGTGGCAAAAGATTTATTTTGCCAGGTGGAAAAAGTAGTATAAAATGCACAGACAAGCCACAAATGCAGGCATGTAGATGTTTCACAGGGCTACTTTTGTGGGAGGCAAAGTGGGTGCTGGACCCCACCAGTAGTATTTAATTTACAGACCCTGGGTAAATCCAGTACCATATACTAGGGACTTATGTGTATACCAGTTTTACAATGATTAGAAGAAAGACCACAAGCGCCTTATCACTGGTTAGCAAAAGTGAAGTGTGCAGAGTCCTAAACGTCGAAACATAGGTTCAGCAAGGAAGGCAACAATCTGGGGTGACCTTAAAGAAATGCCAGATCCAAAAATGCCCAAATTCCAGTGGCTTGCAGAATTTTGCACAGGCCTCCCATTAATGATCCAGCTGGAAATTGTCTTCCTGGACTACAATTTTGGAATAAAACATAATTTTTTTCCCTTCAAAGTATCTTTTGTTATTCTCCCCCTCATGTGTCCAGAAGGAGCTATCGGTCACTTCTATCTGTGGTATGGATTAGGTTAAAGTCCAACAGTGATAAGCATTTCTTGATACTGTGTCCTTGGCATGTTCTTCTCTCTCTCTACCCCCCCCCCCCCCCCAGCTCTTCAGAGTTGTCAGGCTACATAAAAATGTTTGAAGGTTCATCTTTTTTGGTGCTTCTTGGATTACAGGATGTCCAGTATGAGGCGTTGTAGAGTAATGTGCTCTGTTTAGATGTGGTAAGTTGCAGTAATGTTAGCTATAGTAGTCTCAGTAATAGGAATGGAAGCAAATAATTACTTAGCACCCTGCTGTGGGAAAATGCATTTCTTCACCTCCTGTGGAGGAGCATGCAATGCACAAGCACCATAATGGTAGGCACACTTCTTATACAGAAGGAAGGCCCATTAGGACAGCCTTAATTGCTGGGCCCCTCAATAGGCACAAAAGCAACTGAGATGAATTTTAAACATTATTTGGCCTAATAAATATAATGTGGTTTGAGACCATCCATTATTGTATTTCTGTCCAGTTTAAGTAAGGCTCCTTCAGTGGTATGGCTATGACCAGATGGGGTCATGATCTGGCATGCCTTATGGACTGAAGTTACATATTTGCTAGGATGGATTTGCAGAGTTAGATGGCACTGTAATGCACTACCATCTCCCTTGCAATGGCCTCTTACAAGTTAATGCTGGGGTGGACATGAGCAGACTCTATCACTGTCACTGTGGTAGGGCTGCCATGACATAGTATCCACTTTCCCAGTGTCAATGCCAATTAGAGATGTGGGAATTATGGTGCCTCTCAAAGTTTGGGGAGAGCCAATCATTTATGCAACAGAAGGCATACCATCTGATCTCTGGCACTCGTTTATGCTTCAGAAGGCTTGCCATCTGATCTCTGATGGTCTGCTACACCTTTACATCCACAAATGCTATAATAATTGTAAAGGGAGTACACATTGTTCTTGTTCTTGATCACACTGCCCAATGTGCTTGTGACAGATCGGGTTTGCTTTCATGTATTCTCACCTACGTTATATGCCCCCTCATTAATGAATATCATGGTCATAGTTCTAGGGTTCCATTTGAGGTGCAACGCAATGTTCATATATGTTGTTGAGCAGATATACATCAATCACTCAAATCATTTTCTCTCCTTATCATATTCTCCTTTTATTGCATTCCACTGCCGAACCTATTTAATTTCTTCATAACAATAAATTGTTTATTGTGCTTAGTTGTCCAGTTTTGTCATCTCTAAGCTTTGTAATTCACAAATATTCGTATTACCTAATTTCCTGGTACCCATGAGTTCATACTGCTTGGAAGAGTGAAAAGCTGAGTTGGTACTGCAAAGATTCAAAAATAAGGATTTGGAGGTAACACACAGATGTCAGTAACAAGGATTTGAATCACTAAGACATACTACTGGGTCAGATATTCATGTTAAAGGGCTGATTTGTATGTTCACTGTATAGATACTCCATCCCAATGGCAACGGAGTATCTTTACGTCCAAGATAATGGTCCCCCCCATCAAATTCAGATCGGGGTGGACCTTAGGTTTGATCACGATGGAGACTACTCCATCTCCACCATAATTGAACCTCTCTGACAGCCATGGGGAGTAAGGGCCATCAGAGGCAGACTTCTAATTCTGCCAATATAATTTAGATGAGTAGAATTAAAGGTCAGGTTTCATTGCCCGTCTATGCCAGGAAAACTCTGGCGGTAAGGGGCAGTGAAAACTGTTAAATGCTTCCCACCCTACAGGAGAGGGCTCACCTGGTGAGGGAGCATTTTATTTTTTATTTTCAGAAAGAAAGCCAGCTTTGGGATTTTTTTTTTTTTAAAGAAAAAAGAAAACAACTTGATACTGGGCTTTATCATTTTATAGGGGTCCTGTCCTAAACTGTAAACTGCACTGACAGGATAATCTGTGACATCAGTTCCTGCCAATGCCTTAGAAAGGACCACCCTCTTGGCAGTCATTTTTACATTTAGGGGATGAAGAAGTCTTGGCCTGGTGGACATTAAGGGCCTACTTAGGAGTCTGTCAGTCTGTTGACCGCCAGACTCGTGGTGGTGGTTGGAATGCCACGATTGTGGTGGTCTGACCGCCACATTACGAGGTTGGCGGTAAGACCCACAAACCTACTGCTGTCTCTGCCAGGATCTCCGATCTTGACTGTATGACAGAGGTGAAGGTTAGAATCAGCCAGGGCAGTGCTGAAGTCAGCGCTGCCCTGCTGATTACAACCTGTTCTCCGCTAGCATTTTCATGGCGGTACAACCACCATGAAAAGGCTGTCAGAGAACAAATGAAGGAAACAACAGGAAGTGCCCATGCCAATGGCATGGGCAGTGCAAGGGCCAATGGCATGGACAGTGCAGGGGCCTCCCTGCCCAGCACTCTCGAAATGCGCACTGTTTGCTGTGCAGACATCGTGCATTCTGAGGTTGCTGGTGCCCCCTGCATGCAGCAGCAATGCCACTGTCCCTATTATGAGCCTGTGACAATGCTGCTGCACCTTTCCCACTGGGTTGATGAGAGGTAACCTTGGTTCTCTCCCGTCAGCTCAGTGGGAAATTTGTAATGGGGCTGGTGGGGAGACCGCCACCTTAATGACAGTCTCCTCACCACAGGTTTGGCAGTCGGTTTTGCCGACCGCCAAACTTGTAATCAGGCCATAAGTCTTCCACCAGTCCAGCAGAGATTACTCCATCCACCAAATGATAAATCAGGCCCTAAGTCTTTGTAATTGGTTTTGCTCAATGGAGTTGCCTGTATCACGTGTTCTGTAAAAAATGTAAAACAATTCAATACAATGTATTTTCATATTTTTTTAAATATTCAAATTGGTATTTTTGAACTATTTGTTCAAATAAAAGGTTTGAGCTAATAGATTAAGTAGTAATTCTATTTATTCTTTTTTTTCCACATAATGCTGAATGGTGTAGTGTGGCCTGCTTGTTTTACCCAGTGCTTAATTTGTAAATAAAAAGGTGCTGGTGCCCAAAGCCCTCCTCTTAAACATGCGGCCACTGCAATTAAATGTGTGAACACGGAAAACTGAGGCGGCGTAATCCTGAAGCCATCATGGGCCGCTTCAATCCATTTACAGCCACTCCCTGCCCCTTCAGCTCACTCTTGCAGCTTTCTACTTTCTCCTTTTGTGAAACGTTTTCATTTTTCCCTTCATCCGTCTTTCCTATATGTGTCTTTTGCTCGCAGCAAATGCTTCAGGCAGAAGAATAAGCCCGCACCGGCCATAAAAATAAGTGTCGGTGCTCAGCACCGGAAATAACAAGCACAAATTAACCACTGGTTTTACCGCTTGAAAAGTATGGCATCCAAGCTGTGAGGGATAGTAATAAAAGCAATATCAAATTGTACATGACTAATTAATACCAAACAGTAAATGTAATGGATTAATTAACGTGTTTATTCAGAACTAGACCTAAGGAACCTAGGTAGTGGCAGAACATATTTAACAATTTAATACAGTTTGAGTACATACATGGTGGGTATAGACACACAGACACACACAAAGTCACATGCATGCATATTTGAAGAATTGGATGGATTTTTTTAGCAAACAGTAGTTCCTCTGAATTCACTTTTAGATAAATACATTATTATCTTGCAACACTGAGTTGCCGGTTGCACAAGGAATTTGAGAGATGTTGTCGGCAACAAAACATGTGTATTGTTACAGTTGGAGGTAGTATAGAAAGACTTCATAACTTGCAGGACTATTCAAAGCAACATTGAGTAACCAGCATAAATTCCAGAACATTATACATCATCTTGAAATTAGTCAATGTGTTCTCGCATGTGGGCAATTAGTGGATCATCATCTTGACAGGAGTTTATATAACAGTATCCAATGCTTAATTTGAGCCGGTGGTTGCCGACGGGGCTCGCTGGCACTCATTTTTGGGGACCAGTACTTATTTTATCTAATCGGATATTGACTGAGAGCAAGAAAGGGAAAACAAGAAAGAAGTAGGAAGAGAGAGGGAGACAAAATAACCATCCCAAAGGGAGAAAGCAGGGACCAGCAAGTATGAGATAGAAGGGAAGGCAGTGTATAGTAGTGGACTAACAAGGCCTGGGGTGAATTCAAGACTCAGCAGCCTTGGTATTTGGCATGCAAACATTTAATAGCACAGGCAGGCTTCTTAGCACAGCTTTGGACACTGGCACTCTTTCTTTTACAACGTAAGCACTGACAACAATAGGGAGTATAATTCACCAGTTCATATGGGCAGCACCCATATCAGAGGACCAATGAGGTCCTGAAAGGGTACATTTAAATGGAAAACAGGCCACATTCTTCCTTTTTTCACAAAATAAATTATTTTTTGCTAAGTGAAGGAAAGCATACATTGGCAAGCATCCTGCAACATGTTGCTTTATTGTTATGTGGCAAGTTAATTCAGTGTTGATTAAGGGTGGGCAGAAAAACTCCATGAGATTTCATGGAAATCCACCAACAGGAGCAAAATATGTAGCTCGTGCTGTAATTTAGAGTCAGTAGCCAGAGCAGTGCTGAAAATTAGTGTGAACATCACCGTGTGTTGTGCAAGAAAATCTATTCGAGCAAATCTACTTGAATAGCAGCCCTCCGACCACTACCTCTCATGAACGCTGGCAACTGCCCGCATTAGAAAATCATGCTAGGGTACGCCAAATCTTGCTCGCACTTGCTAGCTTTCTTTTTCTGGAGCCTCATGGGAGAAAAATTCAGCCACACAGCACTTGGCAGAATTTGGCCAGAACTATGCGTTAAGAGTAACATGGAGCGGCCAAATTCCACCAATTCTATGGGTGTGTTAGAAATGGGGTCTTTGGTTGACAGTCAGGTTACCCCCTGTTCAAGCAAGGACCCTCACTCTAGTTAGGATAAAAGAGAATCACCCTCAGCTAACCCCTGCTTACCCCCTTGGTAGCTTGGCAGAGCAGTAGGCTTAACCTCAGAGTGCTGGGCGTAAAGTATTTGTACCAACACACACAGCAACTTAATGAAAACACTACAAAATGACACAACACCAGTTTAGAAAAATAGGAAATATTTATCTAGACAAAACAAGACCAAAACGACAAAAATCCAACATACACAAGTCAAGTTATGATTTTTAAAAGGTTTAAAATAAAAAGAGTCTTTAGGTAGTTGTAACACCACACTAGCGCTGCTAGCGTGAAAATGTACCTGGTTTGCGGCAAAAATAACCCCGCACGGGCGGTGTGCGTCGAAAATAACCCGGCACGGGTTTATGCGTCGAAAACAGCTCGGCTCGGCGAGGCGCGTCGAAAAAGCCAGCCACGCGACGGTGCAAAGTCCCGCGGCGCTGGTTGCGATCTCTCAGCCTTCGTCAGCGATGCTGCGCGTCGTTTCTCCTGCTCCGGGCGTCGATTCTCCGGTCGCGTTTCCAGCGGCGTCGTTTCTCAGCTGCGGAGCCGGCGTCGCGTCGTTTTCTCAGCCGCGATCGGATTCGCGTCGATCTTTTCTCCGCACGGTGCTCGGTGCGTGTATTTTTGTCCTTAGGCTGCCAGCCTCTCCTTTCAGGGTCCCAGGAACTGGAAGGGCACCACAGAGCAGAGTAGGGGTCTCTCCAGAGACTCCAGGTGCTGGCAGGAAGAAGTCTTTGCTATCCCTGAGACTTCAATAACAGGAGGCAAGCTCTACATCAAGCCCTTGGAGATTTCTTCTTCAAGATGGAAGGCACACAAAGTCCAGTCTTTGCCCTCTTACTCTGGCAGAAGCAGCACTGCAGGAAAGCTCCACAAAGCACAGTCACAGGCAGGGCAGCACTTGTTCCTCAGCGATCAGCTCTTCTCCAGGCAGAGGTTCCCCTTGATTCCAGAAGTGTTTCTAAAGTTTGTAAGTTTGGGTGCCCTTCTTATACCCATTTTAGTCTTTGAAGTCACCTTTCTTCAAAGGGGACTCACACCTTCTTGTGAAATCCTGCCTTGCCCAGGCAAGGCCTCAGACACACACCAGGGGGCTGGAGACAGCATTGTCAGAGGCAGGCACAGTCCTTTCAGATGAGAGTGACCACTCCACCCCTCCCTCCTAGCAGAGATGGCTAATCAGGAATGCAGATCACACCCCAGCTCCCTTTGTGTCACTGTCTGGTGTGAGGTGAAAAACAACCCAACTGTCAACTGACCCAGACAGGGAATCCACAAACAAGGCAGAGTCACAGAATGGTTTAAGCAAGAAAATGCTCACTTTCTAAAAGTGGCATTTCCAAACTCACAATCTCGAAATCAACTTTACTAAAAGATGCATTTTTAAATTGTGAGTTCAGGGATCCCAAACTCCACCTGTCCATCTCTTCTCTAGGGGAATCTACACTTTAATCATATTTAAAGGTAGCCCCCATATTATCCTATGAGAGAGAGACAGACCTTGCAACAGTGAAAACGAAATTGGCAGTATTTCACTGTCAGGACATATAAACCACATTACTATATGTCCTACCTTATCCATACACTGCACCCTGCCCTTGGGGCTACCTAGGGCATACCTTAGGGGTGCCTTACATGTAAGGAAAGGGAAGGTTTAGGCCTGCCAAGTGGGTACACTTGCCAAGTCGACTTTACAGTGTAAAAATACACACACAGACACTGCAGTGGCAGGTCTGAGACATGATTACAGAGCTACTTATGTGGGTGGCACAACCAGTGCTGCAGGCCCACTAGTAGCATTTGATTTACAGGCCCTGGCACCTCTAGTGCACCTTACTAGGGACTTACTAGTAAATCAAATATGCCAATCATGGATAAACCACTTACATACAATTTAAACAGGAGAGCATATGCACTTTAGCACTGGTTAGCAGTGGTAAAGTGCTCAGAGTTGAAAAGCCAACAGCAACATGTCAGAAAAATATAGGAGGCAGGAGGCAAAAAAGTCTGGGGATGACCCTGCAAAAGCAAAAGTCCAACACGACCCCCTACCAGCCTAAAGCCAGGGGAGAACAATCAATACCTTGATGTACTTCCCTGATTGGGGCGATAGAACAGGGACCCAGGCCCACAACAGCAGGGGCATGCTCCAGTTCTACGCCTTCCTGACTCCAGTTGGATCCCTCTGTCCATACTCTCAGGGCCCACTAAGCTAACCCATGGGGAACCCTTCTCCACATCTACAGACACCATCTGTGCAACACCTAACTTTACTTTGCTCACAGATGTATTGCAATGGGCAGATAGTACCACCAGGGCCAACACAATGGTGTTGCCCACTCCACCCCTGGGGTGTGACTCTCTTCCTTCCCCCCCCAGGGGCAACTCTGTCCACCAGGACAGCAAGCCACAGTGGCCCCAGACAACTGTCAGGGATGAGAGCCCGACCTCAGGCCTCTCTAACCACTGTGACTGCGGAGAGTGGGGGGTGGTAGCCCCAGGTGCCTGGCACCCTTTGACCACTCTCTCTTCCACCAGGTCAGGGATGACAACCTGACCCTGGTCCTCCCCTCTGGGGCTCTGTACCCTCCCTGCAGAAGCGGCACCCCCAGAGTCAAAAACTGTCAGGGTGCTTGTAGAAGCAGTCCTGCACAATTCTTCCATCAGTGCAGGGATGTTAACCTGCAACTGATCCTCCAACCTGGGGTCTGTACCTTCAGGTTGGACCAGGGCCAGGGGTGAGGCTTCCCTCCCCCTGTCCTCTCTTCTGGGGTCCTGAACCACCCAACTAGGAGCGGCCCCCCCAGAAGACAACATGGTAGGGGTACTGTTAGCAGTAGCCCCTTCCTCCAGGTCAGGGGGGACACCCTTAACCTGGCCTCCCAATCCAGGGCCTGTACCCACAGACTGGACCACTGCCTGGCAAACCAGGACTTCTTGGGGGGCATACCTACCCCCTACCAGGTCAGAGTTTACCCTCTGAACCTGGTCATCCAACCCAGGGTCACCACCCTGCGGTTGAACCACTGCCTGACACACCAGGACTTCCTTGGGAGCACACTTACCCCCCATCAGGTCAGAGTTTACCCCCTGAACCTGATCATTCAACCCAGAGTCACCACCCTGCGGTTGAACCATTGCCTGGCACACCAGGACTTCCAGGGGAGCACACGTACTCCCCATCAGGTCAGAGTTTACCCCCTGAACCTGATCATCCAACCCAGAGTCACCATCCTGCGGTTGAATCATTGCCTGGCGCACCAGGACTTCCTGGGGGGCACACCTACCCCCCACAAGGGAAACACTTTCCCCAAGGGCCATACAAGAGTCTGGCTGGCGCAGGTCTCCTGACCTCTGCCCATCTGACAGAGTCTGGATTCCCCCCAGCCCAGAAATGGTCTCACCAAGGTCATTCCTGGGGGGCTCTGCACTCAGAGCTGACCCCTGACCCTCCAGGTTCTCCACTGGGGTCCGCAACCCCCTCTCAACCCTCTGTCTGGACTTCTGCAACCCCTCACTAGGAGTGGTACTGCCAGACACCAGAACTGGTGGGACGCTGGCTACAGCCGCCCCCCCAAGTTCTCCTGACACTGTGGGGTCTCCCTCAACAGATGGCCCTATGGTACAGGCTAGGCTCCCCTCCTGGGGTTCCCGCAGGGAACCCTCCAGGACCTGGGACCGGATCTCGGGCACCTTGGGCCTCAACCCATCCCCATTCCCTCTCCTCTGAGACTGGACATGGGGTCCCTCACCCATCCCACTACACTGGGACCTACCTGGGACACTACAATCCTTCCCCACCTCACCTGGTTGGGAACTACCTAGACCACTCCTCTCAGGAGCACCCCCAAATGCCTCTTCAGACTCTCTGGTACTCACCCAGAAGTCTGCCTCCATTGTAAGCTCCCTGGGGTCAGAGAACTCACACTCCACCTGGGGTTGGCATAGCTCTGGAAAATAAGGACTAGACATATGCTCTCCAGCAATTACATCACTCAGCCCCTCACATGAATTAACCAAAGTACCCTTCACCCAACCATCCAGTGACTCTGCTTTGACAAAGCACCCCACATCACCCTCCTGAGACTGGTGAGACAGTACCTGACTGTCCCTGACACTCAACCCACACTCTTCTGGGATGTTTTCACACTCCATAACCAGGACTTCTACCTGGGGGGAACCCCTCTCCCTGTCACTCTCAACTAGAGTCAGTAGAGTGTCCCTCCCACCAGTAGGAATATGACTCCCCATGCCAGTTCCCCAATCTACCTCAGAGACCCTGTGCATCACTGGAGCTACCTCATACCCCTGAACCTCCTGGCGTGTGTTAACTCCCTCCTTCAAGTAGGGCACCACCTCTCTGGGCATGTGCACTTCTGCAGCATCACTGGATATACAATTGTTGCTGCCACCATTCCAGCTGGACTCAGCCCTCATGACTTCCAGCTCTTTCAATTTAAGCTCGTAAGCATAAATCATTTTTTTAATCTCTAAGTCCCTCCTCCTTTCTGCCAACTCCTTGAATCGGCGAGCCCTGTCTGCCCGTCTGTCCTGTAACTCTTCAGGAGTCAGACCCTTGGGTGACACCCTGCTATCCCTCCTGGGGACCCTCCCCCCAGGCGTAACAGGTACCTCCACTACACCACTGTGTATCCTCTGCACTTCCCCACCCACATTCTCCTCCTCTGTGTGCCCTCCAGCCTTCTTGATTGTCACCCCGGCCCTCTGTGCCTGTTGCAGCTCCCCCTCCCTGGTGGAGCTCTCAGTGGGACAGTCAAGATCTTTAAGGAACTGTTTCAATTGAGCAACTGAGTACTCCTTCAGTTTCTCCATTTCAAACACAGCTCCAGCTGTTGCATCTCCAGATTGAGACATGATGGTCACAAGTGCAAAGTTCCAAAGGCAGAAAAAAAATAATTTCCCAATGAAGTAAAAAGAATCAGTCAAGGGATCAGCAAAATCATGGAAGTAGAATAAAAAGAGTCCTTAAGAGAAAAATCAAAAGATCACCAAACAAGTAGTATGTGGTCGCGTAGTGGTCTGAGATCAAAACAGTAGTGTACACTTAATTACTGTATGTCAAGCACAAATACAAGTCCAATCCCGACCGCTGGTCACCAATGTTAGAAATGGGGTCTTTGGTTGACAGTCAGGTTACCCCCTGTTCAAGCAAGGACCCTCACTCTAGTTAGGATAAAAGAGAATCACCCTCAGCTAACCCCTGCTTACCCCCTTGGTAGCTTGGCAGAGCAGTAGGCTTAACCTCAGAGTGCTGGGCGTAAAGTATTTGTACCAACACACACAGCAACTTAATGAAAACACTACAAAATGACACAACACCAGTTTAGAAAAATAGGAAATATTTATCTAGACAAAACAAGACCAAAACGACAAAAATCCAACATACACAAGTCAAGTTATGATTTTTAAAAGGTTTAAAATAAAAAGAGTCTTTAGGTAGTTGTAACACCACACTAGCGCTGCTAGCGTGAAAATGTACCTGGTTTGCGGCAAAAATAACCCCGCACGGGCGGTGTGCGTCGAAAATAACCCGGCACGGGTTTATGCGTCGAAAACAGCTCGGCTCGGCGAGGCGCGTCGAAAAAGCCAGCCACGCGACGGTGCAAAGTCCCGCGGCGCTGGTTGCGATCTCTCAGCCTTCGTCAGCGATGCTGCGCGTCGTTTCTCCTGCTCCGGGCGTCGATTCTCCGGTCGCGTTTCCAGCGGCGTCGTTTCTCAGCTGCGGAGCCGGCGTCGCGTCGTTTTCTCAGCCGCGATCGGATTCGCGTCGATCTTTTCTCCGCACGGTGCTCGGTGCGTGTATTTTTGTCCTTAGGCTGCCAGCCTCTCCTTTCAGGGTCCCAGGAACTGGAAGGGCACCACAGAGCAGAGTAGGGGTCTCTCCAGAGACTCCAGGTGCTGGCAGGAAGAAGTCTTTGCTATCCCTGAGACTTCAATAACAGGAGGCAAGCTCTACATCAAGCCCTTGGAGATTTCTTCTTCAAGATGGAAGGCACACAAAGTCCAGTCTTTGCCCTCTTACTCTGGCAGAAGCAGCACTGCAGGAAAGCTCCACAAAGCACAGTCACAGGCAGGGCAGCACTTGTTCCTCAGCGATCAGCTCTTCTCCAGGCAGAGGTTCCCCTTGATTCCAGAAGTGTTTCTAAAGTTTGTAAGTTTGGGTGCCCTTCTTATACCCATTTTAGTCTTTGAAGTC
The DNA here is from genome assembly GCF_031143425.1 of Pleurodeles waltl. Taxonomy (NCBI): domain Eukaryota; kingdom Metazoa; phylum Chordata; class Amphibia; order Caudata; family Salamandridae; genus Pleurodeles; species Pleurodeles waltl. Next base: position 750,306,501 of record NC_090443.1, on the reverse strand, counting down.
ACCTTTCTTCAAAGGGGACTCACACCTTCTTGTGAAATCCTGCCTTGCCCAGGCAAGGCCTCAGACACACACCAGGGGGCTGGAGACAGCATTGTCAGAGGCAGGCACAGTCCTTTCAGATGAGAGTGACCACTCCACCCCTCCCTCCTAGCAGAGATGGCTAATCAGGAATGCAGATCACACCCCAGCTCCCTTTGTGTCACTGTCTGGTGTGAGGTGAAAAACAACCCAACTGTCAACTGACCCAGACAGGGAATCCACAAACAAGGCAGAGTCACAGAATGGTTTAAGCAAGAAAATGCTCACTTTCTAAAAGTGGCATTTCCAAACTCACAATCTCGAAATCAACTTTACTAAAAGATGCATTTTTAAATTGTGAGTTCAGGGATCCCAAACTCCACCTGTCCATCTCTTCTCTAGGGGAATCTACACTTTAATCATATTTAAAGGTAGCCCCCATATTATCCTATGAGAGAGAGACAGACCTTGCAACAGTGAAAACGAAATTGGCAGTATTTCACTGTCAGGACATATAAACCACATTACTATATGTCCTACCTTATCCATACACTGCACCCTGCCCTTGGGGCTACCTAGGGCATACCTTAGGGGTGCCTTACATGTAAGGAAAGGGAAGGTTTAGGCCTGCCAAGTGGGTACACTTGCCAAGTCGACTTTACAGTGTAAAAATACACACACAGACACTGCAGTGGCAGGTCTGAGACATGATTACAGAGCTACTTATGTGGGTGGCACAACCAGTGCTGCAGGCCCACTAGTAGCATTTGATTTACAGGCCCTGGCACCTCTAGTGCACCTTACTAGGGACTTACTAGTAAATCAAATATGCCAATCATGGATAAACCACTTACATACAATTTAAACAGGAGAGCATATGCACTTTAGCACTGGTTAGCAGTGGTAAAGTGCTCAGAGTTGAAAAGCCAACAGCAACATGTCAGAAAAATATAGGAGGCAGGAGGCAAAAAAGTCTGGGGATGACCCTGCAAAAGCAAAAGTCCAACAGGGTGGAATAGAATAATTTGCTCACTCCTAGTTTTGATTATTCTGCTATCCATAGGCCATCTGAGAAAACAGATGCTGAGCTGAACAACCCATCCTAGGAGGCTGAATGTCAGAACATATAGTACAAAAATATTATGTTACAAAAATCTCATAGCCAGAATATTGATTAGCACAATATAGTTGTGGTAATTATATATGGGTGAGTATTGATTTAGTACTTGTTACTCCACATCGAGGTACCTTGAAGATATTTATATAGTCAAGGTATATCTACATGTAGTTAAGTACAAGTAATCCTATTCTTACCTATATATACTTGCCTTCATCATATTTTGGTAGTAAATTTTTTGCCTATGATATTTTTGTAGTACAACATTTAAAACTCGATATTCTGGCAGTACCAATCCATAGTCAGTTTGATGTGATGGTAGTAGTGAGTTTTGAGGTTGAGTAGCTATCATTTCAAACAATTTTGAAAGATAGCAGTCATACCTCGGCCCTGAAGCCAAATGAGAGTCCATTCCAGAGAGCTCAGTATGCAGTACAAGCAGAAGTGAGAGGATGCACTGGATGGCCTGGCTACATTGAGGAAAAAAGGGTGGTTGATTGCAGCATTACCATTGTTTGCATAGGAGAATGAAAGAGAAAAAGATTTTGCAGAGCAGAGTCAAAATAGTCCATGGGCTGCTTTAAAGACTAGTACAAAGAATTTGAATCTGGCCTATAGTTACATGGTATAACACCTGATTTAAAGTTTGGCGGATAGGATACTCAGTCACAAACGTGACGGGCATCCTGGCCACCATATTACAAGTGCAATCTATCCTGTCGCACTTTTATTATGGCAGACATGATTCTCTAAATCAAGCCCATAATGTCTTAGATTCCCCAGGCTTCATATACAAGCATAGGGATTCACATTTTTTAACACCGCTCTTATCTTTTCCCTAATTACTTAAAATCAGTGAATCATGCTTTTTCTCTGGGTGAATATCGACTTGTTCCGGCATCCTTTTCTCTCAAATTCAAACTTTTACCTAAGAATATAAGGTGATTTCCTTCTTGAAACATTTTTCCACAGTGTACGCCTGGATATCTTTTTAAACATTGATTTTGTAAATGTTTAAGCCCCATATATAAAGTATCCATTTTGTGCGCCACCTTTAACCCTAAAAGCAAATTGAAGACAGTTATAAAGCTTTGTCAATCCACACTGAGCAAGACACATGGACAGAACATTGCACATACACCCAGCAGAGCTCACATCTGCCTGATGGCAAACTGTCATTTTACTCTCAATTGGTCAAGCTCACTAAAATATCATTGAAGGAGTCAATTAATGCATTTATGTAACTCCTAATACAATTGCTGTCCAACCACTAATGTGACCATACTCCTTCAATTGAGCCCAGGGTTTGACTATCACTGCACACACAATGGTCACAACAGAGTCTTAAATTTAAACCAGTTCAGGCTGTACGTAACATATCATCACATGACAAAACAAAAAAGCATTTGAAATGCAACGGGTCTCGCATTTGCTCGAGTTACAGCTATTAGCGTTGTAAACTCCTAACCAGACTTTTCTAACCACATAAACTAATAATGAAAATTAAAACAGTACAATTATCCATGTAACAGGGTCGATGTCATGCAGAGCGCTCGACGTCTTAATCGCAAGATCGCGCTGCGCAGGAAATGAAAAAATAAAGTAGTCCAGAAACCAGCGGAAAACACAGAGCCTTGTGTGTTTTCAGTAGGTTATCGGTGCGTTCGAGGAGGGCTAGGCACCGGAAAAGGCATGACGTATGCATGCCTTTCACAAATGGAATCAATCGATTTTTAAAAGGCAAGCCCCCAAACTAACGGAAGTGACGGGCATGACATGGGCGTGGTTAGAAAGCCTACATAGAGATTAAAACATGGTCCAGAGCGCTTGCGGGCGTTCGACCCTAAAAACAGGATCTTATCAGGCCATATGAATGGCAGCTATGTGTTAAACAGACGTGAACATCAAAAAATGCATAACATAGCAACATAGGCAGTTATACATAAGTTATACGGTCATCCTTTTGACTTGCTGCCGTAGAAAACCATATTTGTTTAAAGTCTAACATAAAATTATTTGTTTATTATTCATGCACTGGATTGTGACTGTAGTTACCTTGTACGACTTGCAGAAATATTTAAATTCTTACAGCGAGTTTTTAAATTTGCTAAATAGTGTTATATACAGTAAAACAAATGAAGAAGTGCTAGAATCAAACCCATGGTTGCATGTACAGTTGTAGTATTATACATTGTTTATTTTTAATTTCCATAGAGTTTGTATTGAAAACCTATCACAAAACAAATCATTTTCCTGTGTTGCTTCTGGTAAATCTTGCACACAACAGATTTTTTTTGGCAAGAATGATAGTATTTTGATAATTGTTTGTTTTCGTACAATACGGAAAGTGTGCTAGAGGACTTCTTACGTTCAAGCCGAGGCAACACTGACTTACATTCACAGATATCTTTTCCCAACCTGTACTGAATGCCTGTAGCGTTTGGAGTCCTTCACGCTGCATACAGATGCTGTCTTGTGAACACAGCACGATTTAACATGGAAATATTTCAAAGGACAGTCACAAGATACTTGCGATCTCACTCTTGCAATTGTTTTGGTTTCGAAAATAAATATACAAAAGAAACTACAAACCTGAGACTCACTTCTCAACCCAGACTCCACGGTCACACAGAGGACAACTTCTGATGCATGGGGAAAATAAAAGGAAAACATAATTTTGATTTTCAGTAAGGTATGGGAGTAAAGTCTACTGCAAATAATAACGAGGAGGAAAAGGTACACACGTGCTGCCATTAGTCATTAGCGCATGTGCTCCCCGAGTTGTTATCCTATGGCATCGAGTCTGCTGATCCACACTGTAACACTCTTTGGCAGTGTGAAGTCAGACGCTTTCCATCTGTTGATCTATTTACATAGCTTTCTTTTCATGTCAAATTGGCAAATGTTTTCTAGGGCTGAGCGAAGCTGTTCGTCTATTTCATGCACTCTTCATCATGGTGGTGGGAATTTCAACTTAGCGTACAATATACATTTTTCCAACCATGATTGTTTTGATTAGACTGTAACTCAAACTCTGAAGGAAATCTGTCAGAATTTCATGTAGATGTTGAAATCCTGCATTTCTCCTATTTTCTTTCCTGTGTACCTCTTTTTCTTTTGAGCTTCTTTGTTTCTCTTGCCCTACTTTTTTTGTTTCCATATTTTCTCCTGGCATGTTTTTTGTTGTCCAGCTCTTTTTCCTATACATACCATTGGGCCATGTGTATTATCACATTTTCCCATTACCACAGACAAACCCATTTGACGCATAAGGCCCATTATTCGCTGTGTTACCACCTTGTTTTTCATTTTGCCCCTGATTTTCTTTTTACATGTGTTCTTTCTTGGTTTTGTACAATTCGGTTTCCCTCATGCCTTTTTTCATTTCTTCTCCTTTTAATTTATTTTTCTTATACTCAATGTTTTTCCTATTTTTGCAATAGTCCCACGCATGGGTGTCAATTTGACGAAATTCCAGGGGTAGCGGAAGTGACATCACATGCTCTTTCACTCACTCATACACACATACTTATACATAAACACAAATTCACACATACACACTCTCTCAAGTAAACACACTCTCACTCGCAAGCGCACAAACATACATTTAAAAGCATTTTTTACTTACCTCAGCTGCCACGGAAGGGCATATTCCAGCTAATTGTATTCCATTTTTATTACACTAATAGTGAATAATACAGCCTTTTAGGCAGAGCTAGTGGTTAAGATGACCTTTAGATTTGGGTTGGAGGGTGTAGGCCAGAAACAAGGAAAGTGAAACATGCCATCGATCACTAATGCCACAATTCCAATAGAAGAAATGCCTCAGAAAATTTAACAAAACAGCAATTTGCACTGCAGGCTCCTTTTTTCTTTTCTGTTCCACAAAGTCCCAGGCCCTGCAGGGCTGGCTGTTTCACAGGGGAAATGTTGAGAGCAATGTGTAGGGACATGAAACGACATGGTACTCATGCCCCTTGATCTCATTCTTTCTTTAGGTGCTGCTCAACAACATGCTGATCAACACCAGAGCGGCCACAAAACATAATTGTTTGATAACTGGTCTGCTAACAACACATTGGCTAAATATGCTATTCCTCATAGAACATGGCAAGCTGTTTTGCTTTAATACTGACCAAGCTGAAATACACACACTGAAAAGAATCTCTGGAATGCACCTCTTAGTCTAGAGAATACATTTATTAAATTACTCTGCAAGGCTCGTAAAGGAAGGTCAGTTCCGAAAGTGCACCTTTAAAATGTGTGCAGTAATGAAATAAAAGTATGTACAAAGAACCTCAAACAGCAAATATATATGCAAAGACACAGATACCTTTATATATATATATATATATATATATATATATATATATATATATATATAGAGTGAGAGAGAGAGAGATAGAAAGAGAGATCTACCCTCACCGGATTTCAGGCATCAGCGTCCTGACCCTGCCCGAGGTCTCTGAATCCCCCCACCGTCAATCCTGGGTCTCTTATATAGAAGTTAAGCAGTTTTTGGAGATATTTTATTTACAAGCCCACAAGGAATATTTTCTGCAGGCTGCTTATGCTGATTTACTGAACATAGTGAATCACTGGCACATGGTATTGGTTGGCTTCCGGCAGTTGTGGCAGCATTTCATGGTGTTCCCTGAAGACGGAAGGTCTGGCTGCAGGCTTTTATTTTGAAAGCTCAGAAACAACTTCCTGGAAGGTGTCTTATTTTGGTGCATGCATAGTGTTGTGCAAACCCGGTATGACCGGATTTATTTTCACCCTGGCTGTTTGGGGCTGGTTTTCAGGAGCCTATCAACGGTGATAGGCACACCAAGTTACGGTAATTATTTCCTGCATTTGCTTGTCGGTAACAAGCACACGTTGACTGTTTATCACTACTAATGTAGAACTCAGCTATTTATATTAGAATTTGATAGACCCAACAAGTCTGCACGAGTCATTTTCTACACGTGTTTGTCGGTGACAGGCACACCTTTGGCTGTTCTTTACGGTTATTTTGTTAGGTAACTACTTTATACATATTTAAATTATATGTACATCTGATTTATTACATAAAACATGTCTAACTTACCTGCAAGCAACTTAGCCAATATTACTCCGTTCCTGCAACCACCTGTTAAATGGAACTGTTGGTTACGCTCTTTTGAAAACTATTTGGTTGCTGTTGGTGCAGATGATTATGAACCCAAACATAAAGCAGCTATTTTATTTAGTTATCGTGGCAGTGAAGGACAGCAGGTGTTTGACAACCTACCTACAATTGTTCCCGCTGAGGATGCAGCAGGAGATTGGAACGTTTTTGCAGAAGCCATTGCACGTTTAGAGAAAGAATTTTCTGAAGAGCTAAGTGTCCTTCTATATAGATGTAATTTTTTTTAAAAGAGACAATCTCCAGATGAATCTGTTGAAGATTTTGTGTCACCCTTACGAGCACTTGCTACTACATGTGACTTTGGGGCAGCACTTGATACCAATTTACGTGATCAGTTTGTTTACAGTTGTTAAAAAAATTCAACAAAGGGTATTAAGCTGTAGGGATCCATCGTTAAGTGAAGTATTAAGCTTAGCTAAAAGTATTGAGAGATCATTAATTTCTTCATGTGTTATCTCACAGGAATGCATTAATTCTTCTTCGAAAGCTGTAAATACAATTAGGGAAGAAGAACAGGTAGACCTAGTTCAGGTCAAAGGCAAAAGTGAGAAAAGTAATACTCTTAAAGGTATTCTAATTTGTTTTAGGTGTGGTTTAAGAACACATCTGGGCAATTTTCCTCAACGCCCAGCTCATGGGAAACGCTGCAAAAGATGTCGAAAAATAGGACATTTCTATAGTGTTTGTAAAGCTAGCAACAATCTGAAGGTTCAAAGTATCAGTTTAGATGAAAATACTGATACACTAGATTTGTCAAATTCAGCTCTTAATTTAGAAATTGAAGAAAATGCGGTACAAGAATCAAAGATCCTGAGTGCCAAGTACAAATTGGGGATTATACTATTATGGTTATGATGTGTGATTCCGGTGCACCTATCACTATCATCTCAGACACTTTGTTCAACACACATTGGAAAGGCAGGGTGAAATTAAAATATATTGATGTTCATCCTAAGGCCTATGGGGATAAAGGTATTGACATGGTTGGTTATTTTGAGGATCAACTATTTTACCTAGGCAGGAGTATTTTTACTAAGATTGCTGTTAATGGTAGACACATATTTGGTTGGTGTGATTTGGCTAAGTTGGGCCTCATGTTGGTACCTGGTGCAGAACATCCTGTTTGTGTAAATAATATGCCTATTTCCATGATTCAATTTAAAGATAAATTGTTATCTGAGCACATCTCTCAGGCATACCCTGAATTATTCAAAGGTTCTCTGTGGCACATACTAAATTATACTCATTCAATCAAGTTGAAAAAAATGCTATCCCAGTAGCTCATAAAGTTCGTCCAGTACCGCTCAGCATTAGAACAGAATAAAAAAAAAATACTTGACATGGTAAAGGAGGGCATTATTGTTGATGCAGGACTCTCGGAATGGGTCAGTCCCATTGTTCTTGTTCGTAAAAAGGATGGTTCTTTAAGATTGTGTGCTGACCTTCACACTCTTAATAGAAATATAGTTGTTGAGTGCCATCCTTTACCCAAGATGCAAGAACCTCTTGCCAATATTGGACATTCTCAGTTCTTTGCTCTGCTGGATCTAAAATCAGCATACCATCAAATCCTGCTTGATCAAGCTTCTCAAGAACTTACAACCTTCATGACAGCTTTTGGTGCACCTAAGTTCACTAAACTACCATTTGGGTTGGCGTCGGCGGCCAGTGTATTTTAGAGGCTCAGAGGCATGATGCTGGAAGGGATTGTGGGAGCACAGGCCTTCCAGGATGATGTTCTCATTTTTGCAAATCCTTTAGCTGAGCATAACAGAATCTTGAAAAACGTTTTTGATAGGTTTAAAAAGTTTGGTATTATGTTACATGCTGACAAATGCAGGATTAATAATTGAATATTTAGGACACACAATTATTCCTGATGGTATTTCTCCAAAGTATTCTTTAGTTAAAGCTATCCAGGATGCAGAAGCTCCTAGAGACAAGGACACTCTTAGGTCCTTTTTAGGCCTTAGTGAATATTATTCTAGATTCATAAAGGGGTATACATACATTGTACAGCCTTCAAGAAATTTGTTGATGAAAGGCACTAAATATATTTGGTCTGAGGAAATTGATAAAGCTTTCAAGAATGAAAAAACATGATTGTTTCAGCACCTGCCTTATCACCTTCATTGCTGGTGAGAGATGTTTAATTTCGGTAAACGCAGGTCAATTAGGCCTGGGTGTTGTACTTTCGCAATAGGTTCAAGGGCAAGAAAACACCATTGCTTTTGTCTCACGTTCTTTAAGTTCTGCGGAGTCTCATTATAGCACAATTGAACATGAGGCATTAGCATGTTATTGGGCAGTGGAAAGATTTAAGAACTACATATGGGGAAATCAATTTGACATGTACACTGATCATAAACCACTTATTCATCTGCTGAAAGGTACTGGTACAGGTAAGGCTACTTTCTAAATTGCAAGAGTATGATTTTATTCTCAAATATATTCCAGGAGGTAAAAATGTCAGAGCAGACTGTCTTTCTAGGTTGCCTGTTAATAAAGAGAAATGCATGGGTGGTGAAAGTGAATGTGTGGTTGCGATGATTTAAGATGTTTTACTTGACCAAGGTGTTCTGTCCTACAAAAACAGGGTGGAAGCTTTAAGCAAGGATTCTATTTTGACAAAAGTCATCTCATTTTTGCATTCTGGTTGGCCTCGTGAAAGAAGTGTGGAAGGATCACTTCGTCCCTTTATTCAAGTTGCTGATGAACTCTCATTAGTGGATGGTGTTTTGGTACGTGCTGACAGTGTGGTACCCCCATTTTCGGTAAGGAGGATGTTAATTAAAGAAGCTGAAAAAGGGCACTTAGGAATAAGTAGCACATGCAAATCCCATAAACAATTCTATTGGTGGCCTGGTATGGACTCACAAGTATCTAATTTTATAGGTGATTGCACTACTAGCTTAGTTTCTGACAAACATTGGAAAATTCATGAAACACCTCTTAAGAATGTTTCTTATCCAGACAGTGCCTGGCATAAGTTAACACTAGATTTTGCTGGCCCATTTGATTTACTTCCATGTTCATTGAAGTATATGATTGTGCTAATAGATTATTTTTCAAAATGAGTGTATGTTGGATTCACATCAAAACCTGACACTGATTCTATAATCAAATTTTTGGAGGATATTTTTGCTTTTGAAGGTACTCCAAAAGAAATTGTTACAGATAATGGAACACACTTCATGTCTAAAAAGATGATGGATTACTTGAGTCAACCTAGTATTACATAGGTCAAAATTGCTCTTTATTCTCCATCTTCAAATGGTCTAGTTGAACGAATCAACAGATTTTTGAAGGAAGGAATTCAATCTGCATTAGCGATGGGTCAAGAATTTAAACTTTTTCTGAGAAACAAAATATGGTCATATTTGGTGGCTCCACATAGCACTACTGGCATTTGTCCAATTGTGGTATTGCGTAAATGTCTGCCCAGATGTGGCATATTACCAGATTGGGTGAGAAAAATGAATAACAAGAAATTTGAAGATATATCAGAAGTTAAGTCCACTGTTCTAAGTAATCAAAGTAAATCAAAGAAACATTTTGACAGAAATCACAAGGTGAAAATGGTGGATGTGCCAGTTGGAGATTGGGTTTTAGTCATTATTCCCAACCAAATTAAAAAAGGTGACTCACCATTTTTTAGACCTTGTCTAGTGGATAAAGTATCCAAGGGATCGGTTCTTCTTCACAACAAAGGATGGTGGAGCAAAAGAGTTATAGTGAAAATTACAGAAACACAAGCAAGAAAAATTATTTTACAGAAGGGTGCTGAAAGCAGCCAGGATTATGATTTTCTTGGTGATATACAAATTCATAGTTCAACTGGCCAGGAATCGTGTATTGAGGTGAATAAGGCATCTACCTCTTTAAATTGTCAAGAAATGGTGTTACCGGAAGAGTTATCAGAAGACATTGAAACTAATATGAAGCAGCAAAGACTACAAAGGAATATGGGTGTGCCCAGAAAATTTCAGGATTTTTGTATGTAAAATGTATTAGTGTTATGTTTAAATTGTACCTTTATTTGATTGAGTTTGTTTTTATTTGCTTATTATTATTTTTTTTATTGAAAGGGGGGGGGTTATATATACCTGTGTTAATAAATGGTTAAACGCAGTGCGTGCTTTTAGTTGTTAGGCTATGCACGTGCCATTAGGTTCTATAAGAACTTGTGTTTATACAAGCTGTGTTCTCGGTTCTGAAACTGGCTCTGCGAGCCCTTAAAGATTGTTATGATTTAAGTTCAACCGAGTTGCTCTGGCTGGTTCAGCTTGGCGGTTACAGCAGTTGACTTATGACCTTCAGAGCATTGGTGTTTATATTTGTGGGCTCTTGTATGTATGCAGCAATAAATATTTTTACGGCAACAGACATTTCATGTCCTTGAATAATTTATTGGAGATAAAGCATACAACACCCCCCACCTCACTCTGCAATTTGTTGTTAAAAAATGCTGGCTACTTCAGGTCAGTTTTGAAAGGAACACGTTGGAACTGGCCAGGTTCCCAAGGTGCTCTTCCCAAAACCAAACCGTTCCCTGTCGTACCGTAAACATCATCCTAGTACATTCTTATCTGCCTAACACCCCCATGTTATGCCTTAGCTCTTGATGAAAAAGAACACACAGACATGTAGAATAAAAACATGAGCAACAAGCATTTGCAATGCAAACAGTCTTGCTTTTGCTTGAGCAGGAGAAATTAGCATTGTAAACTCCTAACCGGACTTTTCTTGCACATAAATTGAAAATGAAAATAAGACAGTTTCACATAACTAACTGGACTTTTCTTGCCATATAAACTGAAAAGTAAAAGTTTCACATAAGTGAGCTGTCGGACACCATCAGTGCAAAGCAGACACAAACGGAAATAACAGTTCACTCATAATGAAACCTATCACAAAAGTGCAATTATCTACATAACCGGCAAAAGTGCAATTAACTATGTAACAGGGTCAATGTTATGCAAAGCGCTCAACTTCTTCCAGGTGAGATCACGCTGCAAAAAAAGAGAAAAAAGTAGTCCACAAACTGGATGGAAAACAGTGAGCCTTTAATGTTTTCAGTACTTGGTCGCTGCGCTCGAAGAGGGCTAACCACCGGAAAAGGCATGACGTATGCATGCCTTCCACTAACGAAAGTAAGCAGATTTTAAAAGGCAAGCCCACGAACCAATGAAAGACACTGACGTAACATGGGCGTGGTTTGAAGCCCAAAGAGAGACAACAACACAGAACTGAGCACTTTGTGCTCGCCCGTAAAAAGCACATAGCACAAAATGGGCATGGAAAAATACTTTCAGCTTTTTAACATGGCGGTGAAGCTAAGGCTAAGCTAAATACAAAATGGAGTCTGTAGCTGGTGACTGCTAATGTGACGGTGGACAAGCTAAGCTAAGTGCAACGCGGTGCAACATGGAGTTTGCCCAGGCGTGGGTCCCTTGCTTGATGGGCCACTGGATTCAAGCTAGCCTGGCTGATGAAGAGTGATACCCTGAAACCGGTCTTAGGATGCTTTTATCCTGTCCAGGGAGGACCTGGCTTGGCAGTTTGGGCTGGACTGCTCCCATTGTGAGCAGAGTCAAGACTGATTTGCGAATGGCTGGGTCCGAACTGGGGTGATGTGGCAAGCAAAATAACAATGGATTACACCGAGATCTGTGACTGGGGTTGAGTATTTGAAAAGTTTCAAAACTCCATCCATCATTTTATTTTGTTATTTTATTTTGTGATATTGTCAGTGGTGAAAATACAAACATCACTACACAAGCCCATGTACCATTACCAATTTAAGGCATCTTAATACCAAAGGGGAGCACAATCATCCATAAAGGTAAAGCTCATAAAATGGAGGAAGGTTAGCCTTCGTCCATAAAAACTCTTGGGACACTGTTGCAACTGTGTCACTCCATTTCTCTGCTTATGAGCTACTGTCAATTGTGTTCTACAAAAGCACTTGGTGCTTCCACATTGTAAACTATGCTCCAGGAACCGACTCTAACGTAAAAGAATAATAAAAAATTGTCATCACAAATATGTCCCTACATTACTTTACAAGGATCCTTAATCAGTCCCACTCTGTTCAACAGCTACATGAACCCACTCACCAGCATCATCTGCTCCCCCCGGAATCAACATCATATCTTATGCTCAGAACATGCAACTCATACTCTCCCTCTCCAACTGATTCTAAACACCCAGGCCAAGTTCTCCACCTGATTGACTGAAGTCATCAGATGAATGAAAACCAACTTCCTCAAGCTCAACACAGACATGATGGAAGTACTAACCTTTGGCAAAGTCACATGCTCTTCGACTCCACCTGGTAGCCTGCTGAACTCAGACCCATCCTGGCAACCTATGCAAAGAACCTTGGAATAGTAATCAACAATCAATTTACCATGGCTGGCCGATTGAATGTAGTGTCCATCTGCTGCTTCCACACACCCAAGATGCTCAAGAAGATCTCCAAATGACTGTCTACCAACACATGCAGAACCGTCACCCAAGCTCTCATCACCAACATGCTGGACTATGCCAACGCCCTCCATTGTGGAATCAATGCTCAACTGACTAGAAGATTTCAGACCATATGAAGCTCTGTGGCCAGGCTCACCCTGAACCTTCCACCCAGTACTCACATCACCCCACGCCTCAAAGAGCCACACTGGCTCCCAATCCACAAATGAGCACTCTTCAAACTTCTCAAGCACACATACAAAGCCTTACACAAGATTAGCCCCATGTACCTCAACAACCGCATAAGATTCTAAAACCTACCACATACCTCCACTTAACCACACACCTACACAACACCCCTCCCTTATGCAGAACCAGATCCAGTGGTTGTGCCTTCTCCTACCTTGCTCCTAAAACCTGAAACAACATTCTCCTACTCACCAGAGCCTCCTCCTTGCAGAGTATTTGAACTCTGCAGGAGACTGAAGACCTGGCTCTTCACCTAGCGATGACCCTGGCTCAGCCTAACAGCTTCTGCTTCAGTGCCAAACCCTCCTGGGTGATTTGTGCACTATACATATATGCATGTAATAACATAGCATTACTTTGTCAACATATACTTTGGTAATGTCAATGTACACTTAAACATTGAAACAAACAAATTAACCAGGCATCTACAAGGAATCTATAACTGTCATAATCTCACACAATTTATAGCCTCTTAGACTGATAAAAACACATTTAACCTTATCATAGCAGGACAGGACTTCATCACCAGAGAGGACATGGTCATATTAAATAGGACTGGCCATCATGTCATTCTATTCTGAAACTAATTGGACAAAAAGGATCTTAATGGAAAACCATCTAGACTTGGAACAAACTCATCAAAATTACAAACAACCTCAGTGAAGTAGCCTCACTTACTCTGTATAAAAAAGCTAAATCAAACTCTAGCAATTACAAATGAGGAGACTTGAAAAACTTTGAGATCAACCAAATTGGTAGATGACATCCGTATTCTCTAAGAGCAAAGAAGAAAACACAAAGGCATAGTTCATTTGACAAAGTTCAACTACTTCAAAAACATGATTACAAAAGCAATCAGTAGACCTAGAACCTTCTTCCAAACTGTGAAGTTATGCTCTACCCAATTAAGCAACCAAATATTCAACACATAAAGCACAAAGCAGGACGAAATGCAAAACTCTTCAAGTTCAAAGGAGACACAATGAACTAAAACAAAGCCTCATACTGCCCATCATATCGAGAGGTCATTTAAAAAATTGTCATAATTTCAGCCTCTTCACCTAAAGATAATTCCTACTGTGAAATAATCAGCACACTGGACAGAGCTTTACTGGCTAACCTAATTAAGTTATGCATCCATTATATTCTCCCACTACTCCTCAAAATTGAATTTTTCATCATTGTCTAAATACACCTTTCCAGCAGCTCTTTAATATGGACAAGTCATACTACTACTAAAGAAACTAAAACAAGACCCATAAAACTTCCAAAACTTCAGACCTTTGACCAAACTACCCTTTGTGAGTAAAATAAAAAAAGGAGTGACCCTACAACGCACCTCTCTATGACAAACCACCACCATAAGGATTCAGAGGAAAACGTGGTAAAGAATCTGACACACTGAATATCATGGATGACATCCTCAAATTAATAGAGAAAGGAGAATATTATTCTGGTAGTGTTTGTAGAAATGACGGAAGTGTTTAGCTCCATCAACCATACATCCTTGCTAAGTTAAGCATTGTGTCAGCCAGAATGGTCATTAAAGCACTGGTTTTAAGTTAGTTCAACTCATTCTTAAAATCAAGAACCCAATTCAAAATAATAGACTCCTTCAAGTCAACAACCTATACTTTAAACTGTGATGTGCTTACAAGGGTCGTCTCTCCCTCTTTCTCTCTCTGTCTCTCTGTCTGTCTCTCTCTCTCTCTCTCTTCTACTCTCTCTGTCTCTCTCTATGTTCTTCACCTGTACTTGGAACCACTGACAGAAATTAGAAAAGGAGAAAGTATACAAATACACCAATATGCTGATGACACCCAGCTATATCTCAGGATCTCCAATTCTTTGTATAGGATTAATCTCAAAAGCGTTTAACATAAAATTTAAATGGATGTCAGTGCTTGTTTGAAACAGATTTCTAGCAAGACACTCAGCCATGTGCTTACCAGAGATATTTCACAGACAAGTACGTACATTTCATTGACCTGCAGACTACAGATCATCTGTTCATACTCTGGTACTCTCCTATGTAGACAGTGACAATGCCACCTTAGCAGGGCTAGTCATTCCACAATTTCACATCTTAATGCTAAAGTGCATGCTGCATCAGCCTCATGGTTGGTAGCAAACACAAGGAAATCTGATCACACATTCTTGGTCGTGAAGCAACTCTTTTAGCTACCACCAAGCATATGTGTCAGTTTCTAAATCGTCTTCACAACAAACAAGGCAGTACATTCCATATTCACATTCTACCTGGAAAGAAACTTAAAAAACAGGACAGAAACTAACAAGAAGGAAAGTAAAATTGACTCGAGAGATCCCAAAAATAAAGAAAACAGTGAACAAAGTAGGCACTTTCCTGCCAACACCAGAATATGGAACCACATCTGAGAAATGAAAAGATTTCCAGATCTCCATGTTCCCAAAAATTATAAAATGCACTGTTTCAGGCTCTTTTTAACTTAGTGCTCCCCTCTCTTGTAGCTATGCTTCTCCCCCCAAATTCAGTTTGAAGGTGAAGTGATAAAGATGTTCTATTGTAACTGAATTTTTATATGTAAAGCACCTTACTGCCCCTGTTGCTACGGTTTAGGTCTATAAATGCCATAAATAAAATTATTAAAATAGAGGGAAGGGCATTTTGTTTCTTGCTGTGATGCATCTTGTGTTGGGATGGACAGTAGCACTTGGCTTCTGATGGGTTCCCATCTCAGTCAACAGGTTAGTGGCAAAAGCCAAAGCTGCTGAGGATACATATGTCTAGCATCAGCACTTATAAGAAAAGGGCTAGGTGTTCTCTGACAGGAGCCTGTTGGCCAACATATGTTTTTTGGGTCACTAAGCATAACTCAATGTGCACATTTCTGTGTGCAGGCTCACATCAAACTTCTGTTCAAAATGTAAGACACATCAAGTGTTTTAGGACAGTGACAAATTTATGAATGGTGTTATTTATTGAATGTGTTTTTTAAGATCCTAACTCAATGATGTCAAAAGGCGCCAACAAATTTAGAATGTGGGAGTGGGTAAACACATTAATACCCTATCATCATACTTGTTGATGTTCATGTATTTCTATAATTTTGTTCTGTTCTCTGTAAAATAATTTAATACCTATCCAAATGATGTGGCCTTATTGAAAAAGTGTAAAACATTTTTAAAAAATCCTGTACCACTGTGAATAGGAGCATGTTAAAGATTGGATGTCTATTTTGGGAAGAAGCACTAGAGGCATCTCCAGAAGCTCATGCCTACCTGAAAGGGAACTCCTGGTAATATTTAATTCATTTGTACAGTTCATAAGGACTTGACATGGCCCTAAACCAGTGACCACCTTAAACCAGCAGTGCCCAACCTCCAAGGGCCTGGACAAAAATTTCCCCAAAGCCTGTAATTGAGATAAAAGATGCAATGCTGCTGTATTCTAGATCATATAACTTAGTAGGCAAAACAAGAAAATAGACAATTGAAGCAGAATTTTATATATAAACGGGGACAGGCTTAGATTTTAAGTAAATGGGCTGGTTGTAGATGTGTTAATCTAAGAAAAAGGTTGAATGTTGTGGTTTATAATCCCTTCTATTCTAGGAACATAAAAATGAATAGTTTGGCTTTTGGGACCTCAGTCACATAATTAGTTTGAGCAAATTTTTCTGTGACAATATGCCTGTATGCTGCATTAAGTAAGTTAATCTCGTAAATAAGATGGACTCTAAATGGTGTTTTATTTGAGCAGTTCTTCTTTTCAAATTACTTAGTAGGTCATAAGACTGGTAAGCTAAAATGCAACATTTTTGTGTCAGGATTTAAATTTTAAAATGTGGTGGAATTTGGCCTTTTTTTAAAAAAAAACATGTTCTCAGTTCTAAATAGTCTTGCAAACAAGAGATGACTATTATTGAAATTATTTTTATGTAGTGTACAAAGTAAATAATTGGTGTAGGAAACCCACCCTTTCATGTGGTCTCCCATATTTGTTTGCTTTCAGATTACTGTAGGTCCTGGCATATGTTGACTTTGTATATTGAAAAACAGATAAGAATATCCATGCGTTCTTCCCCTTGAAAATGGTAACACACTGGCTACTAAAACTTTGCGTCTCTAACGTTTTGAAAGACCTAAGTGTAGTGATATTGAAGTAGCACCAGTGGCACAAAAGTTAACGGTTACATGTGAGCTTTAGTGTAGATTTACACCATCAACTGGAGTGACTTTAAAAGTATAACCAAAAAAGTTGATTGCTGAGTAGCAAACTACCTTGTGAGGCACCTAAATTAAAATGTTCACATTTTTTTTTTAGATTCTTTACAAGAATTCTTTACTTATGTATGCCTTCTGAGGATGTATATTTTAAAATGATTCTTCTCTTTAGGTGTTTAATGCATAGTTACATTCACATAAACATATTCAATCCCACAATACATTTTGAATCTGTTTAGTTTCTTGATCGGAAGGCACTATATAGCAACAAGTGTAATGCAGAAAGCAGAGCATTAAATGAGCAAACCAAAGATTATAAGGTAAAGGTATCAGTAATGTTGCATTTCAAACAGACTTCCATTATTCCAGCATCCTCAATTCCCAATGTTTAGGGCCTGATTTTAAGTTTGGGAAACAGGTTACTCTGTCACAATGTAATAAATATTCCATCCACCTTATTACAAGTGTCTTATAACACAAGGTACTTGTGATAATATGAATGGGATATCCATCACGTTGTGACAGAGTAACCCCTCCACCAAACTCTAAATCATGTCCTTTGTCTGAAGAAGTACATGAAGGTGAAAATATTATTTTCCTCTTACAGAGCAGTATCTCTTTATGCTAAACTTCATTTGTCAAATCGAGCCCATTTGTACTACTTTTATTTTCTACTTGTATTTTAGACCCTTTGAGTGCAAATGTGTGAATGAAAATTCAATCCATAGTTGTCATTCAGTCCCTTTGGCAGTAATGTTGATAAACATTTTCATCCAATAACACTTCCTTTGTGAAAGCTTTTTAAATCTGCTATCTTCATTTTGAACTGCTTCTAGTTCTTTGAAATGTGAGTCCACACTTGACTTTAAATTCTGCATTTAGCACCCTGCCATAAGAAACTTTAGACACACATTTTATACATATCTCACTTTCTAAATAAACATTATCTTTTTGTCATGTACACTGGTGTTTACCTGCA